>NW_004955402.1:12989175-13324778 GCF_000276665.1 Chinchilla lanigera
AGGAGAAGGAGAAGGAGAAGGAGAAGAAGAAAGAAGAAGGAGGGAGAAAAAGAGAAAGAGAGAGAAAGAGAGAGAAATAAAGAAGCCTTTATTCAGTGTCATGTCAGAAATCCCAAACCACAGCTGTGCCAGAACCCCAGCTGGTTACCCAGGCAACATTTTTCTGTTTTTCCATTTTTGCATGCCTTGGTTTTGGATTTCAGCTGTGGTTATTTAACTTATAGGTGGATGGTGTATTAGGCTTTTTCAGTAGGTCACAGTCATTTTGCTACAAATTTGGCTGTCCCTCTCTTAACTCTCATTAATCTCACTGTGTCAGCTGTCCCACTTCAGGGCAATCTGGTTCTATGACTGTCTAAACATAGAAAGGAGACAAAACCACCTGGTGATGGTTCGAGTACAGAAAATATAGTTCACTCAAAATAGAATTCATGGAGATTTTCCAATCAGCTCTTCAAGGTCACCACAGATGATTTAATACACTTTAAAAACTGTAGACAAATTTGGGAAACATTTCTATTTTAAAATGGAATGGTTTTGACCTTGGTGATCTTCATTTTTACCCAGTTGGTGTGTGAGATCACAAAAAAAAAATTTTAAATCTAGTTCTACAATAAATATAAAATACATACATAGTAAAATTTTTACATTTGTAAGTTAGAATTAGTATAGATATTTATGCTTATATTCTTGCAAAAACATAGAACACATAGTAAAATTTGAAATTGTATTCTCTTCAGTAAAATCTCCCCAAAATGAAACTCAAAATACCCTCTTAACTTTACTGGTCCAGTGGAATTTTTTATGGAAGGAAGTCTTCTTTGTAAAAAAGCCCTTGTGCTGACTGCTATGGCATAGGTATTTGTATCAGGCAAGCATTAATTACCAAGTGCTGTGTAACATCTTGCTTGTCTCACCATTTCTCTAGTGGCACTCTTGAGCAAACTCAGCATATGTTATGGTTTATGCCTAGATGTCCTCCTCCCCCACAAAAAAACCCCTCATGTGGTCATAGGGTTTTTTGAGGTGGCTGAATCTACAGTGGGAGATTGATTCATAGTGCAATGCTGGGATTAAGAGTAGAGGACTGCTGGATCAGTCCACTGGTTGGGTTGGCACCACCCTAATCCTGGTAGACTGGACAGAGTACAAGGGACAGAAAGGGGCTTGTCTCTTTCTTGTTGCTCTTGCTGTCTTCCACCACCATGAACGGTTCCCCTCTGCCATGTGCCACCCTGCCTTGGAGCCAGCCAATTATGGACCATAACCTCTACAAACTGTGAGCTAAATAAGCCTTTCCACCTTTAACTTTGGGTATCAGATATTTGTCTCAGCAATGAGAGAAAAGTAAGACAGCATATGTGTTGATCTTCAAATGGCATGAACACACATGCTTACCAAGGGTTTTATTAGTTCATCAAGAAGAATTAATTCATCAAAAGAATTACTCCATGACAATGAGACTCTGAAATCTCACAATTGTACTCAATTATAAATTACTCATTCAAATGATGCAAAATTTGCATGAGTTAATTTTTTTGGTAATCATCAAAATGAAACATAAAATTAAAAAAAAATGAAACAGAGAAGTTGAGGACTGCAGAGATTGTCACATGGCCCTTACAATTTCTGGACTTGGCTTGAGAAATGCTCTTTTATAAGTGTACATGCATGTGATTTTGATTTAATAGCACTTGATCTACTAACGACTTTCATCAAAAGTCAATTTAAATATTTTGCAGGGTTGTTATAAGAATCAGTGAAATATTTTATGTGAAAATATTTCACAAGCTAGAAAGCATTGCATTTCCTTCTTCCTGAAAGACTGTGTAAGACACACCCAGAATCTTACGGATCCATTTCCTTTTTAAAGTTTTGTTGTTGGTCCCTTTTGTTAGAGTATTGATGAGCTATCACGCACTCCTTCAGAGTTTGCCTCATCCAACTACTTATCGCACTGACAGGTAGGGACTGGTAGATCCTTCATGGTTGCCTTCCTTTGGCACAGTGTTTCAAGTTACAATCATTCAAAAAGGGCAGTTCTAGAAAACTCCCCTTTCGGGGTCCTAGAGTTTTAACTTTTTCCAGTGAAGCTTATGGTTGCATTAAAGAAAGACACAGGGGCCATACATGGTGCTCAGGATTTATGTGTAGGGAGCCAGAAGTACTTCATAACTTTCTCTGCTTATTATAATTAAAAGAGAAGAAAAAAAATCAATCACCAGACTATGTTTCTCTCTAGGTACTAATACCTACTTTCTTGACATTGTTATTATTCTCCCATTACGCAGGAAGGAAACACATCCAGAAAAGTTTAGCAACTTGCGTTAAAAGCACAGAGGGAAGTGGAGCAAGAGCTGACCCCAGGACCCCAGGCTACTTCCTGTATGTCTGCCTGTGGAAGAGTAAGTGACCTTGCGAGGGACTGCAGACCTAGTAGGCTGGCATTTGTCAGAGTGATTGTATCCTCACCTATAGTTTACAAGGTAGAATTTCCTGCTCCCCATGCTGCTTCCTTCCTTCTTTCTCTCTACTTCTCTCTCTCCAGCACTGTCCTAAACATCAACCTCTTTGCAACAAGCCAGTTGGCGTTGTAGATTTGCTTTGAAACTGGTTTTTCTCTCTCCCTATAAATGTGGCCTACAGAGACTTTCAAGTTTTTGAAACTGAGCACAGCTCTGGGGCACAGTCTTGGTGACCCTGAGATCACAGTGACAGCGATATAAATGCTAACACTTATTTTGACACCTATGGGCCAGCCACTCTGCTCACTGCTTTATTTGTATTATTTTATTTAATCCTGACTACAACCCTTGGTGGTATCTACCATCAGTGCCATTTTACAGACAACAAAGCAGAGGCAAAGAAAGAGCAACTTTCCCGATGCTACACAGCTGCAATGAGGCCATAGGGGACTTGACTGGGCTGCCACTTCCTGAGACAACGGGTGAGTTCTTCTGGCTGTGGATCCCCAGAGATGTGTTGTTTATCTGAATTTTGGCTGAGGCTGCAAATACCAGTCTAGGAATCAAGGGTTCAACTTGCAGTGAGTTTCCACAGCATAGAACAGGCCTGGGCAGACTGAAAGTTTAGAGAGTACGGTTGACATTTATTGCAGGAAATGATAAGGGACAGCTGCCTCAAAGCTCATCCTGAGTGTCCTATCGATGCCTCAGACTCTACCTAAAAGTACACCAAGCTTTGCCCCCGAGTAACTAAGCTGACAGGAAGTACTGCTCGGGGGCTGAATTATGTTCCTTACCCAAACTCATGTGTTGAAATTCTAAGCCCTCTACCTGGGAATGTGATGTATTCATTTGTTTATTGTTTTCTTGCTGCTGGTGATTGAACCCAAAGCCTCCCATATGTTAAGCACATCCTCTTCCACTGAGCCATAACCCCACACTCCAGCATAGGATTTCATCCGGAGATAAGGTCTGTGAAAAGGCGGTGAAGGTAAAATGAGGGTGTGCGCTCATCTCATATGACACGTGTCCTTATAAATAGAGGAGGTTAGGACAAAGACACACAGCAGGAAGACCGTATGAAGGAATAGGAAGAAGGCAAACATACTACAGCCGAGGAGAGAGATCAAAACCAACCTCTCGCCTGGAGAAATGGTTTCTGTTGTTTAGGACCCTTGGTCTATAGCACTTTGTGCTATAGCAGCCTTAGAAAACCAATGCTTGGGGTAAAAGGTTATAGAGACTGCTCCTCTTTGTTTACAGCAGAGGGAGTACTGGGTCCAGGGATTACCATATAGGCCATGCACACTACCAGCCACACATTGTAGAGGGCTAGGCTCTGCTGGTGGGCCATATCCTTCCTGGGGCAGGAGGACCACCGCCATGAGGGGGTGAGGACCTTAGTGGAGTTACACACAGGACCAAAGGAGTCACATCAAGGCCTTGGTACCCAGACACAGCACATGTGTGCAACCACATCTGAACACTGAAAGATGGGAAATTGTGTGTTGAAGCTCTGGGTCCTTCCCAGATTTTCTGAATCCGTTTCAACTCTGACTCCACAGAGGCACAAGGGCTTTCCAGTGGGGATGATTGAGGATGCTTTTTTCCATGGGCTGCAGAGATTTTATGTTATTTATAAAATTTTTAAAAATGGGACTCTTTTTTTTGGTACCTGAACACTGTATCACAAATTCATATTGGCTGCAAGTATTTACTGACTTTTGCTGCTGTTGTTTATAAAAATTTCAAGCCAGGTGTGGTGCACACGTATAATCCCAGCACTCAAGAGGCTGACGGTGGAGGATCATTGCGAGTTTGAGAACAGCCTGAACTATATGAGGAGACCCTGTTTCAAACCCTTCACCCCCAAATTTATTTTTTTAATTCTTTAAATTTTTTTTTCGGTACCGGAAATCGAACTCATGACCTTGCGCTTCCAGGCAGGCCCTGTGCCGCTGAGCTAAATCCCCAGCACCATACCCCCAAATTAAAAAAAAAAAAAAACAGAAACAGTTTGTAAAATTCATGAAATAGAGAAAAATGTTTAAAAAATTGCTTGCAAACTCATGATTTGTAAATAATCATTCATTTAGTTTTCCTCTTTGTACTGTGTATATACAATAAATATGTAGTGGCATAAATCAGATTATATTCTATGTCGGCTTTATCCTGTTTTCGTTCAATACTGTTATAGGTATTTTCTCATGTTGTATAATGCAATTGTTTGTAAGGACATTTGCAAGCAACGTACTATTTTATATAAGGAAGTGCCCTCAATTTTTTAACTAATTCTTTATGGTTAGAAAGTTAGTTTGATTCTAGCCTTTTGTTTGCTTTTTAAATAATGTAATGATTATATTGACATAAATTTGGGCTCCAGTCTCATTTCCTGAGAAAGTTTACCTAGCAGCTGTTCTATTATTTCTAGTGGAATGCTTCATTTTTAGAAAGTTGTATTTTTTTGAAGCCACTCTAAATCAAAGAACTCGTAGTTTTTCATTACATTTTCTCTCCACTAATCATCCCCATAGACCCTCATTTTCAGACTGCTGAAAACTGTCCATGCAACCAATTAGTGAGATTAGAAAAACTCCCATTCATATATTTTAATTAAAGAATTTCCTTGGCTGCAGCCAAACAGATACACCCAGAATTCATCCAAAATCAAGATTATGTTAATTATTTTGTTTTGATGTTATTTCCACATCTGACCATATCCTACTTTTGCTGCCTTTGCAGGGCCTATATTTTGTTCAGAATTGCCTTCAGCAAAATTATAAACAGAGGAGGAAACTGGGGTCCTGGGAGAACAGCAAAAGAGTTCTTCATAATGTGCTAACTGGCTATTGCTTCTCACTCTTTCCTGGAAGTGTGTGTGAGTGTGTGTGTGTGTGTGTGTGTGTGTGTGTGTGTGTCTATTAGAAAGAAACTTCCTTCTGGTGTTTTATTCAGACTCACAAAATATCTGAGGCAGCACCAGAGAATATCTCCAAACATAATGGATCTTCCCAAACTAATTGGAGCATGTGTCCCCTATCCCAGTACTGTACCTTTGTCTGCTATTTCATTCTCAGTACTCAAACTTATGATTTTCCTGAGAGCTGTAGATTAAAAATGAGCTAGAAAATACAATTCTACAATATTATGGCCATAAGAAAGACAAGTCTCCCTTTGCTGATTTGTGGCACCAATGGTGGCTTCTCAAGATTGGTCGTTCATGGGAGATGTGTTTATCCATTCCTGTCCAGCTCACCCCACTTCAGCATGCCCTGCTTGCCATGGTCAGAGTCAAAGGTACATTTTCCTTGCTTCTGATGAAAGGGAACTAGGACTTTTGGTTTTAGGGATCAGATTGAGAGTGATTCTCTTTGAAGCTTTCACAAAGCCAGCAAGAATTTCACACCATTTTGAGTGCTGCAGGTGAAGAATTTAACAGCTGGTGGGAGTGCAAATTAGAGCCAATTATAATTTGATTGACCTGCCTTGACAATAAAACTGTCTTCCCTAATTTAAAATGCCTGGCAGGATCCTCTCTATCCTGGTAGGGTGGTGATTTCAAATGAAGAGCAGCTCAAACTAGGAAATTCTTTAACAATGCTGACAGTAATAAAGATTTATTTATATGTTCTTTTTTTTTTCCCTCTTGGATTTAAATGACTACATTCAAACAGAATACTACAGTATGCACAGGAATGAGAATGGCCTGGGGTTGGCAGAAATGTGTCTGAAGGATGATGGTAGCAGAAGGAGAAAATGTATGAACACTCTGGAGAATTTCAAAGAAAGGGGGAATGCCTCAGTTCCAACATGGAGCACCAGGTGTCATAATATTTATAAAGAAACCAAATACAGTTTTGAAAAGCTTACTCTTTGAAATTATTTTAAAATGGCATAATGAGAAAGCACTTTCCTGTGTGTGTTTGTGTTTGATTTTAGCTGCTAATTCACCCCATCACCTTGTTTAAATAGGTCAAGGAAGGTGGAGTGCTCCAGGCCACCCTCAACCTACTCTTTTCCCACTTCCTGTCTCAGCAGCTTGGGTTTGCCCAACTATTCAAAATGCATAGGGAGAGGAGCTGGTGGATTAGCATTTTCTCTTTTGCCTTGAGTTTTATCTTTGGTCATTTCTGTGGATGTATCATTCTGGCACTGGTGACCTTGGAAGGCAGGACTTGGAGGAGAAACTCCTGTCATCACCACTCACGAAAGATCCCTCTAATCCCACTTCTTGCACTTTGGGTTGACTTGCTCTTGGGCACTGGTCCTCAGTGAATTTCAGGGTTTTCACGTGAGACGTGGGAAGCAGCAGAACCCAGCTACTGGGCTGTGGTCTTGATTACCGAGGGGCCATCTGCAAAGGAGCTTAGCTCCCAGGAACCCGTGAGGTCCTGTTTCTCCTCCCCATTGCTGAGGTTGCTTGGCCTTTTCTTGGTCCCAGTGCACTTTCTGCAGTGCCTTGGAGAGAGGGAGGGAGAACAAGAAGCTCTGTGCTTGTCTTCTACACAGGTCTTACACTTTATCCAGACTTCTTCCAGGAGCTTCATGTGCTCATACGCAGGTTTTTCAGAAGGTGACTGGATTATGAGGACTCGTAGCTGATTTGCAAACAGGAGGTAAGGGTCTGGTCAAAAGAGGTGGGTCACTGGAGGCATGGCCAGGAGGGGTTTCTCCCTTTCCAACTCCTCTCTTGCATTCTTTGCTTCCTGTTCACCACACCGTGAGCAGCTTTCCTCTGCTCTGCCTTTCTGTCCTGCCTTGGAGCCAGCCAACTATGTATCAAACCTCTACAAGCCATGAGCTAAAATAAAACCTTTTCTCCCTTAAATTGTGGATATTGGGTATTTTGTCTCAGTGATGAGAAAAGTACTAACACAGTTGGGTACAGTACCCGATCCAGGGTATGCTTTATGCAGTTTTAGTTACACATGGTTAACTTGGTCTGAAAATGCTACACGGAAAATTCTAGAAATAAAAAATCCACAAACTTAAATAGCATTCATTATAGTACATTGTTATACTTACTGTGTTTCATGATTGATTATTATTAATCTCTTATTGTGCCTAATTTATAAACTAAACTTCATCATAGGTATATACAGAGATGAGTACTATCGGCAATTTCAGGCAACCACTGGGGTTCTTGGAACACACCCTCCGTGGATGGGGGATTAATTCTATCCAGAATGAATTTCACAGGTTACTAACTGTTCTTCCTGTTGAAGAGATTCCATAACACTAACATTATTTGGACACATTTTATGTTAAACACACTTTGCAATTGGCTTGGAAATCTAATCTTTTATCATATGGTTTATATAAATGTAAGGAAAAAAGATCAGGAAAATAGCCATGACAAAGACCAGGAGCTTTGTTTCATAGGAAAGGTATGAATACTGTTAAGTTTTTGATACACTATATCTATACAGATACAGAAGTTTACTGCCTTAAGGGGCCTTAGGAGGCTTTTTTTGTTTTTGTTTTTGTTTGTTTTGCTTTGTTCTCATAGTACAGAAGATTGAACTCAGGATCTTCATACTGAGCTATGTAAAACTCCACCATTTTCTTTTTTCTTTTGAGCCCAGTTCTAAGTTGTTAAAGTTGCCTAGCATGAACTTACACATGTGGTCCTCCTGCCTCAGCTTCCCAGAGTGCTGGGATCACAGGCATGTGCTACCATGCCTGGCTAACCTTAAATTTTATGAAAAATAAAGTTCCCAATGGAAAGAAAACCTTGAGCTCCAAACAATCAATTTAACACTCACACTTTTGGATTATACCATTCATAAACTGTATACCGTGTATAACTGAGCTCCACTTACTGGTTACAAATGATCAGTAATCATCTATTTAAAGAGGCAAACTTAAGTGCATGGGTTTTACAACAGTGTTATCTCTGTTCTTTTAAAATCAATTCTGGATGAGGGTTACTGTTTCTGGAAATCCAGTCTTTATATATTGAGAACGTTTCTCTAATTAAGGTGGCCTCTATAGTCACTTTCCACACACAAAAATCACTACTAATAAAGACTGTAGGATATTTGCATGCATCCCTGTCTACCTCCTTAAAACTGAAATTTCTTGTGGGTAACACATCTGGATTTTTTTTTTTTTTTTTTTTTTGTCACCGATAGGAATAGAAAACGGCAAGCAAGGATCTCTATAACCAAGTCCTGGAGTGCAGCCAGTCCCCAAGCAATGAAATGATGAGTTTTGCAACCAGGCTTGACTGGGTTGGCCCTGCATGGATGATGGAAGGGGGCAAGATGTGCAGGCAGCTGCTGCCTGGTGAACCGGAACGGGCCATGCACAAGGTGGGCAGACAGATGCCATAATGGCTCACTAAAGAATAACATGCAATACAACAGAGCTGTGAAATGTGCGGGAACAATGGCAGCAGATGGACAAAAACCTGGCGCCCAGCAAGCAGGGAGAGGCAGCTCATTTATAGCAAGAAATCCTGCATGACTCAGGGAAGGACAGGAATTCAGACCCAAACCTACCGACAGCAACAGGCCCTGTAAGCAACCGCTGTCCTGTCCCAATATTTATTTCCCGTTTGCAGTGCATAACCCACTTGGCTAGGTGTATGATTGTGGATACCAAGACAGGCTTATTGACCTCCAGAGGTTGGGATTTTAATGGAGATGCAGTGGGTTTCTGTTTGATACCACTTAGGAATTATGTTCTGGTTATTGACATCACTGGCAATTAGCATCCTTCAAAATTGGGTTCTTCTTTTGCTAGACTTTGGGTGGCATAATTTCAAAAACAGAGAAGATGGAATTTTAGAAGGGCAGAAGTCTATAAGCAAGATTCAATGAGTCAAATCTCCAGAAACTTTATTCCAAGGTTGTCCCCATGCTAGGACTGTTGAATGAGACTGGTATTTTTTAGGTTATAGGCACAAACTCAGGGTCATCATTCCATGACTACACTGCGGGAAGGGTGAGTTATGGAAGCAGTTTTCAGAAAGCCTTCTTATTCAAAGGAAATGAGTGTTCAGTACACGAAGTGGAGACTTTCTTAAACAGAGTTATATTAGTTTGGAGTCATGTCTTGGTCAAACTGATGAAATTCTTAAATGTGAATGCTGAGAGATGAGACTATGTCAAAAACATTGGAGCATTGCTAATGTATGTGTATGTGTATGAGGATGTGTAGGAGTATCTGTATGTGTATGAGTATGTGTATGTGTGTGTGTGTATGTGTATGTGTAGGGCAGGAAGATGAGACAAGGATGGATGGATGGATAAACAAATGGACAGATAGAGCCAGGTACATATACTTATATGTAACTATGCATAAGAATGCATATCTCTATCTGCCATCTCTCTTTCTGTCTGTCTGTCTATCTATCTGCCTGTCTGCCAGCCTATCTATATCTGTGTATCTTTGTTTATGATTAAAAGTATATCTACATCCTATGGTTATGATTACAACTAATCTATATCCTCTAGAGAACATCCTGATTTATCTAGGATTGGGACGGAGAGGGTCAATGTGTTGGAGAGAAATTGTACAAATATTGGATGTTTATTTCTTTTATTATGAGAATGGGGAATGGGAAATTTAAGATAAAATGCCTATATTTAAGTGTTATAGCTTTAATAATTAATGGTAATTAGTAGATTCTGCAAAGAGCTTTAAAGATGAGAACACCATATACTGGGTAATGAGAATGACTATTATTTATGACAATAATATTAACTTGTGAATACAGAATTTACAAAAGAAGTTTTCCTATGTAAAAACAGAAGACTGCTATTCCTGGCCATGGAAGATAATTTCAGAATTGAGCCCATTTTTTAATAGCTGTTTTCAAGATGTGACATGTATCACCTAGAAGATTTTATAACTTCCTTCCATCTTTTGAAAAGGTGCAGAATAAAATGTTTATTTGAAAAATTATTATTTGTTTCCCAACTATGATAAAGCTACAACAGGTGTCAACAAATTCTGGTTGAGGTAGGACAATTCTCCTAAACGTAGTGTCCTTCTATTTGATCAATTTTTTATACTTTTAGCTGCTTTTTTATTAATAACATAGAGCAAGTATTATGTTTTAGGCATCATGCCAAATGCCCCATAGAAATAGACACACTGATGAAGTCCTTGGAGAGGTACAGTCTATGGAAGAGAGTGGACTGTGAACCTCTGAAATAAGACTTGCAAGCTTGAGGAGTAAGCAGTGAAGGAAAAAGCCATTCGCTTAGCCCAGAGCAAGATTTCTTTCCGTCGGCACCATTGCCGCCTTGGCCAGAGAACAGGTGATTCTTTGTTGATAGTAGATAGTCCTAGGGACATCTCTGGCCTTTACTCACTTGTAGACAGTAGTGTTCTCTCTCTGTCATGACCATCAGAAATGTCTCCAGGCACTGCTGGGACAAAAGGGGGGACAGACTGTCCAGCCATGGAAGACCGCTGCTCTAGAAGGTCTACTTATTCTTAGAAGTGAGAAAGATGTGTACTGATTTATTTTAAACTATAATTATTTATTATTTTACTCTACCTTGTTTCCAGTTAGCCAACACAATTAATTTCTGTCTTCGTATGATAGTGAAATGGGATCATCTAAAAAGAACATACCAGGGATTATAAACTCTATGAGGCAAGGATTAAGTTCATTTTCAAGACCATTATTGAGGAATGATTTATACCCTAAAAGTCTTGTTAAGAATATAGTTATACAAGCGTAAAGGAATTTATTAGAATTGTGTAACCATCTCCACAGTCCAGTTTTAAAACATCTTTACCACACAAAATTTCCTGAGTGGATGTTTGCAGTCAATAACTTTTCCCCTCTCTAAATCACAAGCAATGACTGATTTTTTTTGTTGCTATCATTTTTCCTTTTCTGGACGTTTTATATAAATGGAATCATGCATTATGCAGACTTTTCTGTCTGACTTCTTTCAACTAGCATAATGTTTTTGAGGTTTCTCATGTTATTAGAAGTTTGTTTCTTTTTCATGCTGAAATATATTCTACTAAACAGGTGTTTTATTGATCCATTCATCTGCCAATAGCAGGTTGGATGGTTTATGATTGCTGAATATTATGAGTTATCTTTGTATGAACAATCATTGCATGACATGTTTGCATTTCTCTTCAGTAGATATCTTGAGATGAAATCACTGAGAACTATAGAAACTTTTTAATAAGTTACTAAACTTTTTCCCAAAGACACCATGCCATTTTATGGTCTCACCAATGTGTTTATATGATTTCTTTTATTTCTCCTTCCTTGTCAACACTTAGTACTATCAGTCCGGTTTTTGTTTTTGTTTTTGTTTTTGTTTTTCCAGTACAGGGAATCGAACTCACGATATTGCTCTTGCCAGGCAGGCACTGTGCCGCTGAGCTGAATCCCCAGCCTCTATCAGTCTGTTTGACTTTAGTCATTTCAGTGATTTTTGCAGTGGTTTTTTTTTACTGTGTTTTACATTTTTGTTTCCCAATGACTAACAATCTTCAGCATTTTTCATGTTTTTGCCATTTGTATGTTATCTTTGAAGAAAATCTTTTCAATTCCTTTATGATTTTAAAATGTTACGTGATTATTGAGTGCAAGCATATATACATATATTTGGAACAGAAATCTTCTATGAGATGCATATTTTACAAATATCCTCTCTCAGTACATGACTTGCATTTGTTTTCTTATAGTAACAATACCTTTTGGAGGACATATTTCATTTGTTTCATTTCTTTATCTTTTATATTTGATGACTAAATGGTGCTTTTGGTGTTGCGTTTACAAATGTTTGCCTAACTCAAGCTATACACAAGTTTCATCCTGGTAGATTTGTGCTTACTTTACTCAGCTTTAGCTCTACCATCTTTCTGAGTTAATTTTGTGTATGGTGAAAGATAAAGGTCAATTATTTTGTATATGAATATTCAGTTATTCTGCATAAATCTCAGAAAATTCTTTCTTCATTTAATTGCTCTCTATGGTATCTATAGTATCTGTTGAAAATCAGTTGACTACATATGTTTTGATCTATTTCTATTTAGTTCCATTTACTTATATATCTATCTTTATACCATGACTTACTATAGCTTACAGTAAGTTTTGCAATCAGTTAGTGTAAATCTTAGCAAGCTTGTTCCTCATTTGCTTTCCAAATTGTTTTGGCTTTAAAATCTTTTGTATTTCTATATCAATTTATACTAATTTATTAATTTCTATAAAAATTCTTATCTGATTTTGATAAGAATTGTGTAGAATCTAAAGGTCAATTTAGAGAAAATTGCCATTTTAACAATATTGAATTTTTAAACACATGAACATAGTATGCGTCTCCATTATTTAGATCTCTTTTAGTTTAAAACTTGTACTTCTTTTTAAAATTTATTTCTAAGTACGCTTATGTTTTGTGAATGAAATTTTTTTTTTCCAGTACCGGGAATCAAACTCACGACCTTGCGATTGCCAGGCAGGCGCCGTGCTGCTGAGCTAAATCCCCAGCCCCTGTGAATGAAATTTTTCTTAACTGAATTTTTGAATTCGTTGTTGAGAGTATATAAAAATGCCACCCATTCAATTTTGTATATTGGTCACATAACCTACGACATCACTTCCTTTGGCAAACTTCATTTGGCTGTTGTGCATAATCCTTTTCTTATGTAACTAGATTTTTAAAGATTCTTTTACATCTATATCCACAAAGGATATTGGTCTACAGTGTTCTTTTATTGTAATGCCTTTGTCTGGCTTTAGTATCAGGATAGTACTGGTTTCATAAGATGCATTTAGAAGTGTTCCCTCCTTTACTATCTTCTGCTAAAATTTTTGAAGGATTATTATTTCTTTAAGTGTTTGACAGAACAAGCAGTAATGTCATCTGTGTTTGGACTTTGTGGGGTGGGTTTTAAATTACCAATTCAATTTCCTTACTTGGTCAGTATTCACTATTTTCACTTATTTTTGAGTTAGTTTTGGTAAGTTGTTTCCATCTAGGAATTTGTCTTTATCATTTAAATTGTCAAATTTGTTGACATAAAATGGTATAATATTCTCTTTTAAGTTTCCATAGTGAATATATTTGTGAGCCCTTTTTATTTCCAGTTTTGATAGATTTTGTCTTCTCTCTTTGTTTCTGAGTCAGTCTAGCTGAAAGTGTTTTAATTTTGTGGATCGTGTGAAGGAACCAACTTTTGATGTCAATGCTTTTCTTCTACTGCTTTTTTTCTATTTTCACTGATTTTTGCTCTGATTTTTGTTATTTCTTCCTACTACCTTGTTTAGTTTGCTTCCTTTTTAAGTACTCAAGATGGAAACATATTATTAGTTTGAGATATCTTTCCTTTTCTAATATAAATTTGCAAAATTGTAATTTCTTTTTAAGCAGTGTTTTAGCTGTAACACATCAAATTTGATATAGTGTGTGCTAAGGTTTGGATAAAGGCTCCTCAAAGGTTGGGTCACTGTAGGGAGGTGGTAGAATTTGTAAGAGGTGGAGCCTAGTGGGATGAACTTAGATCACTGGGAGCATAGCTTTGTAGGAGATAGGGAGACCCTGTGCCCTGTTGTCTCTTTTTACCTACTGGTTGCCATGAGGTGAGCAGCTTTGCTGTACCACATACTAACATCCATGGTCTACTCTCTCACCACTGGCCCAAAGCAAGAGGGCTAACTGCTCATGGAGCAAAACCTCTTCAACTGTGAGCCAAATAAACCTTTGCTCTTTTTAAGTTGATTAACTCAGATATTTTGTCACAATGAAAGAAATCTGACCATCACATTGTAGTTTTACTTACATTGAGTTTATGATATTTTTCAATTTCCCTTTGGATATATTCTTTGAACTATAGGCTGTTCAGAGGTGTGCTGTTTCATCTGGAGATCTTTGGGCAGTACTAAGATTTGTTCCTACTATTGAAAAGTGCGGTCTGCTATTTTTGGCTCAACTGGTCTCTTTCAGTTTGATTAAAATTTTGAAGACTTGTACCCTTACAGGGTTTTTTTGTTATGATCTATCAATTACTGAGGAAAAGAACATTAAAATTTCCCTATGCAACTGTTGAATTGTCTTTTTCTCCTTTCAGGTATGTATATTTTGGGTCATATATTTTGTCTGATGTAGGTGTGCACATATTTCTAATTAAAATATCTTCTGTGTATATCAACACTATTATCACATAAGACATCTCTGTCTCAGCAATATGTCTTTTCTTAAGTCTACTTTGTCTTATATTAGTATGACCCTTCCAGTTCTCCTTTGGTGACTATATTTGTGGGGTATTTTAAAAATGTTTTCAACATATGTGAACCTAGAACGTTTTTCTTGTAGACTACACATAAATTGTATCTTGTTTTCCTGCAGTCTGATAATTTCTACTTTAATTAGAGCATTGACTTGATTCATATTTGATGTAACTATTAATAGCTTTGGGCTCATGCCTCCAATTCTGTGATTTTTTTATACTCTTGTTTGTTTACTTGTTCCTCAATTTTGCCTATACTGACATTTCTGTTAAAGAAATATTTTTAGCCTAGCATTTTAAATACTCCATTGATTTTTAATTATATCTTTTGAAAACTCTTAGTGTAGTTGTTTTAGGGATTATGATTTTTCTTTTTTATGTTATCACAATTAGGTTAATACTGATTTTGTTCATATATATATATATATATATATATATATATATATAATAAACCTAAGAATATGGTGGTGTTATTGCTTTAAACAATCATATGTTTATAAACAAAATAATAGACAGGAGAAAAAATATAGTCTTCAATATGTAACCTTTAGCCATTAGTGATTCTCCTCATTCATACCCATGGGTGCTGGTTATCATCTGATACCATTTCCTTTCACCTCAAATGACTTAAATTCTCGTATTTCATGTACTACAGGTTTTCTATGGCAGAATTTTCTCAGTTTTTGTTTATCTAGAAGTGTCTTCATTTCATTTTCTTCTTTTGGATATAGTGTTCCCGGTGGACATTTTTCTTCTTTGATGTTCCAGTGCTTTGAATATATTATTCCAGTGGTTGCTAGATTACATTGTTTCTAATGAGAAGTCAGCTGCTAGCCATATTATTCTTTCATGAATGGTGAAATAATTTTCTCTTGCTTTTTTCAAGATTTTCTGCTTTTGACTTTTAGCATTTTAACAATGGTGTACCTTAATGTGGTTCTGTTTGTGCTTATTTTATATGATAACTGCTAAGACTTTAGGACCTGTAAGTTAGTGATTTTCATCAAGTTTTGAGACATTTCAGCCATAAATTCTTCAGTGGTTTTTCTGTAGCTTTCCTACTTCTTTGGCTGGGACCCTGACCTCACATATGGTGGGATGCTTAACATTATCTGGCAAGCTTCTTTGGATTTGTGCATTTTTCTTCATTTACTTCTCTCTGCTCTTCAGTTTTAATAATTTCTATTGATGTATCTTCCAGTTCTCTCTTCTTTCTTTTGCCATTTCAAGGTTACAGTTGATCCTATTTAGTAAAGTTTTCATTTCAGCATTGCTCTTCAGTTCTAGAGCTTCTATTTGAATATTTTCTGTAGTTTCTACTTCTCTGTATGGGCTCCTTATTTGTCAAGTAGTTCTTAGCATACTTTTCTTTAATCTTTTGAACATAGTTTTCTTTAGTTCTTGTCACATATTTGTAATAGTTGGTAGGTCTGACATCTAGGGTCACTCAGTTTATAATGATTGTTTCCTTTCCTGTGTGTGTGTATTCATTTTTGCTCCTTTTTTGTTTGTTTTTGGGTTTTTTTTTTTTTTTTGAGACAGAGTCTCACTAGGTAGTACATGCTGGCCTTGTACTCACTTATGTAGCCCAGGTTGGCCTTGAATTTATGGTGATCTTCCTGCCTCAGCCTCCCAAGTGCTGGGATTACAGGTGTGTGCCATTACAACCGGCTTGTTTTTGCTCTTGTATGTCTCTTACACTGTGGGACTGATGTCTTTCTCAGGATAACAACTGATTCTCTGGCCATCAGTCTTTCCTATTTCTATTTTTGACCTGGCTCTGTAGGGGCCACACCTCTGTGTGCAGTTTAGTGATGAACAAATGATTGGGGCACAAGTTTCGTTGAAATGCCTTGAACCCATTACACTTCCATCCCGTTCCGATTGATTAGTGCATGAATAGTGGAAGCATTCGAAGTTGCAGCGAGTTCCCCCGTACGTGTGTAGTTCAGCTGCCAGCTGCAGATGTGTGGAGAGCTTATCTCAGCCTTTTTATGATGTTCTAAATGCCAAGACTGCCCAAGTAAATCTCTGGCTAATTGACTCCTCATTTTAAACTGGGAGATACAGCCTTGCTCTAAAAAAAACTGCAGGATTTTACGTCCATCCCAAGTCCAGGCTGCCATGTCTAGCTGTAAACGTCATAGATGTTTGTCCCGCCCCCCAGGCCCGAGGCAAGTCTCCACTGCAGCGAAATCTCATTTTTTACTGCACCCAGCTCAAATACTTACAGATGTAATTCTTGCTAACTAAGCTGAGGAAAGGCGTAAATTCAGGAAGAGCCCAGGTTATATAGATTTCCATCATTCTTACCCACAGTGCTATCGGTTTTTTTTTTTCTAGAATACTTCTTAATTTATTTTCTGCCATTGGTAGGTTTCTGTATGCAGAGACAAATTTTTTTTTTTAAAGAAAGACAATTTTTTCCTGTTTCCCAAAGAGGAATTACCTAATCTCTTCATGTTGCAATTACTAGAAATCAACTCTGTTTTTACAGTGGGTTTGTTCAAGAATAACATCTGATAAATATATGTTAAGAGTGGTTTATCAAAAGGCAGATTCTATGCTGAAAAGCTTTCAAGGAGCTATCAACTTTGCAGTTCAGGATGCCAACTAACTGTAGGAGCTCCGTACATGTTTGTTGAGTGAGTACCAAGCAGACTTTTCTTTGCTTTCATAAGAGAGAGAAATTGGGAGTAATAACCAAGAAATTCTTTTCAATCTTTGTATTGATAATAAATGTATTGATTTACTTGAGTTACTGTGTGACAGTCTGCTAGGATAGTAAAGCAAGACAATAAAATCTACTTTTCTATGTCTGAAGAAGTCTCTTATAGATCAAAACCATTTATCTTTCATTTAAATAAAGTAATAAGCACAGAATCTATGATGCATATAACTTTTCCTTGTAATATTTTCCCTTTCCTTCTCGTTCAGACTTCTGCCAAAGTTTGATGGGCCTTGAAAGGACCTTTAGAGAATGTGTCCACAGGATGGCCCTGTGTTTAATTACCAAATACCTCCATGTAAGGATTAAAACACCGTAGCAATGAAGAAAGCCATCTTCATAAAGCCAGATAGTTCTGAACTATTTTGGTAGATTGGGTTTATTACTGTCACTAAAAGGTGCATTTAATCCGAAACTATACATCAGAGATCTCAGATGGACAGCCTGAATCCAGCCCACAAGACATATTTTATTTGGCCTGAATGGTATTCTGACAAAATATTTTGTGATCATTTAAAAATCAGCAATTTCCTCCAGCAATACAGGTTTCCTACCTTCAAGATCTCACAGTACAGCCTTGTTTCCCTGAGACAAGAACTGGTTGTAGCCCTTTCAGGAAGGATTTGAACCCTGCTTTGCTGTTTGCCTCAGTTCTGTCCTGGCCCAGCCTCATTCACCTTTAATATGTCTCCCCTGACCCTGGGGGTGGTAGATTTCACGACTTTTGGACTTTGAATTCCTCTAAGGCCAGGCAGCCACCAGGGGAGCATACTGGTAATCTACAGGAGTGAGATGCACTGATTTTAGCATAAAAGAATTTGGATCAAGCAGAAAGCATCTGAGTGCAGGGTAGGGAGGAACTGGTGTTGCATAAATGGCACCAACTAAAATGTAATTGAAATATAAGTGCACTAACTTATTTACTGTTCATTTATTCACACAATATTTATGGATGGACTGGGTCTGCTTCAGCATCACTTGCTCCAAGCCCCCAGGTTCCTGGTATGGAGTAAGCACATATAGTAAGTATTCTATAAAGAATAAAATAGGCGTTCCTTATAGTCTATGAATCAGTGAGCTCACCAACTATTGCACACCGAGTGTCTCATTTCTCTAGAAGGTGAGAGAGCATACTTCTCCAATCTCCCTCCGTTAGTAACCCTCACCTTTTTAATTTTAACTGATTAAAAATTTTACAACTGGTGATACCAGGAAGGCTGTTCACACTTTGTTAATGAAAAACAAGTTTAAGAAGTCCTGAAATGTTAGACATTTTACGTGTCATTGGGCCTGAGCACCCGGCTTCTCTTAAGGCAGGAACATCCACACTGATGGGATGCGGTAGCTACTTCTTCCAGACAAGGCCAGGCCGCCTCTGTTCCCACCTGAAACCCAGACAGTAATATGAGACAGCAGAGCGGCGCCGCCTCTGCTTGAGAAGCATGGTAATCCTCCGCCAAGTGGCACAAGGAGCAGAGAAAATGTAAACCAACCTTAGGCAGGTTTATAAGCACAACTAAGAAAAGCTGTAAATATCCGCGAAATCACAGACTTTCGGGGAAGATCAGCCCCTCAGCCACTCCTAGCTTATCCACATGGTGGGCTGAAGCTGGATTGCAAGGCTCTCTGCTCTGATAACTCTGCTCCGGGAGGCAGGGTCTCATCAACCGGAGAGAGAGAGGGGCAGAGAGGAACTGGGGGAAGGGGACGACTGGGAGCACTTGGGAGGGATCCAAGGAGACAGGGGTCTGGGCGCTCTGGGCTGGGTCCCTAGCCCCAGGCAGAGCCCTGGCAGGTATGTGGAAGGAGGCAGTTCCCTGGCTCCCTAGCGGCATTCTTCCTACTTGACGTTTTGCCACAAGTTAGTTGCTTTTCTCTCAGATCTGCACATGCTGCTTGGAAGCCGCTGGGTTTCCCGGTGCTTCAGTTTGGCATTACAGATATCCCAGTAACAGTTTACAAGCACCGTGAAACTATTTTTTCCTGGCACGGGCAGGTATTTGGACATAGTGGAGCCTCATGAGAAAAGGCCCAGGAATCTGGAGGCCCAGGGGCTAGTGGTGTCTGTGGCTCGGTGAGACCACCCCCAACACTGCAGCTGTCTCCTTCTGTATCTGTAGAGGAGAATGAGCCAGACACGAGGTCTCTTGGGCGGTACTATGGGCTCCAGTCCATATAAGAGGGCTTGTTTTTTGAGCAGAATAGAAGTGTCGTAAAGAGGGGCGTGGGGTTACAAAACCTTTACGTAAATTGGAAAATCATCGATAATTTGTAGGAAGAAAACGAGACTTATAAGATGAATCAAAATGCACTAGTCCAAACTGAATGAGAAGGCCTGCTGCTAACTATGGATGTCTGAACACGGTTCTAATTGTTCCGCTTGCTACAGAGAGAAATAAAATTGTGAGAGTGTGAAGTGTATAAAGGATTCTACCACTCTCCGGGGGCTCTGAGACCCACGGATTGGAGAAAGTGAGCGAGTGCCTTTCTGACCACTGAATTCCTCACTCTTATTGCAAGTTAGAAAGCTCTGAGGGGGATTTTAATGAAACCCGTCTTGGCACTGCCTACAGAACTCAAACAGCTGGGGAGGCAGCGCCACCTAGTGTCCAGACTTTAAAAACTCCCTGGCAATCATCTTTGCCGTAATTGGCCCCAGTAACTTCTATGGAGTAGAGCAAAGAAAATAAATCCTTCAAAGCTGACTGAATAACAGAGAGAAATGCCAGCTGAAAGCATTTTTGACTCTTGATGCCTTCAAAAGCCAGGAAACTTAATCCTTGCCTTATGTTTCTTTCTCCGTGCCCAAAAGGCAGCAGAGCTCGTCACTAAGCCAGGGGAGGTGAAGCCGGTCACTAAGTTTATAATGTAGTTGGTAACCGGTTTTCATTTTGTCTCTGCATCCTGGCAGCAGGAGATAGGCATCTTGTTATAACTTAGAGGGGGCTCCTGGAAAGCCTGCTTGCCGGGTGTATTTCTGTAGGCGCGGGCTCGCTGGGAATATTATTACCTCATGGAGTCACGGATTTAATAGCATTTCTTCCACTTCATTCAGCACAGCGCTGAGTTACAGGGACTCTGGCTTCAGCACATAGCAGATGCACATTTTCCCCTACAGCACTGCGTCTTCTCCCCGGTCCCGTGTGGGCCCCAGGCGGGCCGTCTGCTCTGTACGCGCACGCGCGCGGTGCGCTCCGGGGCCAGGCGTTCCCCACCTCCACACCTGGATAGAGCCTGTCTCGACCCTCTTCCTGTCCCCTCTTCCTCTACTCTCTCCTCCTTTCCCTCCCTTTTGTTCTCCTCCATCATAACAGCTACCATCGTGGAGCACCTACCATGCTCCAGGCACCGTGCCAGACGCTTGGCACATAATTTGCCGTTTGAGATCGTTCTGTGTGTGTTAGTGGGTTAGGAGCCCAGGGCCCCATGCTGAGCACAATCAGGAAGTGGGGCGTCCTTCTCTCCCCTGCTGCTCCCATCTTTGGATGTTGCTACTACACAGAGGGAGCCTCACTAGCAATAGACACCCCTGACCATCTCTCTGTGCCACTTGCTCCCCAAGAATGTGAGAGGCGGGGCTGAACTGAGCCGGGGTTTCCAAGCATAGCGGAGGTCCTACTTTCCCTCTCAGCTCCTTTCTGGGCCTCGGCTGTCTGCCCAGAGCATGCACTCTGTCTGTCTCTCCACTCTGCGGAGTTCACAGTGTCACCTCTGCCCACGGCAGGGTGGGCAGGTCCAGCCCGGAGGTTCAGGACAGGACAGCCCATTGCACGCTTGCCACACACAGTGTAGCTCTGAGTGACCATCACCCTACTGCATCCCAAGTTCAAGCTCCCAGCTCCCAGCCTTGGAAAAGAGCCAGGCGGACTCTGCCTTGGATTTACACCAAAGAGAAGAACTGGGGTGGAATGTGATTCACAGGAAGCATGTGGCACTGATGCCAGCTCGAGACGCTTGGTGAATATTCAGTCTCTTTGGTTCTTCGTCATTTCCTTGAGTTCATTCCTCCTGCCACATTGCGTGCAATTCCATGTGATGTTCACACTCGCGCTGCTATCTCCAGCCTGGACTTCCCCAGGTCAGAGACTCATGTCTGCCTGTCTCTCTCTCTCTTTCTCTCTCCCTCTCCTTCTCTCTCTCCTTCTTCCCCCTCCCTCCCTGTCTCTGTCTCTGTCTCTCTCTGTCTCTCTCTCTCTCCCTCTTCCCCCCTCCCTTTCTATCTCTGTCTCTGTCTGTCTCTCTCTGTCTCTGTGTCTCTCTGTCTCTGTCTCTGTCTCTCTCTTTCTCATCAGGAGGAGGAAACACGGCAATGCCCTTCAAGTATCTCAGTTAGCACATTTTGAGCTGAGCTCTGGACATTTTCCTTCGGGTTCCAGTTCTACTCTTCTCTAGCCTTCTCTGTCTCAGTAAGTGGCATCTTTCCAGGGGCTCGGGCCAAACCTTGGGGTCAGCTTTGGCTCTCTCTTCCTATCACACTCCATGTCTGGTCTGTCAGTAAATCCTGTCATTTCTACCTTCAAATTACATCCAGGTTCTGGCCATTTCCCCAGCATTCCCTGCTTCATTCCTGGTTCCAGCTGCCCGTGTCTCTTGTCTGGATTTCTTCAGTGGTCCCCCAGTGATCTCCTTGCTTCCCCACCCCACTCTTGCTGATCTATTCTCGGCCTAGCAGCATAATGATGTGGTTAAAATGTCAGCTCATGGCATTGTGCTTAAAACTTTCCAGTGGCTGTCTGCATGACTCAGGGTAGTCTGTTATGTGGGGTTCCTCGCTGCCTCAGTTTCCTCTTTGCTCTCGTCTGCTTCTCATTGTGTTTCTGCCACCTTGGTCTCCGCCTTGCCTTGAAATTTAAGGCGCACTCTCACCCCTAGACCTGTGTGTACTGTGTCCTCTGCACGGCTGCTCTTCCTCCACGCTGTGAGAACATTCCGCTCATCCTCCAGCCCTCGTACACCTTTGCTTAAACGTGGGCCCCCTCTGGTCACTTCTTTCCTCACCAAAGCATCCTTGTCACCATGAACTTCTGGGTCTTTAATATACCCTCTCTGCTGTTTATTTCTGCTGCCTTCTTCCTGAGAATAGAGGCTCCATTAGGAAGGGGATTTCAATTTTGTTCCCAGCTATCTCTCAGCAATCAGAGCCAGAGGCTCAATAAATATTTGTTGAATGAATAAGTAAAAATCATGAGGAGGAGATGGGTGATGTGGGGTCTCCTCTCACGAGGGCATCGTGGTTACTGAGCAGTCAGTCAGTGGCTTTAAACCAGCACGGTGGGCTTGCGTGGTGGTGGTTGGGGTAGGTGAAGTGACTCACAGGGCAGCCTGCTCTGACAGAAATCAACCCAAAGCAGGTGCATGTTCTCATACCGGAAATGACATTGCTTGAGGTTTATTTCTCTGCTTAGCATTATTACTTAACCTGGTTAGGTTAAACATTTTTTTTTTTTCTTTTGGTTTTTCTCCAGTACCAGGAACCGAACTCACGACCTTGCACTTGCCAGGCAGGCGCTTTGCCGCTGAGCTAAATCCCCAGCCCCCAGGTTAAACATTGATTAACTGCTGTGCCTCTGTGCATGGAGCTGAGGGTACAGTTATGGCCCATGTTCTTGTACAGAGCAAGAAGTAAGTGAGACATTTACTTATAAATAGATAATTTCCACAGGGCGGGAAAGTACCATGTTGATGCTTGCTTTGGATAAACAGTTCTGTTTTCTTAAGTCATTTCCTACCTTAGAATTTTTACCGGATTTGGTAGTAGAATATATTTCAATTGACAGAGATGGAAGAGAGAAGTTATATTCATTTACTCAGGAAGCACATCATTAATAACAGCCTGCAGGAAAAGGTAAGTGAGGACAGTTGTTGCCAAGTAATAATTTTGATGGCCTACCCTCTTGCTTAGGAACTTGTTACGTACTTTAAATGAATCTTATGGACTTTGAGCGCTTAGTTGCTTTTCTCTGCCCAGGGAGGTTAATGATACTTCCTTTCTTGAGAAGAATACTGTGAAGAATGTGTGGGTGGGCCCGAGTCTGCATTGTACCCCACGCATGTGACCAACAGCCTATTCGGAGCCAAGCCTGGGTTTTCCCCATGCCATGCTCACTACTCTGTGCTCCCTGAGAGCCCTGCTTCTTGGCTGGGGACACCCCATCGCAGGGACTTCCTGAGAAATACCCGAAGTATTTTTGTAACTTGGGACTCTGAAAAAATGGCAGTGATTTTCTGAAAGCTAAATGTTTTCCATGGAATCAAGTCTATCTTTCTAAAGTTATCTAGAGCTCAAATGTTTCCCCATCTTTCCTTCACATGCTTCAAGTCTTTCCTGGCATTTCTTCCCCCATGGCCCCTCTTTTGTGTGCTCAGATTTCCTTTATTACAGCCTACCCACAGCTAGGCCAAACTGCATTGGCCGAGCCGCCTTCCATGCCTCCGAGTGTGCCTGAGACTTCTGATACCAACCCCGTTTGGGGGCACCTTGAGGACACTCCTGCTTCAGGCCAGCTGGGTCCAAATTTGTGTCTCACTAAGGACCACCCAGGCGTGATCACTCACTAGAAAGGGCTTAGGGAAAACACTACAGTTAGCCAGCCAGAAAAAGAGGTGCACGGGGACAAATCTGGGAGATTCCAAACTCCACATGTCCAATGCGCTTAGCAACGCGTTACCCTCTTGGCACATTAGTGTGTGACAATGTGCAGAGTACTGCCAACCAGACAGAAGCACCTACACTCAGTACCCAGAGTGTCAAATGGGACTTCATTATGTGGGCATGACTGCTAGCATCACTGGCACATGATTGAGCTCCATCTCTAGGCCCCTTGCTCTCTCTGAAGGTTAGGTTGGTCTCTCCAGACCCAACTACTCATCTTCAGAAAACACAGGTGGGGTTTCTGGCCTGGGCAGCCCCCATTTGGAGTTATTCTGATAGCAAATATTATTACGTGGGTCTGAGGAATCCACTGTCACTGATAATCATCCTTGTCACTGGCAACCCCAGAGGTTTAGAGGTTAGCCCTCAGAAACCAGGGACAAAAGCCAGCCAAATTCTCAATTACAGTGTGACACTGTTGTAGCTGTGTATTTATCTGCCTCCCTGATTAGCATCTCAAGGGCAGAGAACGTGCTACCTTATTCATCTTTGTCTTTGCTTTTAATATGAAGGAGGTACTCAAAAATAATTGCTGTATGAATAAAAATTAAATTGCAACTATTGAAAAAATTCTATTCTGGCCCTAAGTTTGAACCAGTGCTATTAAGCAATTGATCAAATCCTAAGGCAAATGTAGTTAAGGCGATCATCTCAGCCTGGATCCTCTGTGCTTTTCTTGGTCCTTTTTAGCCTACTTATTTTCTCCTGTGTCTCATGCTGGTGCATTTTCCACACTGACACAAGCTGGGTCAAACCAACTGCTCCCTTCTAGTGAGACGGGTGTGCAAATTAATGGTTTGTGTGGCAATTAGCCACACAAAGTCTCCCCATCAGATGTATTCACGTAGCTCTAGCTCTTAGCTACTGCACAGGTCCTTTCAAGTGCTCGAACCATAAGCCTCCTTTCTTAAGTGCTCACTCTGCCAGAAACTACCTGCTTTATTTGTCTTAATTCTTTGTGCTCCTATGGTGCAGGTAAAGCAGGATGGCACATGGCAGAGGAGTTTCCACTGCCATGACTTTGATCGAAATCAAAACTGATTTCAGGCTAACTTACAAAGCAGTCAGTTTTTTAAGGCAAAAATGACTCAAGAGGATCTTTACTTTGTGACTGCTTTCTATGTTGCATCATTAAAAGTGTCTCTGGGTATATTCAAAATATCCCTTCCAAGTGGTTGTATTGGTCTAAGATTTTGGCTTGCACCATTTTGTGCCAATGACTGAGAAATACACTTGGAGGCTTGTGGTGGAAAATGACAGAGGCCCCTGAGCTGTGCAGGAGCTATGGAGAATGCATCTCTCTGAGACTCTGGACCAGGGCAGGAGAATGGAAGATGGTACCCACTGGCGTGTTCCCGGTAAGGCTTTCCACTTGCCATCTTGGGAGTGGTCCTGGCCTGTGAGGTACAGATCACGCCTGCTTCCCGGCCATGGGCTCACTGGGGTGAGCGCAGGAGACACTGGATGAGTGGGGGTGGGTAGCGGTCGGTGCTTTGTTGGGCTAAAAGAAAGCATTTAGCTCCAGTTGGCTTCATCTCGGGCTAGAGTACAAAGCTGTATCCTGAAGGAGGTAAGATGGTTTTAAGAATTGCTTAAATAGTCCCTGTTCTTTTCAGAAGTTTTAGAAAATAAAGATAAGCAAAAAATGTCCATACTCTATGTAGCACTATAAAATATATGAAAAGGACGTTGGTTTCATCCGAGGTCATAAAATGTTCAAAGTCCAACTCACGGAGCACCTGTGATGTGAGAGACCATGCTGATCCTTTTCTTCCTTTCACTCTTCTTTCTCTTCCTGTCCCCCTTTGATGCAGAACAATACAAACATTGAGACAATGGGTCAGGCCATGTGGCTTTTTGAGGGCACGCGCTGTTGGCTTGCGGCGTGCCATCCAAAGGATGACAGTTCTGTGAGAGGCCAGCCGAGGGGAGCCCAGGTCCCCGCCAAATCCAACCCCTGCAGGAAACGCGCCGTTGTGATTGTGTGTGTGGAGTAACAGTGACATCCTGTGGCCAGTCTGGTTGATCCAAGTGGCTCCTTTGTAGATAAAGGAGACCGTTTTGTCTGCACAGCAAGGTGAGCCTGTGCTGGCTTCTCTTGTAGACAATGCACAAAGGAAAGAGGGGTCCAGGAGCCCAGCACTGGCTCTGGACCCTCCAATTCAGCAGCTGCCTCTGAGCTGAGGGAGGGCGTCCTTGGGACAGAAGCGATGTCTGTTTTTATGCTCGATCGATTTAAATGTTACCATTTGAGCGCTGAGTGAACCATAATGATAACCATGAGGACAGTGGGGGAAAAGAGCAACAGGAGGAAAGAGAAGCAATTCACCTCTTTTAGACATCCCAGTGGATTCGTGCGGAGCAGCACTTGTTACTTACAAATGTCCAAACTGCTTGACATTTAGTTTTTTTTTTTTTAAGTTTGGATGGAATAGCTTCATTTTGACCTTACTTAGAGCAGAGGAGGAAAGGGCTGTGGAAGAAAACAGTGCTGACCTTAAGTCATTTGAGCATTCCCACTTCATCTGACTTGACTTTGTGAGCAAGTGCTTCATCTGCTTCACTGTGCTCATCTGGGGCCTGGGAATTGTGAGATTCTCAATCTCTAGTGTGTAACTTCCCATTGTGTCCGGTGCCTCTTCCCTGGTCCTTGGCTTGGGCATGGTGAACGAACTCTGTCTGTCTCTTGCTCAGTGGGGGTGCCATGCTGTTTCTATCAAAAAGACAGATAGAAACAAACCCCTGAGCACCAGCACTTTCCTCATGTCCCCAGGGTCAGGGGATTGAGAAAGGCAAAGACAGCTAGGAGGTTAAGTGTTGATGCTCAGCTGCTATGCTACAGACCCGGGGTTCCAATTCCAGCTCGCCACTGAGTAGCTCTATGACACTGGGCAGATTGCTTAATGCTGGAAGTTCCCCTTTTCCTCCACAGCAGGAAGGGGTTAATAGTAAGTGTTCACTTCCTGGGGAGTTGCAATGAATTCTGAATACACTTGATAAGGTGGAGTGATCACCAGTGCATGTGGCCTGGGACCCAGCGAGAACTCACCTGGGTGCATTGGTGTGCTCACTGCTTTTGGGGACAGGCTTGTGCCTAGGGCTGTAGTCTCTGTCTCCACCTTCCTGAGAATCAGCAATACGACTTCTGCAGTTGTTGATTGAAACAGGTTTGGGTTGAGAGCAAAAAGAGCCATGGTGTGTGTGTGTGTGTGTGTGTGTGTGTGTGTGTGTGTGTGTGTGTTCATCGACTCATTCTTGCTGGAGCTCAGCATAAGCAGTTTGCCACAGGAGGGTCAGATGTAAGGGCTGCCCAGAGGTGATCTACAGCGCTTACGACAGGAAAAGAAGAAATAAAAGAGAGGGAGGATGGGAAGGAGGGGCGCAGTAGCCAAGAAAATGCCAATAAAGGAAGGAAATGTAGGGGATTAGCGAAAAGTAAGAATTTCAACATTGAATATTCTCTCAGGCCATTTTAAAGTTCTCCAAAATCATGATAACTTAATTCCTGCGTCAATAAAGATTTTACGTACTTTTTGTCTAGTGGCAGAAAAAAAAAGGAGGCACTGATTCTTCCCACAGGGGAGAAAGCTTGCATTTTTAGTCCTTAATGACTGGAGGAAAAGCATTAAAGGGATGGCTTGGAGCTGCCCGAGCCTCCTTCTAGCTGATCAGCCAATTGTGAGGAAAAAATGTGATAATCTCTTGGTCTCTTTTTTAAGAGCCCATTGCTTATTTCCTAATTTACCTCCTCCTCCCCTGCTCCTTCTCTTTCATTTCCACTTCCTGCCCTTCCTCCTCCTCCCCCTTCCTTTCCTCCTCCTTCTTCTTCTCTCTTCCTTCCTCTACTCCATTCCCTTAGCATCGTCCAATTTGGGGAATGACTCTTGGCCTACAAGGTAGCTTTTACTGCCTGTTTCAAAACCCTCCCGCCTTCCACTTTTCTCACAAGTTTCTTTGTGCCCTACGGCCGCCGCCCTGCTTTATAGGTTTTACCTCAGTGTCTACTTGCACCAAATGACAGATGGATTCCCCACATCCTGGCTGTCAAAGAAAATGAATTTATCTGAAAGTAGGTTCACTAGATGCTGATAACAACCAAGGAAGCATAGCGCCACTATATCTATTAGAGACACAGAGTGTGACACTGCTATGTCTGTGATCACTTTGGAGAAACCAGAGAGGCCAGCCCGACCCTGAAGAAGTGCTTGAGAAACCTCTTGGCCTGAAGGGCGGCAGCAATGGCTCTGGCAGGCAGAGAAGGACATCACAACAACTCCTCTCCTTGCTTGGGCAGAGGTCTGCTTATCCTGATTGTGTGAAGTGTGAGGCAGCAGCTGTGGTGTCTTTGCCTGCCTTTCCGCGTCCCTGCATTTGGGTAGGGGAGATGTAAAAGGGGCCAGCTCCTTCCTATGACATGTGCAGGACACAGGTGTCTTTGGAAAACAAATGTCTAACATTTCTGGCTGTAGAAATAACACAATGGATTACACGTCAAATTATTCGCGCAAGTGCCTTAAACCTAGCTTTATACACTAATGTGCTATTTACACATTTAGGTCTGTGGTTTGGAAAAGTGAATACTTCACAGAATCAGTTAGAGTCCACAGGGAAAGCTCCTGGATGACCTGTGAGTGATGTTAGCATATCCCAGTGGGCACCTCTCCCCCTTGTCCGGCCTCCCACCCTCTCCCTTTCCCTCCCAGTTCCCACACTACCACTTGCCAGGGGAAAATAGGCTAGAGTGACCTTCATGCCCCTCTATCCCCTCCTCCTTTCCTCTCTATCCAAAGATGGAGTTGGCATTAACAGGGATAAAAGTATCTCCCTCTTGACTTAAGCGCAAATATATAGCATTGTAGCCTGTCTTCTAAGTAGCGGTAGGGATGTTTTTGGTTCCAAGGGAGATAGAAACTCACTCCCACTGTTTTAAACAATAAATGATTTTTCTTTATTCCCGTGACTCCACAGTTGGTAAGTAGGAGATGTTACTGAGAATGTCTCCAGTGGTTCAATGGTATAAATCAGGACCTTGTCCTTTCTCTCTTACTTGCTTTACTTTCCACATTAAGGTGGCTATATAACATCTGAGGGAGGGGGGATTTCTGCACATCTAAAGACCCTGGATGTCTTATTGATTTAATAAACTTCAGCTCTGTACTGGACTTGCTTAATGCTCTTTCTAGGGATGCCAGGTGCTAAATGCCTTATGCCAACAAGACCTCTCCCTAGAGCTGAGGAGGTGTGAAGATGGGCAAAGACTACGAGGGGCTCATGCAACAAGCTGTTATCAATATGGAAGGAATATCTACTCTCCACTGCCCCTTCTTATTCTTTTTAAAATAAACTTGATCTCATTTTCGTCACCACGTGTGAGAACCCACTTGTCTACACTGCACATAGTTTTAGGGTTGGTGCATGTGGTCTATGAAATTAGCACCTTGTACAGCTGATCATTTGAACTGTACCCATAGAGTCTCCACAATGCATTCAGGGAAGATTTGTGCCTGATATATTTTGGTACTGTCTCAGGTAAGGCCTCAGTGACTTAGTAGAGTATCAAAGATAATGCATTGCTTGGCCCCCCAGTTGGGCTTCCTTCTTCTTGAAAGAGAGATGGTGCCAGAGAGTTCCCAGAAATCTTGTAGGTGGATAAAGTTATATCTGCCAGGCATTGGAAGCTTGTGCTAAATGAGCTCATTCTGTTCTGGAGTTATCTGCTTGGGATCTGAACAAAGTCACCTCTAGACAGCATGCTTCTCCAGATTGAAATAGATATTTCATCACCTCTCTCACTTTCTCTTCAGTGTGCTATGTGGCTAAGCCAGGATACTTGGAAGGTTAAGGGTATTTCATGCACTTTGCACTTAGGGGATTTTCCGCTTATGGTGGGTTTTATCGGGGCATTGCCCCATCACAAGTTGAGGGACATCTGTATTAGAAGAAGACGTGAAATGTAATTCTGCTAAGGCTAGAGAAATCCTGACTGAATTGTAGCAAGAAAACAGCTTGTTAAACACCAGCCGAGGCAGAAGGTTTCGTCTCATTGGAACTCTACTTATTCAATGCTTGAACAGCTCTTCGAACAGCAGGGGCCGGGTAGTGTCTCTGTGTACAAAAGACAGACATGGTGGATCTTAAACTGGCATTCATTTATTGGAATCCATTTTGGGTACTTTCTTTATTTCTCTCCTGGGAAGGCATTGTTGGTGGCATCTTTGAGCTAGATGCAGTCATATTTCAGACACTTATATCTCTCATTTAGTGGAGGGATAAGCCAGTTTTGAAAATAAAGTTGATATTCCTGTTGTAGCACTAACAAAAGATATTCTCACCAGAGAGGAAAAAAAAGATTTTTTTTTTCTTCTCAATGTTTGTTTTTAGGCTGAGCAAAACATGTCACACATATTTGATCCATTTTTCAAAGAGTGGAGCACAACCACAGGATGTACATACATCAGCCTTTGGAAGGCTATTGGAGGCAACAAATTCATATAGCCCATGTCTTCCTCCTCTCCATTTTGTTCCCTTCTCGTGCATGTTATTGATTGATGTACCTCGGGGAGGAGATTCTCCTGACTCACACACTAAGCAAGTTCCTAAAGAAAATATCAGCTTTAAACATGAATAGAGGAAATAGCAGCAGCAGCAGCAGCGAAAAATCGCTAATCTTTCATTTATAAGAGCTGCTGAACATCTGGAGAGCATGTGGCTCTTTTAACCCCCGGAGTGCAGGAACAAATGAGCACCAAAGGGCAGCCCATGCTAATGTGGTGCCATCAATTTGAATACAATGGAGGGCCCATCATAAATGTCTCCAGGCCATCTGGGCATTGCTCTGCGTCTTACCCACCTGGGGGCCCAGGAGGAGGCTCTGCTTGGTGGAAGAGGAAGCTCTTAGGAGGGAGAAGCACAGCGAAGACATTGTTAAACAGCAACACCAAGTGAAAGAGAGAAAGATGATAATCAAAGCAAAACAGAAAAGCTCAAGCAATTCATGGGAAGAGTTTAAACTATTCACGAGGGTGTTGGCTGAAGTTTATGCCTTTATCTCATCCAACATAGACACTTTAATCAATACTGTCCACCTGCTTGAGAAAGAATAGAAGAACCACCAGGCATCTGGGATGATCACTGTGACGTTCACACGGGAGCTGGGGGGAGTCTAGACCTGACATTGAGTTGACGTTAATTGAAATTTTTCTACCATCTTTTTATGGGGCATTGCATCTGAAGGATCTTTCACTCTATTTTAAAAATATGGAAATGGAGATGATGATACTTGTTCTCTTCCCCTCCCAGTGGTCTCAGGAGATAATGTAAACATGCTGGGGAGTTGCTCTGTATGGGCACTTGGGACAAGCAATCAATGTAAGAATTAATGTTGCTGCGCAGCAGTTGTAGCAGAGAAATATTTCTAAATATGCCCTTTCCTTCAATCCAGGAAAGATTTCCCAACATCTCCCTACTGAGGAGATGGCATACTGGCAGACGGGGGCCTGGGCTGGCCACAGACTGAGCTGATTGGCACGCAGGAAGTTTTGAAACATTTTTGAAGTAGTTGCCAAAGTGAAAAGAATATCCAGATTTTTGATTTCTCTTAGAAAATGGAAAAATCTGGCAATGATGGTGCCATCAAAAGTCAGCTGGAGAGGAAATGGTTGGAACTCAGAGATTTGGCGTCCTCTCTCTGGCTGCCACACTCCTTTGAATTTCTGCCACTTGTTTACAGGAAGCCCTTGAAGGTGTTTGAAAAACTGAGTAACATACGGTTTAGTCAGAGTTCTCTGGGGGAAACAGATTGTCTGTGTGTATGTGTGTGTGTGTGTGTGTGTATGTGTGTGCGTGAGTGAGTGATATATGTATTAGTCAGATCTCCATCACTAAGAGGAGATACCTGACACAGGCTGCTTATGAAGTAAAAAGATCTATTTTGGCTCATTGGTCTGTAGCTTCAAGTCCAAGGTTGCTCTGCCCCATTGGCTTGGGTATCTGGCAAAGGCAGCGCATTTCTATAGGAGTGTGAGTAAGAGAGAGTGCTCATGTTATGAGTCAAGGAAGGAGAAGAAGAGAGAGAAGGCAGTGGAGAGGAAGAGGGTGAGAGGAAACAGAAAAGAGAGAGGGAAGAGGGAGACAAATAAGGCAAAGGAGTGGAGAAATGAGAGAGAAAAGAGATAAGAGAGGAGAGGAGAGAAAGTGAGCAAGAGGATAGGAAATGTAGCACAGTTCCTTCTAAGGGTAGGCCTTCAGTGACCTAAAAGTCCTCTGCAGGCCCGCAGAGGAGGGCTTATCTATCTATCTATCTATCTATCTATCTATCTATCTGTCTGCCTGTCTATCATTTATCTATCTATCTATCTATCTATCATCTATCTATCACCTATGTTGGCTCATAAAATTATGGTTAATCTAGACCTGGGAGAGCCAAATCTACAAATTTAATCTGAGCTTTAATCTGAACCCGATGTTCTGAGATCAAGGAGAATCAATGGCAGAGGCTCTTTCAGGTTGGAAGGCAGGAGAGAAGATCACATGTCCCAGCACAAAGATAGTCGGGCAGAAGAAAGAGAGTTGTTTCTCACCTGGTTTTTCATTCTATTCAAGTCTTCAGTGGATTGGATGAGACCCAGCCACATGGAGGACATCAGTCTTCCTTACTCAGTCTGCCAGTTCCAATGTTACTTTGATTCAGACATACCCTCACAGACACACCTAAATTAATATTAAACCCTGTAACTCAATCAAGTTTGAACATAAATTGAACCACCAAGTTTGACAAATAAGGGCTGGGGATTTAGCTCAGCGGCAAAAGCGCCTGCCTGGCAAGCACAAGGTCGTGAGTTTGGTTCCCGGTACCGGAGAAAAACCAAAAAAAAAAAAAAAAAAAAAAGTTTGACAAATAAACTAACCCAGGGATCTTTTAGCTGGGCTGAGTAGAGAGCAGATCTAGGCACCCTGTATTTAAGGCCCCACTGAGACCATCAGATAAGGAATGCTTCTCAGAGGACAGGCTTTTGGTATTGATATAGGAGAAACATAACTCCTAACCTGTCAAACTGGCCTTTGCTAAGGTGGCCATGAAAAGTCTATGGGGAGTGCTATCTTTGGGATCTAAATCCAGATCCCAGGCAGGACACTTGAGTTCAAAGTCCCACAAAATTGAGGAATGAAGTCATGAACCAAAGGAAGAAGTTAGGGGAGTTTTACTACAAATAAGGAGAGAGGAAAAGTAGCTCCTGCATTTCCAGGAGGGGTTCCTGAATGGGTATACATTGAGGCCCTTTGTTGGGTGTAATTTATACAGCAAAGTCATAATGTGGGTACAACCTGTGTCAAACTACAGTCAACCTATAGGATTACAAGTATAGCTGCTTAGCTAATATTGGTCCAATAGGGAAAGGACTCATGTAGCAAGGCTACATGGAGAGAACAAAGACATTTTTGGGAAAGGATGAGTCCAGATGCTCTGGTCACTCACCTGTCTGGGTGATCAATGCCTGTCTGGACTTACTGGACCAGGGAGAGCTAATTATGGTATAATCTCAAGTTATTCTTTATCCCATAGGGAGGCATGCAGGCCTGGCCATTATATCTTATCTTGAGGTCTGGCTTTCTTCAGATGCATCTCTAGGCAGTTTTGATGTCTTTATTTTTATGCTGACTTCCTTAAGAGTCCAGTCCCCCTCTGTGTATTTAATTTATATTTTAGATGTTTATAGCAGTATGAAATGAGAATACAGGAGAAAATGTTTCAAACAGTAGGACAAGTCCTAGAAAAAAGATAACAACTGTTCATTTCTTTCTCAGAGATCTCAATGTATCTTCATTTTTGATGTCATAAATAGGCACTACCTAAACCTGAATGTCTATGTTTACATGTGACACTGGGTCATCCACACTCTGAAGATGGTTACTGTGAAGTCCTGTAACACTCTACTCTCTGGGACCCTGGATAACTCATCCACTGGGTGAGGTGTCCTGCCTGGGATCTGGATGCAGATCCCAGAGATAGCACTCCCCATAGACTTTTCATGGCCAGCTTAGCAAAGGCCAGACACTGCTTGGGGGTATGTAGTTCTCTACACAAGCTAATAATCAGGTGGAGGTGTGGGGTGTTTGAGGGGAGATGAGAAAGAACAAAGCAAAGCAGTGGGTCCTTAAAACCCAGCTGAGAGTCAGTCAGAATATTGTTTCAACATTGTAGGGATGGTGAGAACAATTTTTAGGCAAAAGCAAATTTAAGGACACGGGTAGCAACTTCAGTCTCTGCTCCCTATGAATGAGCTCAGAGTGAATCTGTCAGCTAAAGTAATTATCCTTCATCCAAAGCCTTGAAAAGAGGCGGCCACGTATAAAATACTGTCTATTTTATGAAACATCAGAAGAATAATATATGTTAGTTATATTTTCTGGGCTATTGTTTAAATATAACCATGGACAATTTCTTTTTCTTCTTTTTATAAAAATCATTTGAGATGAATGACCACCTGGTGGCTGTTTTCCATCAGCATTATTCTGTCTTTCAGTGCAGATCTGGAAATTCTGCTCTGTTTCTTTTTCCCAGGGTACCTGCCTGCCCAGCCCTCTCCTGGGCTGGGGGCATTAAGACAGGGCCCTGAGACCCAGAACAGTCATTTGCTATCTCTCAATGAGAACTCCCTCTCCAGGGCTCTCGCCGATACCTTGCCCTTCAAAGGGGACTGCCAGCCTGTCCAGTGGGCGTGAGTGGTCATGATTTAAGCAATGCCAAGTGCTCAGCTGTCCATGGGGAGTAGAGTTCTCTGCTTGGTAGCATTCCTGGCCATCTGGGCTGGGAGATGGAGACCACTGTGGCACCAGAATAACCTTGGCCAGTTATTTTGCAACTTCTGCTTCAGGAAGTGCCATGCCCAACATCTTGGCATGTGACACCGGAAGCACGGATACTGTGTGACCTGGAGGGGCGCTGCCTATTCTCCTGCCTCCAAGGCCCCTTTCTTTCACTTCCACTCCCTTCCTTTTTTAACGTTATCTCATAAACTGATAGGAGGATTTCATTACCAGGATGAGAGGTAGGCTAAGTGCCTGTATGTGCGCGCACACACGCGTGCGCATGCACACACACACACACACAGAACACACACACACACACACACACACACACACACACACAGAACACTTACCATCCTCACAGGAACAAAGGGGCTCCTTGTGATGACATGATGAGGGTCCAGCTTACCGTGACCTGCAGGTGATGGAGAGGTTTGTGTGAAGTCCCAGGCAGGAAATGCTCTAGAATTTACCTTTCTGAACCTGGATATCTTACAGTGCAAGTTCTCAATGACCAATGCTCCCTTTGTCTTCAGGAGCAGGTTTCCTCCTTTGCTGACCTTGCTGGCTGATAACAGTAACCACATACAATGCTTTCTCCCTGAGACTTCACCCATCATGTGACATGCTATTGTTTTTAGTTTGCATGGGATTTGATGCTCTTTCATGATCTTTCACACTGACAAGATCCTTACAGATTAATTAAGGTCAAAGGGTATATGTGGGACAATCCATGCTTCCTCTGTCCTGCTACCACCATAGTCCAAGCTATTGAATTTGTCACTGGGATATGCAATGGCCTTCTAAGTTGTCTTCCAGTTTGACTTCATTTCCTTGCATCTTTTCTCCACATAGCAATCAAAGGTTCTCACCCATGAGTGAACTGAACAAATACTTGTTCTGTAACTACTACTTACCAGGCACTGTCACAGGTACTAGGAATGTTGGGATGAATAAGGTGGATGAAGATGTTATGCTGTTCCCTTATGGGTCTTACATGTGATTGGCCCCCACAGCTTGTAGGAAAAGTCAGAGGCCTTAAAATGATTGAAGACAAGGCTATGCCTGTTCAAGCTATGCCAGCATCGCGAACTTCATCTGGAATCTCCTTTTCCAGCCCCCTTGCCTTCCAGTACACTGGGATGTGTGAAGATCCTCTCCCTCAGGGCCTTTACATAGACTTGGGTCTCCTCCCCATCTTGGCACCTAGTTTATTTCGGTATGTCTTTCACATGTCATCTCACTGTCTCTTGTCTGACCACTTCTATCTAAATGAGGGTCCCCTATGATGTTCTGTCTTTTGTACCCTGTCCTTTCCATCCATGACACTTCTCAGAGGATGTTCCTCACAATACCAGCATTCTATGATTACTTAGAGGACTACAAGCCCTGGCAGGTGGGAATTCAGTCCGTTTTGTACTTTATTGTATCACCTTTTAGGTATGATTGGATGCTCATTTGGAAAAGAAATCAATTAATTCAGGAATTTAAAAAATAGAAAAGGCAGATGAACTAAAAAAGAGCTTTGTAGCTATGTCTTAGAAATATTTAGACCTTTCTGACAGAGTTCCTTAAGTTTTAGTGTCTTTGCATTTTTGGCTTTTTGTTTTGGAGAGAAAAGTTTACCTAAAATCTTGTCATGACTCTCAGGAACTAGGAAGGGTCTGAAGTTTTACCTACTTGTAAGCTAATTTAGCCCATCAGAATTTTGTGGATGTTAACAGAATACACAAGACTCCTGGGACAGAGACAGTGGATCCTATTACTCACAGCACAGTAAACAGCACAAACATCAGTATATTTACATTTGTTTCCCTTGTGCCGAAGCCCTGAGGAATGGTGAGAATTGCCCAGGTGGATCTGCTACAGGACGATCATTGAAGTTAGGGAACCTGAATCTTTTAAAATGGGGAATACCCATGCCTGCTCCTTGTGCCAGAGGAAGATACTATTTTTAACTCTAAGACTCTAAGCCAGTTTGTCCTTTGTTCTCGGTGGAGGCAAGCCCTTTTGCTTTACAAACAGCTTTGAAAAGATAGTCTGGGGGAAGGTGATTACTGCATCATGCGCAGAATGTGCAGCCACATTAGGGAACCCTGGAGAACTGTATCCCAACAAAATGAACCCTTCATTTGGCTTCTGGTGAACTTTGGCTTCTTGTGAAGCCACCATCTTAGCTTCTGACTAATTTTCATGAATGTGTCAATCTTCAGTCCCTCTAATTAATCTGATTGACAAAAGATAGGACCACATCCAGCCATCTGTCTCCTAGAATATTTAATCAACAGGACAACTCCAAACAGCAGGATGAGGGTAGCCTGTAGTATTCATCATGACCATGGCCCAGTGTCTTGGATCCCACCTGCTGAGCAAATCTTGTAAATCTAAACAATTTATCTTAGAAATCAAGTGATTTTCTCCTTTGATTTCTAAATCAATCTTTCCACTAGGCCTAGGGAATTAACTCAGGTATAACAATTGCTCAGACTCTGCCGTGGCCCAAGAGGAGGAAGGGTGGTGCGGTTAGCCAACCTGTGCCACTCCCAGCCGATTGAGTTCAATGAGTTCAATGCCTTCAAGACCCAAAATGGCGCCATTGATTTCTTCCAGTAAACTCAGGGACAGACATTGTGCCATTTTCTAACTGGATGACTCCCATGAGAGAAAAAGCTGCCTTGATGGTGTGCATAAATAACAAGCCCCTTATCCCACTGGGATGCTTTTCCAAATAACTAAGGGCACTCTTGTTTTGGAGAGATCTCTACTAAGGACCACATGATTTACTAGTGCTGTTTGCTTAAATACCTGGGCCAAAGTCTCTAATGACCACTCCTGCAGTTCAAGGTTCTACAAATATGTCTTAAATCTAACTGACTTCTGTTTCTGCTATTTGGTACCAAATGACTCTAACAAACCCAGTAAAGCAAACTGACCAGTACCTAAACTTTCAGTGCAAACTCCTTTCAGCACTTCTATATGTTTTTCTGCCTTTATTTCCATACCTGTCACAATTTCTACACTTGATATACACAAGATGTACAGTACCAAAAGTGTCAATGGACTTCCCTCCCCCTGGGAGCATTAGAACTGGTACATCCTTGTCAACCCACTCAGGTGGGACTTAACATTAATTAGGAGGTGCCAACTGATGATGCTTCAAATTGGTTTCCCACTTGGCTGACAGACCCCAAGGTTGTCGTTCAGTTCAGTCCTTGGTTTTGCCTGAGGACAGTTAGTCTAACTTGGCAATGAGTCCATGCAGCTAAACTCTAGGTAGTTATTTGCCCCATGAAATGACTGATTGGCAGCTATGGAAATAGTGGTAAGAAAATGACCGGAGGCACCAACAGGTGTTTTGCATTGGAGGTACAGGAACTAGAGCCCCCCATTTGATGGGAAATGACAGATTCAGAAGTCACCTAAAAAAAAAAAAATGAAGTCACCTAAATTTGTGGCGCTTGTATCAGGTTGGGTGAGTGACATCAGGATATGTTCTTTCATAAATAAGGGTCCTCCAGCATTTTCAGAAAAACAAATATCATTAGTGTCTTTCACTTTCCCCACCCTCTTGGGTTCTGAGATGTTGTTTTCTCAAGCACCAGGGTTGTTATTTTCCACCCTGTGGCCACAGGCATGTTGTGACCCATTTTAGGGGTTTGCCACTTTTTATTTAATCATTCCCTTTCATAACCAAGCCTTTCATTCAGAGGCATTAAATACGAGAGGGACAAGGGTAACTTCTCTTGCAGAGAACCATCACATCTTTACCCTACCTTGGCATATTTGGACCTCGGTAGGGGGACTTGATGACTATTGTTCTGAATGGTCATCACCTTTGTACTCAGTGGTCGTTGTACTCACTGGTCATTATCCTCATGCACTATTACCATGTTGGTCCAACAAGAGAATCCTCATGGCTAAACTAGAAGCAAACTTGAGTTCTCAAGGCTTCTTCTGGCTGTGCTTCTACCCAGTTGGGCCAACCAGGCAGGTCCAGGGTTACTGTTTGCCAAGGGATGGTCAGGTGGAATCCAAACTTTACATAATGGGCTTATGTACCCTCTCCATTTTCATCCTGCTTATTACCTAGGAAGTAACTGAGAGAAAATAATACCCTTTCCTTTGTCCAGAGACCACAATGGTGGACACAATGTCAGGTCCAGGAAGATGAAAGATCTAGGCAGTAATGGTGGCAATCTGGAAATTGCAGGTCTCACCACAAGCTGGATTCCCATAGGTCTCATCAGAGCACAAGCTCCTACTGTGGGCATCTATGCTAGCGACACAGATACCCAGATGGTTTGATTAGGGATCATGATACATTTTCACATTTCATAGCCCCAAAGCAGAGTGTCTTTAATCTGCCAGTCTGTAGTTTTCCAAATGGCAGACTACAAAGCTAAGCCATTGGCCATAGCCCAAGAGTAGGGAAACATATAATATGGTTCATCAAAGGTAGTATTGGCCAGGGCTATGAGAACAGCTTTGAGTTTTGATGACTGAGCAAAGTCACCACAGCCCAGCTCTGTGGCAGAGGGGTGCTGAAGAGCCACCAGCCTGGTAGATACTGTTAGGTTTCAGTGTAGCCCAGCCATCAATGACACTGCCCCCGACATTTTAGAGAAACTCTGGGAAACAAGGGCCTCAATGCACCAGTGGCAGAATGGAGATAATAGTTCCCCCCCAGGGATGGCTATTACTTTTACATATAAAGCCAGGATTTTGCTTGGGCCAGTCTGAGGTCAGTCTTTTCTGACATATGGGGCTTGTTGGGGTCTTCTCATCTTGTTAGCCACTGAATTTTAGTTGGCCCATACCGAGAATGGGAAGATGAGTGCCCCAAGGCTGCCATGGGCCAGGTGTCCAGTTTCAACAAGACTCCTGTAGCAAGCTCATAGCTGTTTCCTCAAATGGATATACCTGTTACTCATGTCAGGAAGGTGGCAATGCCAAATCCCCATGGGGCATCTCTGGGTAGAAGCTGCCTTAGTTTGTCAGAGGTCTCAATAGCCAAAATTACCAGTCACAGAGACTTGTAGTGCAAGGTGATCATCAAGGTTAGGGACTCCCAAAAGCACAATCAGTTCTCTCTGTGAGGTTCCCCTTGACTGGGAGAATCCTCACCCTCCAACACTTATAGAGCAGGGCAGTACAAGTATTTAACATAGCTACTGTCTATTCAGAAGTAGAGGAAACAATGGTAGTTCAGTTCCACCCAAATGGCCCACTCAGTCACCTTAGCTTCACCTGTCTGCTGTGAACCTGACTCAGATTCCTACAGCTGAACTTGGGTGCTCCCTTTTCTCCTGGGGCCATGTAAAGGACAGAGTGTGGGCTGGTATCCAGCTGTGTTCTAACAGTTCTATTTCTTCTCCCCAGAGCTCCTCTGTGTACTCATGTGGGTGTATATAGTCTTTTATTTTTCTTAGAGCCTGGGAGATTTTGGTGCTACATATAATTAATCATCTTTTGCCTTAAAGAAGCTGAGGTCAAAGATAGAGAGGGAGAGAATTGTGAGGGGCCTGGAGGAAAAGAGTGGCTTTGGGGCAGCAAGCACGATTTCATTTGTTGTCGCTTTTGAGCAGCCACGTGCACCCATCACAATCCAGTGACTGGTAATGTTTCTGGTCCACGGAAAGCTTTATCTCCTCATTGCTGACATTCATTTCCACTTTAGGTGTCTCGTAAGGGACAGCCTTCTTCCTTTCTCTCTACAGTTGGTTAATTAAAACTTAAAAAAGTCTGACTTCTTGGAATCCCTTTTTTAAAAAGGGTGATTTTTACTTTGCCAAGTAAAAGTGGAAAAATATGTTTCCCCTCAACAAGAAAGGGAAAAGGCTGAACAGTGGCTACAATGTGGTGATGGGGATTAGCCTGAAAGAACGAGAGCCAGGCCTCTGTAGGGTGAGGGACAGAGCCACCCACATGGTGGTGGACCCCCAGGTGTCCAGGGAAAGCTTGAAAGAGCTGAGCCTGGCTTGCAACCACGTCTGCCTTCATCAACTCCAGACGAGCCAACCCACAGAGAGAGAAAGAGATCTAGAGAGTGTGGCCTGAAAGCACAGCCCAGGAGACCCTGGGAGGAGAACAGTTGGGGGGCCTCTCTGTCCTAGCAGCATGGGCGGGCGGGGTCCCTTTGCATTCTGTCTGGGTGTTGTAGCCGTGGTAATCTGAGCTTGTAGCTATCATCACCGTATGTAACGGTCTCAGTGAGGGGTTCCACTCTATCTCTAAGGAACAAAAAACTTTCTTGTGGTTTTAGAAGAGGCTTGGCCCGAAATGTAACCTTGAAAAGCCTATGCATTTTGTGAATGTAGAACAACTAAATTTGAAGCACATTTTGTGGGGATATATTTATATGCCACTATTTCTCTTGGAAGCTAATTTAGGCATCCTTGCGTAACGTTGGCATTCACTAGATAGTGATGTCACAGTCCTCAGAATCATTTCAGACAGACACTTGGGCACAACAAGTTAAATGACATTTGATGGATTTTAAGATCCAATTATTCATTCCCAAGGTATGTATTTTCTTTAGAATTACACACTTTTTAGATAAATATGAATGATTTTTTGGTGTGGATTCAGTAATCCTAAAATGCTCATTGCATCTACTTGGGAGTGGTTCCCCCTGAGACAAAGATGCTTTATTATACATAAGTGCTGTTAACTAAGCTGGAGTGAAAACTGGTTGGGAGAAAGGCAATTACATGCTTTCCATAGTGCTCTCAATGTACGGGTCCTGGGAACTCCTAGTGCTAACTGTGGCTAAGGCCCGGAAGACTCAACTGTTCTTTTTTATTTCAAAGAGAATAAACAATAATAAAGAACACTAGAATGATACAGAATTTCACTAAACAAGATGATAGGAATTGAACAATAGTTGTTATATTGCACATTGTTGTCTTCACATTAGTTGTTCATATTACCAGATATAAGCATGCAAAATCATTCAAAAATTTAAAAAGAAAAAAATTTAAGCATTAACTGTTCCTTTCAATAGACCCGTAGAAATCAGCAACACAGTCATCCCAGCTATCCTGTGGATAAACATATATATTTTCCCCCTTTCTTCTTTCTTTCTTTTCTCCTCTTTAATAAATGATATTGGAAAAATTGGTTTTCCACATGTCAAAGACTAAAATTAGACCCATGTCTATCACCATACACTAAGCTAAAGTCAAAATGGATCAAAGATCTAAATACTGAAACAGAAACAGTAAATCTACTGGAGGAGAAGGTAGGCAGAAATCTTGAAGACATAGGTGCAGGCAGAGAGTTCATGAACAAAAACCAAACTGCGCAGGAAATAATTCCAAGAATCAGCAACTGGGATCTCATCTTATTGAAAAGTTTTTACACATGAAAAGAAATCACCAACAGAGTAAAAAGAAAACCCATGAATTGGGAGAAGATGTTAGCTGGCTGTTCCTCAGACAAAGGACTTCTCTCTAGAACATATAAAGAATTTTTAAAAAATCAGGACTCAATTGCTCTTGCTACTACTTCAGACAGAACCAGCCAGAGCCTTGGAGTGCGTGTACCCTGGAAGCTGCGCTCTTTGGACACTTGGTACCTGTCATGGTTTCTGCACCTTTTGTGTCTTCTTGCTCTCCTTGCCTGCATCTCCTCAAGAGCCATGTCTCTATTTTGTCATCTTTGCATTCTCATGTCTAGAATAGGCGAATTTCATAATCCACATTCCTCCTTTCTAGTGCTGGCCCCTCTTCGCTTTGCCATTCACGTCACTTGTGCTAATGGTACAGGCAGCTACTTATGCCTTCTTAGGCCCTTGGTTCTTTGCTCATGCTGTTTTGCCCACCTGCGGTGCTTTACTCCCACGTGGACTCCAAGGACTCTTGCTTGTCTTTCAGAACTCAGCTCAGAAAGAGTTGCCAAAGCAAAAGTTCTCCTGACACAGAGGAGATGGACAGCAGTTTCAAAAAAAAAAAAAAACAAAAAAAACAAAGTTGCTTTTGCCAGAATATACCTATCGAGTGGACAGTGCTATAAACTAATTTAAAGAGGACTTTTTAAAATCCCCCAATTCCTTGTATTCTTTTTCTGTGGCACCTATTCACATTCTGACGAGGGGGCTCCCTATCTACACTGGTAGCAAATGGAGACACTGCGATGCTTGCAGTAAGCGTCTGACTCATGTACTGACACTGGGCTGTGTACCTCTTGTGTCGTGTCACTGTCTGTGAGCTTGGTTAACATACTTTCCTACAATACGTGAATGTCCTATCTGATCTACCTCTTATCTGATCTCTGTCTCAGGCTCTGGTGGCTTGATTAATGTAAGAGTGCCCTTGAGCCATCTATCTGCTATCTAGACATTAACATTTCTGACAACTAAATCCTGGACCATGGGGACCCCTGCTCTGTGGTACATGGTCTGGGGGACCAGCAGGGCTGTTCCTTGTGCCAACCCCTACACTGCAGTTTGTTAGGGTGTGCATTGAGGAATGTCCACCTGCTTTTTGGGGGGAATTAGCTACAAGTTAGACAACACTGTGATGCACTATTTAGAATTGAATTGCTAAGTGTTGCTGAGTATGCCCTAGGATGGTAACACATATTCACAGGTAATGCCAGCAGTTCACAGGTGAAGCAAATCTGAAATGAAGATATCAGGAATATCTGAGCAAGGCTGGATATGAAAAGGACAGGTCAGTGAAAGGGAGGGGAGGGGCTGAGGATTTAGCTCAGTGGCAAAGCGCCTGCCTGGCAAGCGCAAGGTCGTGAGTTCGGTTCCCAGTACCGGAGAAAAACCAAAAAAAAAAAAGAAAGGGAGGGGATTATGGGAGGTGGGTTTGCATGGTGCTCCTGGCATGCTGTGTGTCTGTCTTATGATCTTCCTCCACGTGGCGGTGGGGGTGCATCTAACTTCTGACCCCAAGAAGTGTGCAGAGACATCACTGGGACTGCTCAGGTAACTGGACATGGCTAACCCAAAGGATGAGGACCTGCCTCATTGTGGAACAAGCTAAAGCTAAACGGAGCAGGCAACAGGAGAGATGCTGCCTCTGGAAGGCCACCACCTCCTCCCGAAAGCATGGGCAAAGAGCAGGTGGCCGTTGTGCGACTGTCCTGCATGTCGCCAGTGTGTTGGGGCAAAGTTCCTATGCATCCCAGTATTAGCCCAATGAAAAGCATCTGGAGGAGTCTCTTGGAGCTGCTTTCGTTGTCACTGCTTTGGTTTTCCTTTGTAAACATTGTATTGAAAACTAGCACAAATATATTCCTATGTATGTACAATAAGGCTCCCAGATACTTGAACTTATTAAAGATTTCAAAATTGGTATACATAAAGCTAACTTTGGAAAAACGTAGAGCTCTGGGTGTTAAGTAGCCACCACCACAACCTGGACCCAGAAGAGTTGCACCATGCAGAGCAGTGCCTTTGCACTGCTCTGCATAGCCAAAATCTTCCTCCCCTCAGAACCACAGGTAATCACTGGGCCCCGCCCCCATCCTATAGTTTTTCCCTTTCCAGATGGTTATAATTGTAATGGAAGGTATGCAACCTTTAAGAAGGTCTATATCAACTAGGGTTCATTAGAGAAACAGATTAGAGAAATATATATGTATATATATATATCATATACATGGTATATATGTATGATTTATAAGGTAGGCTTATAGTGAAAGAATTAAGTATGGAAAGCATTAAGTATGTAAGAATGCAAAAGAGGTATCTGCATTGGTGACACAAAGGATCCAGTGAAAAGCTGAAGTCCTGGAGCTCCATTGTGAGTCCTTTGTAAGTGCATTGTGAGTCCATTGTGAGTGCTTTGTGGGTCTATTGTGAGCCCATTGTGAATCCTTGGTGAGTGCATTGTGAGTTCTTTGTGAGTCCTTTATGAGTCTTTTGTGAGTCCTTTGTGAGTCCACTGAGTCCTTTGTGAGTGCTTTGTGAGTCCACTGTGAGTCCACTGTGAATCCTTTGTGAGTCCATTGTGAGTGCTTTATGAGTCTATTGTGAGCCTATTGTGAGACCTTCATGAGTCCACTGTGAGACCTTCATGAGTCCACTGTGAGTCCTTATCAGGAAGATGAAGAGTGTGTGCTGGAAACCTGGGGTCGGGCATCCAAAAGCAATGGTGCAGACTCAGCTCCTCTTCCTCAGAAACGAAGCAGGACCTCCTATTCCTTCCCTTTTTATTCTATTCAGGCTGCAAGCCTATTCACTGGTGCCACCCCCACACAGGGTGAGTCTTCTCTCTTCAGTAAATCCATCATCCACACACACCAAGAACTGTGCTAAAATAATCTGCTGGACATTTATTATTCAAGTTGACTCCATAACTAATCATCACAAGGTCTGATTTCTTTTTCCCAGTATATGTCAGGTAGTTTCATTCATGTGAATGGGTGTATCAAAAGCTCATCCCTTTCTATTGCTGAGTAATATTCCATTGTATGGCCAAACACAGTTTATTCAGCCACCCACTGAGGGATATTTGGATGGCTACTAGCACTTGGCAATTATGAATGCAGTATACAGATTTCCCAGTGAACATAGGTTTTCTTTTTTTTTTTTTTTTTGGTTTTTCTCCGGTATCGGGAACCGAACTCACGACCTTGTGCTTGCCAGGCAAGCGCTTTGCCGCTGAGCTAAATCCCCAGCCCCTGAACATAGGTTTTCATTTCTCCAGGTTGAATATCTAGGTGCAGAGTTGTTTGATCACGTGACAAGTGTATATGGACTGTGTAAGCAGCTGCGAATTGTTTTTCACAGTGGTAGTACTAGTCAAGATCCCAGCATCAGTGTAGGTGAGTTCAGGTTTCTTTATATTCTCATTAATACTTGATATTGTCTCTTTTCTTTATTTGCTTTTTATTTTAAGCATCCTCAGGCCCTGTTATATTATCCTATTGTAAGGTTCAAGTTGAAGTTTATGTCCTAAATTACGGATTCAGATATTTCAGCACCATTTGAAAGACTATTTTTTCTTTAGAGACTTGCCTTTGCATATTTGTCAAAAAATCAGTTGGCCCAGGGTTGGGGCTGTGACAGAGCGACAGAGTGCTTGCCCAGGATGCACGAAGTCCTAGATTTGATCCCAGGCTCACGCACACTCATGTACACACACACACACACACACACACACACACACACACACATCAATTGCTGTATTTTATGTGAGTATATTTCTAGAATTTATTCTTTTCCAATAATTTTTGTGGCCATCCCTTCACCCCTTCAGCAATGCCATACTATCTTCTTGATTGTCATTTTAAAGTAATCCTGAAAATAGGCTAATGTGAGTACTCGAACTTTGATTTTCTTTTTTCAAATTTTCTTAGCTGTTCCAGTTGCTTTGGTTTTAAGTACATAGATGGGAAGCATACAGTTTCTGCAATTAAAAAAAAAGGCAAACCATCTCGTGTAATTATTGTCCAGGTCAACACTGTGATCAGCATCTGAAAAGTCTCTATTGTGACCCTTCCCAGTCCTTATCTACTCACTATTTGCTACCCCTACTCCCAAAACCACGAATTCTGACATCCGCTGCCAAAGATGATTTTCGTCTGTTGAAAAATTTTATTTGCTAAAACCATGCATTATGAACTCTTGGATGTCTGTGAGATATGATGTCTCCGAGGTTCATCAGATCTATTGCATATCACAGTAATTTGATTTTTGCATTGTGAAATAATATTAATTTGAAGATCATACCTTGATTTATGCATGCATTATATTTTGATAAGGAAGTGAGTAACTTCTGGTTTTATGACTGTCAGAAGTATTGCTGCTAAAATATATTTTTATACATCTTGGTAGATAGATGCATATGTTTTTATTTTTTTTGCCTAAGAGTAAAACTGCTTATGCTTAGCCTTAGTGGAATTGTCAAATATTTTTCCAAAGTGGGTGTACAAAGGACATTCCTGTGGGCAGTGAATGGGGTTGTAGTTGCTCCTCACTTTTGCCAAAAATATTTCTGTTTGTCTGTCTGTCTGTCTCTCTTTGTCTCCTCTCGTTGTCATTCTGGTCATTATGCTTGTGTAGCTCACTGATTTTAATTTGTAGTTCGTGGTGACTGATAAAGTTGTGTATTGTTTATAGGTACACTACCTATATGGGGAATCTGCTTTGTGAAATATCTATTCAAATCTTGCATATTTAAAAAAACTGAAATATTTGTCTTATATTTCTACCATACTTTGTTAGATGCATACCTTGCATCCATATACTCCTACACTGTACTCTGTAAATGGTATCTTTTAATAAGCAAAATTTCATAGGAATACATTCCAATGTAACAATTATTCCCTGTGTGGGTATTATTTTTTGTGTCCAGTTTAAGAAATCTTTGCTTACCTTCTATTTCAAGTTGGGCAGATATTCTCTTATGTTTTCTCCTAAAATTTTATTGCTTTTTCTTTTGTACTTTAGGTCTATCATCCAACTGGAATTTGTTTGAGGTTTAGTTTGAGGTTTGAATCAAGGTTCATTTTATTCTTACGTGGAAATTTGGTTATCCCAAAGCCGTTTATGGAGTAGACCATTCCTTCCACTCCTGAACTGAAGAAGGCACAGTATTTGTCCTAAGTCAAGTTACTATGTGGGCGTGGTTCTGGTTTTTTTGTTTGTTTGTTTTCATTTATCTTTGCACCAATACTAACTCCTTTTTTAAATTATTGCAGCTTTTTAAGAAAATTTGATACCTGATAGAGGACAAGCCCTTCAACCTTTTTCTTCAATGTTGATACTTTGCATTTTATATTCATCTGATTTCTTTAGAAATTTATGACATTTTTATTTTTGTTGAGTCAAAACTGAAGCAATTTGGGCAAAATTGACATCTTTAAAATGTTGAAGGCTCCAGTTCATGAACATGTATGTTCCTCTATTTATTCATTCTTAAATTTCTCTTAGGAATTTTTTTTTTTTTTTGTCTTTTTGAGACAGAGTCTCACTATGTAGTTCAGGTTGGTCCTGAGCTCACTTTGTAGCCAAGGCTGGTCTTGAACTCACAATGATCCTTCTGCCTCAGTCTCCCAAGTGCTGGGATTACAGGTGTGTACCACCACACCGGGCAGAAATATTTTAAATGAGTTGCATAGCTTTAGTTCCCTTTCATCAGATTTTCCCTAATAATCTGATTATTTTTATTTTAAAGAGAACAATGAAAAAGAACAATAGCAAAATACCAACAACATAGACCAAAACAAAACAAAGCAGAAAAAAAATAAAAAGATATAGGGTTTCAGAACAAAATGATAGGACTTAACAGCAGCTGTTATATTACATATTGCTATCTTCAAGGAAGTTGCTCAGATTACCAGATGTAAGAATGCAATATTGATCAAACCATTAAGGAGAATAAAAAATAAAAACAACAATAAAAAAAATTAAAAATCATACAGAGTTTCGCTAGACAAGATGGTAGGAACTCAACAGTGGTTGCTATATTACATATTGTTGTCTTCAAATTTAGTTGTTCAGATTACCAGACACAAGCATGTAAAATTGGTCAAAGAGAAAAAAAACATTAGGCATGAACTGTTCCTTTCAATAAACCCTTAGACTTTAGCAGTACAGTTATCTTAGCTATTCTTCTATATATATTTTTTGCTCTTCCTTCTTTCTTTCTTTTGCTCCTTTCCTTCATCTCAGTTGTTCCTTCCTTTGAGCATTTTCTTTCCCTTTTATATTATCTATTGTACATTTTGGGGTTTATTTACTCTTCCAGGTTCTTACACTAGGGAGACAATACAATGTTTACACATGTGATTTATTTTACTTATGAGTATGGACTCTAGTTGTATCCATTTACGTATAAAAGCCTCAAATTTATCTTCTTTATGGCTGAGTAATACTCCATTGTATAAAAATACCACATCTTTTTTATCTATTCCTCGATTGACAGGCATTTGGGTTGTTTCCAAGATTTAGCTATGACAAACTGTGCCTCTATAAACATGGGTGCACATATATCACTGTGGTATTATGTTTTTAATTCTTCTGGGAAAATACCCAGAAGGGAAATAGCTGGTTAAGTGGGACTGCTAATCCTAGTTTTGTAAGGAATCTTCATTTATTTCCACAGTGGTTTCAACAATCTGCACTCCCACCAGCAGTGGAGAAGAGTTGCTTTTTCCCCATAGCCTCTCCAGGATTTGTTATTGGTTCATTTCTTAGTGATAGTCATCTCTGGGGTGAGATGGAATCTCAGTGTTGTTTTAATTTGCATTTCTTGAATGACCAATGATGTTGAATATTTTTTCATATATTTATTTGCCATTAGTGTTTCTTCATCTGAGAAGTGTGTATTCATCTCAGATACCCATTTTTGGATTGGGTCTTTGAATTTGGGGGGCCTGATTTTTTTTAATTGTTTATATGTTCTAGATAGAAGTCCCTTATCTGAGGGACAGCTAGCTAAAATTTTTTCCCAATTCATTGGTTTTCTTTTTACTCTGTTGGTGATTTCTTTGATGTGAAAAAAATTTTTCAATAACATGAGATCCCAGTTGTTGATTTTGTGAAGTATTTCCCATGCAGTTTGATGTTTGTTCATGAACTCTCTACCTACCCCTATGTCTTCTCTTCTAGTAGATTTAGTGTTTCTGTTTTACTATTTAGATCTTTGATCCATTTTGACTTTACTTTAGTGCATGGTGATAGGCATGTTGATTTTTTTCCTGTTACTAGAAATGTATTTGGTTTTTGTACATTGTATTCACAACCATCCTGCTAAATTCACTTAATAATTCTAGTAGTACTTTTAAAAGTTGTGAATTGTTGTTGAACTTTTAAATTTAATGAGATAAACATAAACTTTTTATCCTTAATTTTTGTAATAAAGTAAATAAAATGTCTTGACTATGCTTCATCATAATATGTTATCCTTTTAAAATATTGGTGGATTATGTTTTCCAAGTCTAAATTTAGAAGTTTTGGGTGCATATTCATGAAAGATAGTTCTCTTCATGTTTTCTTTCTTGCACAATCCTTGTCAAACTTTGGTATAAACTTTATATTGTTCTCTTACTATGACTTGGGATTATTTCTTTATGTTTATTCTCTGCAAGACTTTTATAGGATTGATGGTAGTTTTTCAGTTTTTACAGGGAAAAATAATCAGGCCCCAAATGTCTTTTGTAGGAATTTTATTATTATTATTATTAAAGTCAGTGAATCATTCAGACCCAGTAGGCAAGATACCAGTTAGTAATTTGAAAAGGGAAGATATAAGGTCAAGAATTAGAAACTATTTACAGGGCTTTAGCTGTGAAGGACTAAGAAAAGCTCTAACGAATATCTTAGGGCTGAAGTATAGTACCCAAGGTAGGAACAGGTTCAAAATTAAGACACTTTGCCCTTAGTCTGGGATTCAGATTTGTTCAAGAAGGATGGTTGCAATCCACTAGAGAAATTTCTTGAATTTTCTAGAGCCAGAGCAGGTCCAAAGTCAGTGGGGCTGACATTGGCAAGAATAGAATCATGAATTAGGAATAGCAAACTAGAAATGTAGCTGGAGTGCAAGCAGGCCACAGATGACATATAGGATACTCAAAGTAGGAAACTTCTACTGAAATCTCAGTAGCTTAAGGCAATGGGGCAGGGAAATACGGGCCAGGACTAGCAAGAGGAAGGAGAGCGTCCCTTGGTGTCCTGCTTGTTGCTGCCCAGGTCCATCATAGAACAAGCTCAGAAGACAGCCCTGGAACAGGAAGAAAGTTGCCTCCCTGTCTAGTGCCCTGTAGCACTCTCTATTGCTAGTTCAGCAGTGTCCCATTCTGCAAAGGACAAATGTTCTAGTATCACAAGCAAGGCAGAGAAGGTAGATTTGGCACCAAGAAATAGAAAAACAATTAGATTCAATTTTTAGGCAAACTTAGGACTATTCAGACAGCTTAGGTCACCTCTGATAATTTGTGTTTTTCATGGAGTTTACCTATTTCATTTAAATTTTCAATTTTAGATTCATAAATTTGTTTCTAATAATCTCTTATTATTCTTATATGTATAAGAACTGTAATGATAGCCTTTTATCATTTTGAGTGTTAGTAATGTATTTCTCATTGTCTTTTTTCTTGACATGTCTTGGTATTCATTAATTTCATATATATTTCCAAAGATTCATTTTGCTGCCATGACTTTTGCTATTGTATTTTTCTATTACAGTAATTTCTGCTTTTATCTTTGTTTTTCTATGATTTACCTTCTTTTTATTGGATTAATTTGTAGTTCTTTCACTAACTTCTTCATGTTGACACTGACAGTCTGGGTTTTAAACCTTTTTTCCTTCTAGTTTGTACATTTGTTAGTATGTGCTTCCCTTTAGCACATCTTTATTTGCAATAACATGATTCCATCTAGATATCTGGGATCATTTTCTTCTGCATTATGGATATTTTCAGTTTGTTTCTGCGGGCTATTTTCAGTATTGTTTCTACAATATCTCTAAATGTGTGTTTTAAAATGTCTTTATTTTTAGAAGCTATTTTTACCTAAGTACAGAATGCTAGGCTGGCATTAATTTTCTTTTAGCTCCTTAAAGCCATTCTATTGTTTTTTTTTGCTTCATAGTTGAAAAGTCAACTAAAATTCAATGGCTATCTCTTGAAAGTCATGTGTTTATTTTCTGTTTATAAGATACTCTTATAATCTCTGTGGGTTAGTTGTATTTGCATTTAATCTGCTTGGAATTTGTGTAGCTTCTTCAATTTATTAATATCTTTTGTTTGTTTTGGAAAATTCTCAAAGTATCTCTTCTATTTATTTAACTCTTTCCATTCCTTTTTAGATTCAGATTATACTCATGGAAGTGATTTTCATCATGTTCCAAATATCTCTTTAATTCTTTTTTTTTTTTTGCTTTCTGTTTGTTTTATTTCTCTGAGAAAATAAATATCAATCTGAATATCTTCTACTAACATATATTCCAGATACATAACTTCTCTACTGTTGAGTATATTCTGCTCTTAAACCCAACTATTTAAATTTTAATTTCACTGAAGTATCAACTTTATACTTTCTATTTTGTAGATTCTAATAGTCTGATAACATTTTCATTTTTCCTATTTTGATTATGTTATATATACTTATTTGATATTCATGTTAGATGACTCAGATATTTCTTTTTAGGTCTTTTTTTTGCAAGTTTGTTTTTAAGAAACTGTTGGTGTTTGTCATTTGATCTTGTATTCTGTCATACTTGATACATTGGACCTAATGGAGAAATTATGTATGAAAAATTATAGATGCTGTGATGACATCACTCTGTAGAGAAGATTTAATTTTATTCTGACAGGAAGATAGACCACAGAAAGATTACCTTGCTCCATTGGACTTGAGTTTCAGACTCAATGTAAGGGCTTGTGAGACCTGATTTGTCTTTATTCCTAGAAACTACACTTCCACGCATCTCAAGGGTAAGCCTTGTGTGTTTATTAGGGGCCTTTTTCTTGGCAGACTATGAACTTTTAGTTTTATCTTTTTAGTACCAAGAGACTACTGAAATGTCTGCTTAGATTTTCAGTTTCTTAGCAGTTGCTTTTTGCTTGTTTTCTTGGCAATTTGCCTCCCACATGTGCAGCTAGGAGTTGGAAAATACCTTAAGGAAAAAGTGCACACGTAATACCCACTTCACGTCTCTGCCTTTGGCTTTTCTTGCAGATCATAACTCCTCAGGTTGTAGCAATCTTGGTAGCCCTGTGCATCAAGTTTTGACTCCCCTGCCAATGAGACTTTTATAAACTCTTGGCAGCTGATCTTTCTTCAGCATCTATGTTCCATGAATCAAACTAGCAAATGCCCTGAGCTGGACAAGTAGTAGCTAGGATAGGGCTCACTTTTATCTGATTTTCCTCTTTCCAGAATTCTGGTCTTTCAAGACTGTGAGAGACTTGCAGGTTACAGTCCCGGGAAGGATTCGCAGAAGTATAGGAAAACAAAGGGATGGCATTGAGGAGCGGATTGGGAATTAGAAGATAAATGTCTAGAATCACAGAAGCTACAGCTAGATGAAGTCCAACAAGGGAGCCTCAGGTGAGCCCACAAAAATGTCCACGAGAGAGAAGGAATCAGCTTAAACACATTTTTGGGGTCTCACAAAGCAAGATACCATCTTAGGGCAGTACTAGTTCAAGTAAGGGAAGGAATTTCTTATCCTCTTTTCTCTCCCACACTCCAATTTATTCTGGCTTATTAACAGCAAATAGATAACATCAGTGAAGATGAGGAAAAATAAGACAAAAAGGAACTTGTCTTCCCCTCCCCCTACGAGGCCATCCTATAGTATGTTTGTGTCAAGAGTAACGGCAGTGCCATGGGGTTACCTACACACTTAAGTAATTCATTAGATTTTGCAGCTTCATTTCCAATGGATAAACACTGACGTCAGTGATTTTGGGTTCTTGTTGGATCTGCAAAGTAGCCTATGGGGCTCTCAGAATGTAGCATGAAGGGAAAAATGGGTCTGAAGGCTGAAAGCCCAATTTTCCCTGAATAGAAACCCTGAAGAGTGGAATTGAGACCAATATGCTGGTACCCCCCCCCCTCTCTCTCTCAGTCTCTTTTTTTCTCTCTCTCTCTGATTCAGGACTATTCCACTGTGTGTTTATTAATTCTACCTCATTTCTAACCATGAAAGAAATGTAACACTGAAAAAGGTGTTTGTGTCCCTGTGACAAATATAATCCATGTAGTTGTTAAACGGGAAATTCCAGAAACCTCCTGTGGCCTTGCCTCCTATTAGGCAGGAAGAAGCTTTTCCCCAAAGACAGGAGTTGACGAGAGTCTCGTGTCCCCAGAGAGCCTCACTGGAAACTGGTCTTTGAAAGTTTTAGCATAAACATACTCCCACCCACCTGGCTCCTGGACAGAGCATGAACAACTTGGCTCTTCTTCCCAGCAAAGCAGTTTTCTGTGTGAGTCACTTCTGTCTCTTTCCTTTGGACTTTCTGCCTCTGGAGACCTCAAGGATCCATCCAGTGCACTACTGAGAGACTTTCAGCATTCTGCAAACAATGAACAATGGAAAATCTAGTAATAAGGCCCTCGCCCATCCCTGGTGGACATGAGACCCTGGGCCTGGTCCCCAGTCCACAGGAAATCAAGTGCCTAGGATAAAGCAAGATACTGATGAAAACGCACAAGGCAGTATGCCAGAGGATGAAGCTCTGACTTTCTGAGCAAAGAGACTGATCAATGCAGTTCTGGAAAACACAGCATCCCAATGCTGGGAAGTCCTGGGAAATCTTCCATGGGAGAAGTCATAATCCCTACACCCAAGCTTCACTTCTGGAGCTGTTATAGAAGATCTGCCTGGCCCATAATGGCTGTGCGCACTGTACAAATCCATCAGCTAAGAAGGGAAGGCTTAGGGAAAGGACACCAGTGATCTTGTGGGGACAGGACATGGAACACACGGCCAACAGCCTTTCCTGCACCTTGGCTTGGTCCCTGTGCCTTAGCGGGACTTCCAAAGTTTTGCCCTGATGAGTTTGCAGTATCAACAGTATTTTGGATCCTTTCCTATTTTCATATCACCAGCTCAGAGGAAGCACACAGCACAAGAAATCTGCCCCTGCCCAGGCCACGTGTAGTAAAGGAGTTTTATACTTGAGGACTACCTTGAGTATCTTGGGATCCAAAAACCTTTCCTTTCTTCTATGTTCATTGTCTGACCATGCAAACCATTACAAACATCTTGGGAACCCTGGAAATAGCCAGGGTCCCTACTGGTGCCTCCTGGTGCCTCCTGGAACATGGGCTCACTAACATTTATCTGTCTGAAGTGAAAGCTATCCCTAATGATCCCAGCTGACATTTATTCAGTGCTTTTCACTCAGAGATCCCAAAGAGCTCTATAAGCTGATTTACGGGCTATCCATGGTGTGGAAGTGAATGGTAATGACCACAAGTGATGAGGATGGTGATGGATCACTCAGGCTCTGGTATTTGATATGTCATGTTGTTTCTGGGGTGTTTCCAATTTCCGAAGCTTCCTGGTGATTAGAGGCGTAAGGGTAAGAGAGTGCACTACTCATTTCATCCTGCATTTCTCTGTGGACGTGACTCTGATTGGAGCCTTGGGAGGTTTAATTCTCCGTCCTCCTTACACAAATTTTAGTAATGAGCAGAGAACAGACGTTTTGAAATGCTGCAGCAGGGTCAGTCTGCATCCCTCCTCTTGCTGGACATGGACACTTTATCTCACCTCACCGCCCTTCTCGTAGTATCCTCGGCCACCTGAAACTTGGGCTGTCGCGCTCCAAGGCGAGGAGGGATGAGGCAGGAACCGTGATCAACTCTGTCAGTTCAGAAGGTTTAGAGTAACATAGTTGGGCAAAAGAGCTTTCTGAATTTTTTAAGCTATGGGAACCCCTGGTCTCTTTCCTTTTCCAACAAAATCCTGCAGGGAATCAACACATGAAGCAGATAAAAGTGACAACCCTCACCCCTTCACAGTGACTCCTGAGGTCTGAAATGAAACCCACTGGCTTCCTGGGGTGCTGGGTTGTGATCTGTGCTCAGAAGAGCAGAATTTCTATCTAGGGCTCCCACCGACTTTTGAGTAAATTATTGAAAATCTATGTGTTCCTTTTGTTTCATCTCTAAAATAGACTAACTACTCTTTATCGAATACTCCGACTATGGCTTTTAAAATGAGAATGTGTGTACTAGAACATGATAATAAAAGGGATAATAAGGTTCTAGGCATTATTCTAAATGTTATCATTTATAAATTCATTATAAAATCCTTAACTTCTGTGTGGGACAGGTAACCATTTTTATTCTCACTTTAAGTGGGAGAAACTGAGGCACAGAGAGGGTATGCAAATTTCTCATGGTCACTCAGTTGTGAACACCAGGCAGCCTGACTCCATGGCCTTTTAAGCTGAATCCCTAACATTTGACATTTGGTTTTATAAATGTGGTGGAATATTAGAATTGCTTAGGAATTTCTTTTAATTTCAGAAATTTAAAATTGGAGTGGGATATTAGTGATAGCATTTTTTAAAGCTCTTTTTTGTGTTGAATTCTGTGCTCAAAAAACAAGGCCTCAATCCTTGATTCCTTAGAATATTACCTTTTTTGGAAATACTGTCATTGCAGGATGTAATCACTTAAGACAAAATAAGTTGGATTGGTGTAGAACGTGCCCAGACTCCATCCAATATGACAGGTTTCCTTAGAAGAAGACAGCCATGCAAAGACAGAGACAGAGGGCAAAACCATGAGACCATCAGGCAGAGAGTGCGGCCACAAAGCCACAAACCAGAGGTAATAAAAGATTGCCGGGAAACCTCTCGGAGCTGGAGGAGGTAAGAAAGTTTCTCCTCTACCATTTCAGAAGGAGCATGGTTCTACCAGTGATCCCCTAATTTCGGACTTCTGGCCTCCAGAACCAAAACAATAAATGCTGGCTCTTTTGAGACCTCCACTGTGTTATGAAAGTCATGGAAGCCCTGGAGAACCAGTATGCCCTCAGAGTGATTTCAGTGAGCAGATTTGAGAACCGCTGCTCTACCTTAAACTTGCTCTTTAAGAATACACTTGTGTGGACAGGAAATAGAGTCCCTGTAGATAACATGGCTGTGATGAGGCCTAGTGGGGGCCATTTGCCCTCCTGCATTAATATTTGTTGGATGCCCTTCGAAATGTGGCTCAGTGTTGATCAGGTGTGTTTGAGCTGGAAGATGCCTGGCATGAAGGGAGGCTCAGAGCCACTCTCAATGCTTCTGCTCATGGGGACATAGTGAATGTGAGTATAGGCATAGAGTAAGAGGTGCCCAGTATAAGAGGGTGGAAGATGGATAGGGCCAGAATGAGTGTTTCCTCCAAGGACAGTACTGTGCAACAATGTGAAATCATCCTTGGGGAGAAAGGGCTGTCTGCAAGCGATCCAGAGATGTGAGCCCAGGTAAACAGAGCCCGTGAGACATGGCGGGAGTATCTGAAAGGAGATATTTAAGTTCATCCCAGAGAAGGTGAGATCTAAACCCTAGAGCCAGGTTTGGATTGGTGATATGAGTGGAGGCTGTTGCAGGCACAAGAAACACCTTGAGAAAAGTGGGGAATGGCGATTGGCAGAGTTGTCGGGGCTGGTAAGTTTGAGAGGGCGCCATTGTTGGGAGCTTGGCAAAGTAGGGAAGAGAGATTGGATACAAGGAAAGGAGTTCAGAAAGATCAGTTAGGACCGCTTTCTGTAGGGATTAGAATACACTGAGGAGAAGTCCCCCAGACCTGATTTTGTGAGCAGTGTGGAGTCAACAAAGGCTTTGAATCGGGGAACTATTAACTTCCATGATGTTGACAACGTTTTAGGGTCTTTATTCTATACTTGAAGCTGAAATGTCTCATGTAATTTTCACTTATGAGACAGGTGCTGTCATTACCCTAATCTAATAGGTATCTAAAGGAATATCAGTTATTTCCCAAATACCATAGCAGGTAAAGATAGTAACCTGGATTTAAACTGTAGCTGATTCCAAGGTCTGCAGGCTTCTCTGAAATTTCCCATCACTAGTGTTGAAGAAAAACAGTTCTACTGGCAGTGTGAGGAAAGCAGGCAGTGGCTTGCAGGAAGGAGAATGGGGAAAGAAATCCCTGCTGGGACGCGATTACAGAATCATATGAACTATTTCGGAGAAGAGTGAGATAAAATGTAACAACTTCTTGTATATGAGGAGATGTCACCCCCATTAAGGACAGCTGAGTAAGTAGAAGACAGATGACACATTTATTGAGCTAGAAAATGAGGGAGGAGTGATGCCTTGGGTGTGGAAGGTAAGGATGTCTTTCTTGGATTTTTGAAAAGCCAATGCTTTTAGATATGCATGTAGGAAATGTTTAGGAAGTACATAGAAATGTAATGCAGAGGTAGCGTCACTACGAGATAGATAATCACTGGACCTCATCCTGAAAGTGCAGGTACTAGGTACTGTGAAGGCATAGAATAGACCTTTAACCAACTTTGAGTTGAGTTAGCTCTGTGTCCTTTGGCAAGCCTTGGTTTCTCTACCTGCAAAATGGACCTGTTTCCAGGTGTCACATGAAGGACGAAGTGAGATAAGGCCTGCAGAGCACTTGGCACCCGCAAAAGCTCAACACAACACGTTGCACTTATCTTTGCTGCTTGTGACCAGACGGTCTTCCCCGGACAGCGCACTTCCCTCTTCATCTCTTCTCATGAAGACCTTTCTGCATCTATATTAGGACCCGGCACTCTTTGTTTAATCCCTCAATTTAGCAGCTTCCTTTCTCTTGAAGTTCAGTTTCTCTCCCATCTCAAGAGTTTCTTGTAGTGCTTCTTCTTTTCCTGCTCTTGGACTCAGTGTGGATGTGATATTTTCTGGGTGTGGCCACCTTACTTCGTGGGGTCGTGTGCCTTAGACCACAGAGGAGGTGAGGCAGCCCAGGGTGCTCAGTGACTATCACTGTCTTTGAGGGTACAGCTCCTGTACAGCTCCTATGTAATGCAGTTACCTCTGGGCCTCCTTAGGTATCAATCTATGGGGCTTTCTTTGTGCGTCCTGTGTGTGGTACCTGGTACTGCACAGGTGTGAAGACTGTCTGTGCTTAGGCAGGTTGAAAGGAGTCAGATAAAAGTAAGAAAAGCTAAGACTGGCTTCTCCGTCTTCTAAAGAGAGGGATCTGTAACAAAGGAGAGAAAGTGTGGAGGAAGTGACTCACTAAGATCATTTCAATTTCTTAGTGCTCAAGAAAAAGAACTTTTTGCTCGGGAAAAAATAAAGGACTGCTGTGTGGATGAGGCCATCTGTCGCTAATTACTTGGGACTCAATCAATAGTTAGCGTTTGAAAGAATAGCTGTGTGGATCATGACAGTCTTCTCATGTCTGAGATCCTTCTCATGTTTATCCTGATAATGTCCATCCTAAACATTGTCTCGATTTATTTTTGTAAAACCATGTTCTTATCAAATCATCCTCAAGTTAAAGTTTTTTTTTAATGATTTTTCTCTGCTGAAAGGACTGCACCTCAAAGCTTTGCGGTGGCCACTGAGGTCCACCATATTCAGGGCCTTCCTGCTTAGTCAGCCTTCCCTTTTTTGTGTCAGCTCTGTCACAGCACACCAGAGCCCCTCAGTCCTGCTTCCATGCATAGTCTTTGCCTTGTGTTCCACGGAGACGACCATAGAGGCAGCTTTAGTTGCTGAGCGGCTGGCAGTCCTTAATTATCTTGTGTGCTTTGCCCTTGGACTAGCCCTCTTCACTGACCCCCCACTGCCAAGCCCCTCATTTTCCTCAGAGCTGCACCTTGCCTGATTCCTACTCCTCTACCTGCATGCTCAAGTAAAAACGTGGGTTACTTACAAAGGAGTAGTAAGCAGACTAATTAAATACAGGTAACTGAAAAGAGAGTGTGGTCTGCTATGCTAAACTGTGGGTTGAGAGTGAAGACTGTGGCCTTTGATATTTAGCTTTCTTTAGCTCTGGCTTGGACTAGAAAGCTTCTGTGAGAGTTACAAGGTTTCTTAGAGCCAAGCCTGAGACCCTGATAAAGTGCAGGGCTCTGTAGAAGAGAAGGTATGGAGAATGCCCAAATGACCTGACAGAGTGAGTAGAGCTCTTTGCACACTGAATTTGCCAACAGGAAGGAGTTTGGGAGAAACTGGTCTGGTAATTAGGGTCGAAACTAATTGCCTGCCTAGCTGAGTCATGCTATCCATCAGTCAGCTGGAATTTGCTGGATTTCTCTGATCTGGATTGGGTTGACTCATGTAAGCTAGAGTGAGTTTTTGGTTGGACTTAGTGCTCCATGGAATTCATCAAGCTCTGGCTTTGTCTACTGTAATCAGGTCAGCACTGCTCTCCCCTCATGAGTGACTCCTTGCCTTCAGTCCGTCGGAAGGTTTCAGCATTTGTTAGCTCACACCTCTTCAGTCAATACCAGTGAGCTCAGTTGTCTCCTAAATGAGGCTGCCAGGCCGAGGCCCAGAAACCACGGGTTACTAAATACTTAACGACCCGCTATGTGTGTTGTAGCACCCTGGTCACATTTCACGCTAGGCTCTTGACCTTACCTTAAAAATATTCTGCTCTAAACTTTACACAGCTACTTCCCATTCTTCAATTCTCTTAGTTAACAATTTCTAACACAGCAGTAATAGGGCCCAAAAGGTGGCAGAGGTAAGACTCATAGGTCCATGGCCCCTTCTATCCCAAAGAGGATAACATTTCATCAGTATGACTCTGATTAGGGCTCTTCTTCCTAATGTTCCAACTCCCATTCCAGGTACAGGTAGTTTTTGTGACTTCTGACCCCCTCATTCACGGAGACATGTGACTGGCTTTAGTCAATGCATTGAAAGCAAAAGCATTTGCATTACCGCCTTGCTGGAATATTTGTATCAGTGTGAAATCCTTTGGGGATCAATTTTCCCTTTGGTGCTACTACATTAGCCTGGGTTCTCCAGAGAAACAGAAATATATTATATAATAATACCTCACTCCATGAATGCTTCTGTTTGCAAACAATTAGGCAAAATTTTGCTTCCATTCACAAACTCTGTATCTGGTGACAAACACGACTGCAGCCATCTTCCTCCCACAAACACAAACAGAGCCATCTTTCCCCAAATCATAAAACAAATTAAATTCATAAACTGAGGTACCACTGAACATTCAGGAATTCATATGGATTCCTTAAAAAGAAATATATATATATATATGATTGTGTATCTCTGTGGATATATATATCTGATATATATATATATATATATCTGTAGATATATATATATCTGTAGATATATATATCTCTGTAAATATATATATAATCATATATATATATGGATTCCTGATAATAACATTATTTGATGTATTCATATATTTTATACTTATGTAACAGTACTGTGATATATAATTATATTATGATAATTATTATATTATCTGATACTTTCTTATAATACTATCATAATATATATTGTAAGGAATGGGTTCATGCAGTTATGAAGGCCAAGCAGGTCCAAGATCTCCAGCTGGAGAGAGCAGCAATGGTATAAGTTCTGTTCTGAGTCTAAGGTCTAAGGCTGAGTATCAAGGTCCAAAGTCAGAGGCAGATCCGGCTCACTGATCACCCCAGGGAGTGGGGCCATCTCTGGACCTTTACACTGGCCTCTGCCAGCAGAAAGGGCATCCAGTGGTGGCTGTAGCAAGAGTGGCCTTGATGAGTGGAAGTCTATGTTGCTGAGCTCACTCGTGGGCTCCAAACCTGCCTCCATGGCTGCTTTGTTTATAAATTCACGGGGTAAAGATAGGGGTGGCTGACTGAGATACACAGAGAAGCCCACTTTATCTATTTGGTTATTGGAATCTTTCTCTGCAGAGGTCACTCTGGTGAGCATTCACACGGTTGATGACTCTACCTTTTCTTCTCTTTAGTGAGAGATACATCCACATATATCTCCCCCCGCCTTTTTTGTGGTTCTGGGGATCAAACCCAGGACCTTGTGCATGGAAGGCAAGGGTCCTCAGCCCCTTCCCCAAATATTTTTGACATGGCTTTCCAGTCATGGTCTTCTGAGTCCCTGACTATCCAGTCAAAAATTGGCTATAGCCAGTAAATCAATGTAAATTCACATGTCAGACCACTTCTTCTTCCAAGCAAATTATACCACAAGGTACATTGAAGCTCTGCCCTCTAGGAGGACTTCCCTTCATCATCATCATCTAGAAATAGCTGTAGTGCTGTACCTATCTTGATTATCATGCAGAGCCATCTGTAACTCAGGCCTGAATTGAGTTTACTCTTCCTCTCTCACTGGTACGAGGGAATTCCCAATTAGACCATAGACGCAGCTTAGAAAAAGAGAAGGAAATGTACCAGGAATGGGGACTACTGGGACATTTGGGCCGCTCCTTTATGTAACTACCTTGTGCCTTGAAAGCCTGATCAAGCCTGGTCATGTACTATACTACTACTAATTGATGATGGAATTCCACTGCATATGTCCAACTGTATGACTTGGTAGGATAGGTAACTATTAGCTCATTTTTTTACATTAAATTTCATTGGTACATTTTAGATATACTTAAGGGTCCCATTCATCATAGAGAATTTGTACCTGTACATGATATAACTTGTTTTTTCCCATTCCCCTACCCTCCCTCCAAGCCCTTCTCCCCTCCCCATTTACAAAGCTCTGTTTCTATGTTATCCTTCTTTTTTCATTTTTTTTTCCTTTTCCCTTCCTCCTCCCTTCTCCCTTGTTTACCTCCCCATTTGAACATTTTCCTCCTATTTCAAAATACATTCTCATTGTTATTTACACTTTTTGTTTCTTGCACCAGAGAAACTATGTAGTATTCACACAAGTATGTCCCATTTATTTCATGTAAAAGTATGGACTCAAGGTGTACCCATTTTCCTAGAAAGGTCTTGAGCATATCTTTCTTTATGGCAGAGTAGTACTCCATTGTATAAAAAAACCACATCTTCTTTATCCATTCACCAGTTAATGGATACTTAGATTGTTTCCAAGATTTGACTATTACAAACTGTACTGCTATAAACATATATGTGCATATGACACTCTGGTATGATGCTTTTAATTCTCTTGGGAAGATACCCAGGAGGGGAATGACTGAGTCAAATGGAACCTCTAGTCCTAGTTTTTTGAGAAATATCCACACTGATTTCCACAGTGGTTGCACCAGTCTATACTCCCACCAACAGTGGAGAAAGGTTCCTTTTTCCCTACAACCCCACCAGCATGTGTTATTGGTTGATTTCTTGATAATAGCCATTCTTTCCAGAGTGAGATGGAATCTCAGTTTCTTTTAATTTGCAACTCTCAAATGACCAGTGATGCTGAACATTTTTTCTTATATTTATTTGCTGTTATGTTTCTTCATTTGAGAAGTGTGTATTCATCTCTAACGCCCATTTTTAGATTGGGTCTTTAAATTTGGGAGGTCTGATTTTTTTTTTTGAGTTCTTTAGTTGTTCTTGATAGTAATCCTCTGTCTGAGGAACAGCTGGCAAACACTTTTTCCCACCTTGTGGGATGTCTCTTCATTCTATTGGTGGTTTCTATTGCTGTGCAAAAGCTTTTTAATAAGATGAAATCCCAGTTGTTGATTTTTTGTGATAATTCCCGTGCCACTGAGGTTTTATTCATAAAGTCTTCAGTTTCAAGAGTTTTACCTATTCTATTTTCCAGTAGATTTAACGTTTCTGTTTTAATATTTAGATCTTTGATCCATTTCAACTTTAGTGCATGGTGAAAGACATGGGTCCAATTTTAATTTTCGAATGCCCGGTTCATAATGGGCAGCTGAGGTTGCATCATAACTTCTTGGCCCATGGTTAAGCATTTAGTACCTGCGAAAGCCCAGTAGAAAGTCAAGAGCCATTTCTCAAGTGAAGAGCAGTTATCTGCAGAGAATGGTGGGATTTGCTCCAAAATCCTAAGGGTCTACACTATGTTTCATTTGTAGAGACTTGTCAAAGTCTCGCATCACTATCCCTACTTGTTGCTGACTCTTTGGGTAACATTGGATCTTCTGGGTCATATGGTCCACGGGTTAGAGCAGTTCATACAGCACCTAGAATCTGTTGCAGAACCTTCTCTTGTTCTTGTTCCCCACTCAAAAGTGGCAGCTCTACCAGTCACTCAGTGAATGAGCTGGAGTACAACATCCAAATAAGCACTGGTAGCCTTCAAATATCCAAATAGGGCCCCTCCACATTGTGCCTCTTTTTTTATGGGAGTTTCTGTGCGGTGCAGTACTGTATCTTTCACTTTAAAAGAAATATCTCAACATATTTTGCAACACTGGATCCTTTAGAAGTACCTAAGGTAGAAGGTTTGTGAAGTTTTTAAAATATATTTTTCCCACCTTCTGATACACAAATGTCACACCAACAAGTCTAGAGTAGATGCTACTTCTTTCTCAGAGCGCCAATCAACATAATGTGCTTCATGGAATGGCCTTGAGTGATATCTTATGGCAGAGAGATGCAACCAAGATCTTTGTGAAGTACGTTGTGACATAGGGCCCTGTGGTGAGACTTTTACTGTCAGCCTTGTCACCTGAAGGCAAACTGCTTTGGGTGGACCTTACAGATGGATATGCAGAAAAAGACACTTGCCAGATCAATAGATACAGTACTTACTAGGTGCCAGGGGATGTGTTAATTTTCTCAAGCAATGACGCTGCATCTGGTACAGCAGCTGCAAATTGGAGTCACCACCTGGTTATACTCATAATAATCCACTGTCATCTCCAAGATACATCTGTCACTGGCCAAGTAGGTGAGTTGAGTGGGTTGTGGTGAGAATCAATACCTGTATTAGTCTCAGTTCTCTAGAGGTAAAGGACCAATATGATATCTATGTTTATATCTAGAGCATCTACTTATGTATAACTTTAAATCTAAAAAGGTATTGCTTATGAGATTATGGAGGCGGAGAAGTCCCATAGTCTGCAGTTGGGAGGCTGCTGACCCAGCAAAGCTGTTGGTGTAGTTCTGGTTTAAATCTGAACACCTGAGACCAAGAGAGCTGTGGGCATAGATTCCAATCTGAGCTGGAGGCTGAAGGCCAGAAAAAGAAGAACCAATGTTCTGCCTAAAGACTGTGAGCCAGAAAGAACAAGTGTTTTTCTTTTGTCAGGCTGGTCGAGCCAGACCTTCAGTGGATTTGGTGAAGTTCACTCAGATTATTGAGGACAATCAAATTTTCTCAGTTTACCAATTCAAATGCTGATTTCTCCTGGAAATACCTCAGAGACACACACCTAGAATAATATTAAAACAAGTACCTGGACAACTCTTGGTCCATTCAAGTTACACATAAAATTAACCATCGCAGCTACTACAACTCACAGTTCTCTAGACTTAGAAGCTATGGCAGCAGTGATAACAAAGATACAGGGAGGATCCCTCGGCCATCCTCTCATAGACACGCAGCACAAGCAAGAAATCAATCTTTATTGCTTTCAGTCATTAATACTTTCAAGTTTTTGTTACTGCAGCAGAACTTATCCTCAGTGAAATAGTGGTTATGAGGGAGGAAGGGGTGGAGGGGAAATGAGGATTTACTAATCGGTGGGCATGAAATTGTAGACAAGCAAGACCAGCAGACTCTGGAGACGTACTGCACAGCATTGTAGCTGTAGCCAATGGCAATGTGTTGCAGACTTAAAAAGCTGTTAGGGGTTAGGACTCCAGTTAAATCTTCTTATCACAAAAAAAGAATAGGGCCCTCTTATTTTCCAACCATTCTTATTTATTTCTTTGAGAATATTGATCATGATTTGTTATGTTCATTTTTTATGTGTTTATTGTTGCTCTCCACACTAGCATGAAAGCCTCAAGAAGAAAGAATCTTGTCAATCTTATCTTCATTTTTTTTTTTGGTGTTTTGGTTTTTCTCCAGTACCGGGAACCGAACTCATGACCTTGCGCTTGCCAGGCAGGCACTTTGCCGCTGAGCTAAATCCCCAACCCCTAATCTTGTCTTCATTAAAATCTTCGTGCCCCATAATGTTCACAGGATGATTTCATAATATATTGGAAGGGTGGATTCTCACTTCACAAATGAAGACAAGGGCTTGGAGGACACGTGTCTTGCCCAAAGTACACAGATAATGATTGGCAGGGCTGGGTCTCTGCTTAGAGTTTTTGTTTAGGCAGTTTGTGTTTTGATCCCACATAACGTATCCTTTGTGTTACCGCCTGAAAAGCAGGAAAACATAATTGAATTGGAACTTTTTTTTTTTGCCAGAATACTGTGGACTCTCCTTTTCTCTCACCACTAAAACAAACTGGCTCTGCAACACCAGCAGCCTGGCTAGTTTCATCGTTTTTCATATTCTAAAATGTTATTAAACTGCACCACACAGATAAGTGCTAGAAGAATTGCCAGGTTATTTTTCTAACATAAAATTAGCCAATTTGCCTGTGTATGGGATTGGAAAAGATGCAAAGCATCCCATTCAAGTGATTAACCTCTTAGTTAATAAAAGCAACAATTTCATGTGCATAAATAATATAATAAAAGAAACATTTATATCAAAGTTATGTAGCCCTCTCTTTCCTCTGCTCATCTCCTTAATTGGTAAATAATTCATCAAACTCTGAAAAGAATTGTGCTCCCACCTACATTTCTTCCTCCAATTATTATGAAATAGGACAGCAAGCACTTTCTCCCTTTGGAAGACTGAAGATAAGGAAATCGTTCAGGGCTTCGCAGAGCCTGTGCTCAGCTAGATAGGGAGCCCAGCCTGCTTGGGCCGCTATGGATAACTGAGCAATGCTTCTTTAGGTCCTGAAGAATTGGGCTTGTCTTTTCAGTTTGACCTCTTGTACTGAAGTTCACCATTGGTTTTTCCACTAGAGTGTCCATAAATATGACCTGTTGTGAGTGTGATGTCAGGTTGGGGGAACGGGCTGTGCAATGCAGCCAGTTGGCTGACAGTTTTAACATGACTTTTGCACCAAATGAGTTGCACAGATCCAGTTTTACACTGCTGATGAGCCACAATTCTTGGACACAGAAAGGTCCTTTCATGTTGTAAATTATGTAAGATTATTGCCGAGAGTTTCTTGTGGGAGCTATAATTTCCCCCCCTTTGGACTTCTTCATGTGTGGAAAAAACCCTACATTAGATATAAATTAATATACTCTTGGGCTGATGACCTTTGGTTTTTTGCCTTTTACCTTTAAATTGAGGTAGAATAATGCCCAACATAGTACAATTTGCCTTTGCAAAACTCTTATATGTATGTCACTATAATTCCCAAGGATGGTCTTGCTAATAAATCCCATTAAAAACTCCTTTTCCAGATCGTTTCAGTTCCTCTCACGAGTTCTGTTTAGAATTTTATTTTTATCCTTATCAAGTCTTAACTTTGTGGTAGATGGAACACAGAGGCTGTGTACTGAACTTACAATAGCATTGTTTATACCTGGGGTTTCTTTATTTTCCCTCCAATGCGTTAGATTTTTATGGAAAAACATAAAACAGTTACTGCCTTCTTTACCACAGCTTTTTGAAAAGCCTCTTCTGCTTGAAGTTTATGGGTGCTGAAAAATCGTCTTAATTTGCAGATTGTACAAGAGCTGTTTTCCTGCCCTTCATGCTAGAGCCAAGCAAAGCAAGAAATGGAGATATCAGCAGAGTATTTATAACTAACTCAGTAGGGAAAGTTTCATTCTGAGTCAAGATGGAGCAAATGACCCAACTGAGCAGCTGAAATGTTGTGAATGAGATTTAGCCTTAAGCTCGCATCCTGTCTCTGGTCAATTGAATCGTTTAGCTTTACTTCTTGTACCATTTGAAGTTTGTAGCATATGCCTTCTGTTTTAAACTATGATAGTCTGAAGACAAGACAATTTAATTCCACCCTAAAATTTCCCATAGTCTTTTTCAAATAAATAAACTGTTCTCCCGTTGCTTAAGAAACAGTGTTGTGAAATTCTGGTTCTTTCTGCTACTTATGGCTGTTCTGCAGAGACAAAGAAATTTCTGTAGAAATGAACCATGGGAAAAGAGCCGTACTGGAAATGGATCGACTGGACTTGCTAACACAAATACGTCTTAATCTTAATTAACCCGCTTTTGACATCTGGAAGTGGGAATTGCCTGCTCTTCCACATGAGTATTTTATATAATCAGTGTCCTCTGGGTGGCTACCCTGAGACTGTTTCTCCATAGAGTAAATTCTTTCTACCAGACACTACTGCAATATCCCCAGCCACAGCAGGGAAACTTTGATCAAGGTCAAGACAAATGGACTTGCAGGAATTTCTAGTTGAGAAGGGCAGCTATTTCTCTACAACTAACAGGAGAGCTACTTTTCCTTAACTAGAAAGGCAGATTCTGCAGAGCAAGGTGCAGATATGTAGGTGTCTCCCCAGGCCATATGAGGCCTGTCTAGCCAGCCTGATCAGCAGGAACACCTTCATATCCTCGGGTCCATCCTTAAATGGTGGTTAGCAGAGTTCAGCTGATGATTGAAGAAGAAATTCCTACAAACCGCAAGATACTTGTGACACTGATGTTCACGTCCCTCTTCTTGACCTCCAATGTCCCTCTTCCTCCAAGTTCTGCATTTCCCCAGGTTCCTTTCCATTCTTTGACCTCACCTTCAAATGATAGCTTGCCATTGTCACAGCTCTGTAGCAGCCCTGACCTCAGTCACCTTGAGAGTAGAAAAGGAACAGGGAGATAATATTTACTGATGATCTGTGACACTCAGTCCTTGCTTAAGAAGACACAGACATATTGTTGCATTTAAGACCCACTTGGGATTGTGAGTAGCTCCATTTTACAGAAGACAATACTGAGGTTCCTTGAAACCAGGTGGTTTGCTTAATAACACACAGCAAGTAAGGAGTAGAGTCAGAATTGAGATTTAAGTGCATCTGACTTCAAGACACTTTTGCATGAAATCCTCTCAAGTTTACATGACGTCTTAACATCTGCTAAAATCTCCTAATTCACAGACTTTATGGGCCCGTTTTCAGTCAGAGGTGGGTTTACAGGGAAGTCTTTTTGATCAGACTCAGGAGAATGACTCTCAAATCCTTCCACGGTGCAGCTTGCCTCCTCTGCCTTTGTGCATGGGTCTGATTCTGACTGCGATCAGGTCATGATCAGTAAGATGTGGCTGATTTCATACCATTCCACAGTTACACTACCATGTTTGTTTTCCATGATTCTGAGGCTTTGTAGGGGTTTACACATTTGCCTTTCTAACCCTGGACCTATCCATCAATCCCCAAAATTACCTGGGCTGTTCTCCTCTGACAAAGCCAGGGTCCTCGCCAATAATCTCACCTCTGCTTTGACTCCGTAAGGCTCTGTGATCTACAGTCATGTGTCCATCGCCTTACTGTCATAATCTTCTAAAACTCTGCTCAGCCTTTCTTCCACCTTATTCTGCTTTTTCTGGTCTGTTATTTTGATGTTATTGGCTGAATCTTCCTTCCAACATTTCTCCAATCTGGACACATGCTTTCATTTCTTATATTTGACTCATATAACAGGATGCAGAGAGGGATTTTTCTTGTGACCTCAGTGCTAGAATCCAGAAGTGCACCAAGTAGGCATTAATGAGCCTCATCTTCTAAAGGGACTTTCTGTGTTATTTTCCTCAGACTGCCATCATAAAATAGCACAGACAATGCAACAGAAATTGATTTTCTCTCAATTTTGGAAGCTGGAAGTTGAGGCAGTGTTGGTTTGCTGTGCTGCCCCTCAGCTTGGCTGACAGATGTTTGTTTCTCCCCGTATCTTCATGTGGTCCTGTCTGTGTGTCTGTGTCCGAGTCTCCTTTTCTCACAAGGACACACTCATTTTAAACTAGGGCCTACCTTGATGATCTCATTTAACCGTAATAGTCTCTTATAGACCCTACCCCGAATACAATCACATTATCAGGTTAGGATTTCAACACACAAATTTTGGAGGGGATTCAATGTAGCCTGTAGCAGGATCTAACCCAATTTTTTTGAGAGAGCCTCTTGAGGCTTCCTAAAAGGTTGTCTGACATCTTTGTTACCTTCACACTCAGGTGACCCCACAAAGTGAATGAGACAATCACTGCGTAGATGAGTGAGGGCAGAAGAAGGGAGTCAGCTGGAGTCAGCATTTGTAGCTTTTCTCATCTGAGCATATTATGTGCCTGTAATCCCAGCTCTTTGGGAAGCTGAGACAACAGGATTGTAAGTTCAAATCTAGGCTGTGCAGTTTAGATACTTAGCAAGACCCTATCTCAAAACTGAAAAGAGCTGGGGATAAAGCAAAGATCCTGGGTTCAATCTCCAGTAATACACACATACACACACACAGACACACACAGACACACACATACACACACGCACTTACTTTCCTGCCTTTCCTATGAGCAGAAGAAGAATGGCATATTTCCCTCCTTTACCTACCAACCACATGAGGGAAATAACAAGAGAATCCCTGGCAAGGACGGGATGTACCTGTAGAGTAGTAATGGTTGCCCCAACCCTCACTGAGTACTTGCAGAGTTGCCCTGTGGTTCCCAGGGAAAAGGAATCAAGCACCATGAGGAAATTCCTGACAGCTTATGATTTTCCCTCAAGTCTGATACCCATGATATCCATGACCCTAGTGACTACTGTTCATTTTGTTGTCTCTCTAATCTCCAAAGGCTGTTAAATCGGATCAAGGGGTCACGGTCAGTTTCTAAGAACAGTGTAAAGGAAAATGAGTTTACTTTCCAACTGTCAGTTCTGTTCCCTTAAACCTGCAGAGATTATGGGGAATCTTCATTGCTTTCACAATCTCAAGCAAAGAGCCATAGGTATTAAACAACAGTCATGAATCATAGGAAAATCTAGCACTTAATAAGAGTCAGGCCAAAGAGTTTTGAGGAGAACACAATGGTGGCAGAGGCAGAAGGAAGCTATGATTGCCCCTTCTCTAAAAAGGACCTCGACTCACTGGGGGCTGTCCCAAGGAACCTGGGAACACCACCCATACGTAGGAAAACATTGCATAGAAGATGCCACCAGAGCAAGGCAGAAGAACACTCCAGAAATCAGCTAGTGGCAGGAGATAATGCCCAGCAGCTCTTTATCCTCATTCCCTGCATCAGCCCACAGGTGGGGAAAGTGAGCTAGAAGCAAGAGGAATGTGAGTTAACCTGGAGAAGACCCTGCCCCTCACACCAGCTCTGAGGTTGCAGAAGAACAAAAGTTACAAGACTATGAAACCCTCTCCTTTGACTGAAGATGAGGTCCTCCTCTGTAGAAAAGTTAAATACCAAGTTGAACAAGAGACTACAGTGTTAGTAGTCTACACTGAGCTGAGTACCTATTAGCTGAAAACGCCTGGAAATCTGTGAGCTTTGCTGGGATTTGGGGGCTGGAATTAGAGTTTGACATCAAGGTGAAGGCACTGGACAACTGTGTAACTGTTGTGTCTAAATATAACTCAGGCTGTTCAATCACGAATTGTGTTTGATGCTGAAAAGCCACAGTGAAAGTTATTAATGGTTGGCAAAGATATCTCTCTCAGTCATTCCAAGTTATTGATTAGGTTTTAGTTAAAAGGACATTGAAACAGACAATTGGGAAGCACATTTTCTCTTGCTTCAAAGTGGGTTTACTTGATTCATAACGTTAGGTAAAAGAGACTGGACTGAAACATTCAAGATCAGATTGAAAGAGTTAGACTGAAAACTTAATTCCTTATTACTTTGCCTTCTCTTAGACCACACGGTAGAGTGGAAGGTGTCAGAACTTGGATGATCTGGTCCAACTGATTGCTCCATGTATGACGCACCACCTATATTAAAGCACTCACATTTTTGGAACTTACATGGTGTCTTGATTTCCTTCAGTTGTTATCCTGATTCAGCAAGCACTTAGCAAGTCTCCAGTGAGGCAAGTGGGCTTCAGAATGAGACTTGGAGGTAAGAATCCAGACGCCACCACTTATTGGCTGTGTTATCTTGGTTAAACTACTCATCATTTTTGAGGCACTAGTTTCTCATCTTTAAATGTGGATGTGGCAATTGAACCAGACACAAAGGATCAGTAGACTCTCTTTTGTAAAATGGAGCATTTGAACTATGCGATGTTTAAAATCTCTCCAATTCTAAAAGTCTATTCTGTATAACCCCACAGGGAAGAGAATGGATTGCAACAGAATCATGTGGCTTCAGGTTATAAAGAACACAGAATTCTCCAGGTTAAACACCAGGTACAATACTTGAACAGGTTCTGATTAAATATAAAGACTAATAATTTGTGTGGTTGGATAGTTTTGTTGTGATTCTGCTGAAACTTTGAGAGTAAGTTAATCAGTGGTTTTCAAACATGAGTTCAAGAATCAGCAGCAATAAATCCACTAGGGAGATTTTTAATAGTTTTGTTCAAATCTGCATCCTTACTGAATTCTATTCTACTTTTTGTTTTTCTCAATTACTTACTTGTGTTAGAATCTCTAAATATAATCTTGGATTTTTCTATTTCTTATTTCTGAAAGTTTTTGCTTCAAGTATTTTGGAGCTCTGCTATTATGTGCATGTTCATTTTTGTTCACTGATGAACTTCCCCCTTTATCATTGTGAAATATGCCTCTACATCTCTGTCTTGCCTTGAAGTATATTTTGTCTGATACCTATACGGCCATACCAGCTTTCTTATGATTAGTATTGTATAATACATCCTACCTATTAACCAGTATGTATCTTTCTATTTAAAAATTTATCTTTTTTAAGCGGTATGCTTTTGGTTGTTTGTATATAATCTAATAATCTCTGCCTTTCAATTAAGGTGATAGTGCATTTACATATAATGTACTTATTAGTGGCATTAGATTTAAGTTTATCGTCTTGCTATTTGTTTTCTTTTCTTTTTTTTTTATCTGGTCTTAGCTCTTTTTCTCTTTCTTTTTTACCTTCATTGGCTTTTTTTTTCTTTGGTACTGGGAACTGAACTCAGGACCTTATGCTTGCCAGCCAGGTACTTGTGCCTCTGAGCTTTATCCCAGCGTCCCTTCATTGGGATTATTTTCAGAAATATATTTTATATCTACTATTGACATATTGGGCTATATTTCTTTTTCAAACTTTTTAAGTTGTTCTGGATCACATTACGTATCCCTGGTTTATCAGAGTCTATGCTGAATTCCTGTTATACTGCTTCACATATAAGAAATGTACAGTGGCATATTTCTGCTTGCCCTATTATGGTTACGCTTTCTTATGGGTATTTAAATCCTATGTTAATAATGTTTTTAACAAAAAACAACTGCGTAATAGAAAGTAAGATGAGAAGATGTATTTTTTTATTCACCTGCACACAGTAGCAATGTTTTCAGCACTTTCCATTTTTTCATGTAGGACTGAGTTGGTGTCATTTCCTTTCAGTCTGAAAAATTTCCTTACTTTTTTTGTAGAACAGGTCTGTTGTTGATATTTTTTCTGAGCTTATATTTATTTAAAATTGTCTTTTCTTTCATTCATTTTAAGAGGAGAATTTTAGCTGGATGTAGAATTCTGGATTGACTGCTGATTTCCTCCCACTGCTTCAAAGATGTCACTGCACTGTCTGTTGTTGCCTTGTATTGTTTCTGAGGAGAAATTCCCTCCCATTCTTACCATTGTTGCCCTGAATGGAACGCTTTTTTCCCTCTGGCTGTTTTTAAGGTTGTCTCATCCCTGTTGGTAATCAGTAACGTCACCATAGTATTCCTAACTAGGCTTTCTTTATACCTATTCTGATTAGGATCTGTTGAGACTTCTTGAATCTGTAGGTCGATGTAAAATTTGAGATATACGCTTGTTGGTGCTTTTTTCTTGAAATAAGATTTTTATTTCTTAATCACTCCCTAATCTGCCTCAACCTCGCTTTCCTTTTATTTCAGTAATCTAATTTCACATTCAATAAATGATAATAAGGTAATTAAAATAAAATGAATTATATTGCTATAATTAAGAAGACTCGATTATTATTTGTCTCTTTAACAGTAGTTTTCCTGAAGTCTGCAAGGTGACTGTCGTTTTGGGGGAAAGGCCATTATTTTGCAGATAAATTCTAATAACAATGATCTGAATGAAAGCTAGTATATGTTGACACTGTGTTAACTGCTTTGCACGGGATGTTTCACTTAATTGTCATGACATTCTTCCCAACAAGACCTATGGTTGGGACCAGTTTTCTTGTGGTGCTAGTTATAAACCTCTTGCATGCAGAGCTGAAGTGAATAAGGGCACTGTTTTGTTCCTTCCATTCTGTGGGAGAAAGAGTTCACTCATTTGAAGAGGGCAATTAAAATGCCTTGAAGCAGTCCCTTCTTGCACGTTTTCCAGCTTTGTACTTGACTGCAGGAGGTAAGTAACTGTGTACTTGTCTCTTTTTTTCATTGCACAACATTGAGAAAAGTTTTGAACATACGGATTGCAACATTCTCCCCATGGGACCTACTGTTGCAGACTCTTCATGGAGATCTTAGAAAGTGTCCATCTTTATTCTAATGTAGAATCAGGACCCACAAATGCCTATGGCCTTCCCAAGTGATATCAGGCCCTGTCCTTAGGACGTTCTGAACAGCCTCATGGAAGGGTCTCAATCGATATATCTTTACCGCATCCCTCTGGAGATTAAGCATGAACTAGCTGCTCATCTCTATCACAGAAGATTCCTCCATTTCCAGACTATTTTCAGTCTTTATATTTCCTTATCTCTTATAGTTTCTCTTCACACATTTGAGTAAATAATGCTTTATGTTCTTAGTGTTCACACTGTCAAAATCTAGCAGACCCTACTGTATCCCCTGTCAGCCGTCACTTAACCAGGCCATATGTATTTAATTATTTTAGTGTACTCCGTAAATCAACCGCTTCAATCCCCCAATCATGCTGATTGTAATATCTTATTGTCCTTGTAGATAGGAATGAAGGAGTCCAGAACAGAATAGCCTTCTTTTAGCTATGTTTTCCTGAGGATTAGGACTGATATTCATCTTCTCCACTTACAGCTATTGGATCTGGAATTTTCATTCTATAAAGATATAGGCTTGCTTATTACTGTTGTATTTCATTATACTGTGAATAAACTTTTGTCTTTTTTGTTGCATGGAAAATATTAAATATTTTATTTTTAATTAAAAAAATTTAAAATACTTGCACATTCTTTAAGCGGAATGAATCCGTTAAAAATCCAGTGTGTGTAATTAAACAGTCTTAGTGTCCCTAGATTTTTCTGTCGTTTCTGGCACCTTGCATTTCTTCCTTGGAAGTTTTTTTTATTGTGGGCTGTAATACTTTCAGAATAATGAGAATTCAGATTCCACAAATCACCCAAAGCCAAACATCAGTTTCTTTGGCCAGTAAAGCATGCCCAGTTAGCTGATGGCTTTCAGAGGGGCTGACAAAAAGCCTTAGATAATGCACTGAGTATTGTACTGTTTAAGGCCATCACAGTGTGCTGTAATTATTGTGGCAGGCTCCTTCCTGTCTAGAATATCTCCCCGAACAGTCGGTAGTGTGTCTTGAGGTTGACAGGTGGCTAGATTCCCCTCTGTGTTAGTGAGGACGTTGGATGTTGCCAGGAGAATTTAAAGCAACATACTCAGTTTCTTAGCACTTGAATTGTTCCGATTTTCCCCTTCGCTCTGTGCAATATGCATTTCTTAGGCACATGCGCCTTTCCCCCGCTTTTCCTGAACTCCCCTTCTCACCGAGGCACATCCTCCAATTTGCTGGCTGCCCTGGGAGCCATCCTGACCATGTCCCTCTACAGCCCCGTGCCCATGTTTTATGCAAAGATGTGAGCAGCTGGTCACCAAGCCCCTGAGAGTCGGGAGCTTTTGTGTTCCAAAGCCTCGTCTTGGCCTTTTCCCCCTCCTCTCCTAGCTTTGAGGCTGTGTGATCTTTCCTCCCCATTCCCTCATGTCAAGGTTTTTTTTTTTTTTTTTAACATGCCAGGCATCCATGCTGAAGAATGTTGAACTTTTCTAGAAAGTTGTTGATAAACACAGGGACTAGTGTCATAGAATGTCTGGTACTGAATAGGTCCTCCTGGCTGAGTCTTTGTTCAACCCTTCTAAAGCAGTACCATATGACCAGACAGAAAATCTAAAGAGGTTACTAAAGTATAATGGACTGAATACAGGGGTCACAGTCCCGAGCCTGTTGTGAGGCTTAAATCGGATAATGTATGTAAAATTCTAAAAAAGCAGAGCTGAGTAGATGAACTGAGGCCCTGCAGTCTGATTGCTTTGGTTGTAAGCTCAGTTCTGCCACTTACGATCCTTGTAACCTTGGGCAAGGTCATTCATTCTCATTCATTGTTTTATTAGCAAAACAACATAATAGCAGTTCCCACACCACAATTGTGACAAAGTTTCAGTGAGTTAATAGGTCTAAAGCATGTTAGAAATTTGTGCATGTAATAAGTGCATAATAAAAGTTTAATAAGCAGTAATTACAAATAATAGTACAGTAATAATAGTATTATTTTTCAACACTTTGACAATTCACCAACTCCTATATATAACTTAGTTATTTTGGATGATGTGGGCAGCTCATGAAGTTGAGGATGCAGAGAATAAAATAAGGGTTCCAGTCCGAGCTCTGTGTCTACCGGGGTACAGTTCATGGTGGGAGGATCCTGAACATGCCATTTGACAGAGGTGTCCAAGTATCTCACACAGTGGAGATGATGGCAGAGAATTTAAGATACAGGGTGTGGCTAACAGGCCAGGAGTTCTCCTTTCTTGCCTGGTAATAGTAAATTATAGCTAGAAAACAGGCTTGCTGGCTGGTTTAAATAATCCCGAAAGAAAGTGGAAAAACTGTGAATATCCCAATGCTTTCCTGTTTTGAGCAAATTCAGGAAAAATAACAAGGGCTACTCTTTAAATACAAAGTTATCCAGACTTTAAAGAGAAAGCAGGGCTCCATGATCGCTCATTCAAGTAGGAACTGTGCCTTCCAGAAGGGTTGCACAATGATACGGAAAACCGCTACATCTCCAAAGGCTGTTAGGAGTTGGGCATGGAGAAATGGTTCTAGAAGTCCATCTGGAACATTTTCCTTCCACATTTTGTGCAAGCTGGCTTTCTGTCCAGGTCCCTCTTTACCTGTACCCTTTAATTTTGCTGGCACTCCTTGCAACAAGTGTTCTCATTAACTAGGCAGATAAAGAAACATACTGAGGGCCTGAGTTCTATACAAAGCCAGGGCTGGGCAGAGTCAAAGTCAGTCATTCTCTTTGGAAAGAAGTGAGATGCTCACCAGAATGGAGTCTGCCCCAAAGAATAGTTTGTATGGTTCAGTTCAAAGTCTAGCTGAGGTTGGGGCTCCCTCTGATCGCATCTGACCCTGAGAGGCAAGATAGAGATGCACTACTGTCTCCTATTTATCATTCTCAATGGGAACTGTGTGGGCAGCTTCCATTATGCCAGGCCAAATTTAGACGAATGAAAAGGTCGGCTAAGTAATTATTGATTTTATATGTGTGCATAAATTAGAGCATGGAGTCCTTTAGTCACTGCTAAAAATAAGCCTTCTATAGATTGGATATGGGAGGCAGAGGGGCCGGTATAACAAGGATAAAGCCATGGCTGCAGAGGTAAATCTGTACGTTGGATAACCATTCCCTTATGGCTATCAGGATAGTTCAGGACTTAAATTTAAAAACCATCCTATGGAGCATTTTGGATATCTGTAAGAGGATTGGACAAGGAGGACTAGAGCCATTCTTTCTCTTTAATCATAAAAATGATATTGGTCATAATCCTTTTAGCAACAAGCTTCTCTCGTGCAGCAGTGACTTATGAGTGCTATTCTGAGGAGAACCAGTCAATATATTAGTTTTCTTTTAATTATGCAGCTGCAGCAGCAAGTCATGCATGAGTTTTATGGAGCTTTGCGAATTTGCCATCGGTTCTGGGAAGTAGAGGATTTATTCGAATACTGTGGAGCAATTTTCTCTGGTTAGAAGAGAAAAAGCACACCCTTCTATCTTATAAATGAAGAGCTGGTATTTCAGTGGGAAATTCCAAGAATCTAATAATCAAATCAGCCAAGGCTGTTAATTAAAATTGATGAGTACTAAGCATTTATGTAACGCTCTACAATGTTGTACTGCTGGAAAATTACCAATCGCCTGAAGTTTGCAACTGTTAACATGCTTACAAGGGGAGAAAATTATGGGGATGAGAAGAAAGCATTTTGCTATCAAACGTGGTGCACATGGGGTGAAGATGGCTTTATAAATTTCAGAGTAAGTCCAGCAAGATGATATGACTCTTAACTGTTTAGATTTGAATGGTTCAAAGTCAGTTTATATATTACATGTGCATCTTTAATTCTAGATTATAGTAATTGTGTCTCATCTGGGTTGGTAGTTCCTGTAATGCTGAGAAGCAGAATGTCTTATTTAAGTTTAACTTAGTCTTCTTTAGAAGCAGCTTCAGGGGGTGGGGTAGACTGCTGTAGTCTGCTGATCTAATGGGCCATAACTGTTCCCAAACTGAAGAAATGAAGATTGGCATGTCAAAGAAGAGGGGCAGCTGAGAGACAGTGGTGGTCTGCAAGTGGGAATAGTAACCCACGGACACATGTGACCCCTGCAAAGTGTTCAGCTCTACGTCAGGCTCCAAGACCAATCCTGATCTTAGATGGAGGGCTTTGTGGCTCTGACTTCGGGGTTGAACACTGAATCAATCTTGACACCCATTCAGCTGTGAGCACCTACTCCAGTGTTCATAAGAGGATTCTCTTCCATAGAAAAGATCCACTGTCTACATCATGCTAGCTAGATCCTTATGCCAATTATCAGCTTGGACAAACAGACGTTTATTGCTAACCACATTCCAAACTGCATATCTAGCATAGTGCCTGCTTCAGAGCAGACATTCAGTACATACTTGGCAACTGAATGAATCTACTCTACCTCCAGCCACGACTTCCTTCCAGTACTTGCTGTCAAACTTCTTCTATTTGGAGCCTCTGGACCTTGGCTCAGCCCAGTTTGCTCAGATTGCCTGCCCTACCATAAGCTGGAATGCAGCACCAACCGGTCCTCCATCTTGAGAAGTTAGTGTCACTGGGAAGATATGTCCTCCACGTCTCTTTCTTTGCTCCCGGCTTTTGTGCTGGCATGATCTCATGGGACTTTCTCCACTGCCTCCTAGTGCTCCTCCATAAACTTTGGGAGGAATTTTTATTTGATGAAACTAATTCTTACTGAAGTGCCGGTGACCAACAATTTGGGGCAGTTAGCCAGTAATGTCAAGATACAACCCTCAGTTGTGGTTAGTGAGCTAAGAAGTTCAGTCTTAGGTATTGCAGGAATGCTTTTAGCCACTGGGAATATTTATCCTCTGGAACTATCATCTTAGGGAGGTCAGAGCAGCTGCTTTAAATACACACACACACACACACACACACATCGAATGTGTAAATGGCAGAAGACATCTACTTAGTGCAAACAAGAACTGATGATTATCTGCTCTGAGTGGAGTAAGTACACTGTTCTTAGAAGCTGAACCCTTGCTTTCCTCCACCCAGCCTAGAAAACTGATGGTTTGTGATACTGACAGCAGACATGTAGGTCTCGGCCATTCTACCTCAGGGAGGAATATAAACTTGGACTGAATCTTACCAAGAGTATTTCCCCTACTGCGCTTCACCTCCCAATTCTACAGCTATTTCCCATTTCTATTGTGTAGGAGGTATTTCACAGGGCTTGCATCTGTGGAAGATATATTGTTATAAACATTGTGACTGCCTTCTTTGTCCAGATATAGTAACCCATTTCTCTGGTAAAAAAGTGGTTTAAAAAGCTGTGTGTCATAATTCTGGTCCATGCATTTGAGAAGTCTTTTAGGGTAGGGATAGCGGTCCTTGAAAAGGTCTATATTGTTGCCCCAGAAGTTGTTGTAAGGTTGTAAGAACCTGGAGTTCAGCAACATTATTTCCTTGGCCAGTGTTGAAGACAGAGCCAGAATATTGGGTTCTGTAAGGATAAGATCGTGGAAGCTTCTTCGACTCCTTTGAAAATGATGAAAGAAAGAAAATCTGTAGTAAGAAGGTGGTATCATTTTCTTTGGCCCTCCTGTGGGAAAACATTCCAATCCATCTTGAAATTAGTGTACCATAGTTGTAATAGATGACTCCAGGAGTTTCCTTTTAATCAATACTTAGACTAAAATAAAATTGAGTCACGTGAAACACCAGAGGCAAAGCAGCCCGTCATGAGAGACAGGCACATACTCAGCACGGATCACACTGGGGCAGGACCAGCTGATTTTTCTGACTATAGAGTGGCTCGCTCCTCTCCGACAAGAAGAATCCTGAAGAGAGACACTTCTGAGCATTTTAAATCAGGCAAACACCTACTCATAAAAACTGAATTTAAGTAAGATAGGCAAAGGTGACAAGGTCCCTTCTAAGGCTGGACTCTTAAGAATGTGGAATATCCTATCAATGAGATGATAAATTTGAACATATCTTGCAAATTATAATGTGCTGGTCACATGGAAGATGTCTTAGTTACTTTCTTTCTTGCTAAGACAAAATACCTGACACTTAAAGTTAAAAGAGAAAAGGTTAATTTAGCTCACAGTTTGTGGAGATTTCAGTCCATAATCAGCTGGCTTTAAGGGAGGTTGGTTTAGCAGAGGAGCATCACAGAGGAGAACCAATTTGTGGCAAGTAGAAGATAGCAAAAGCAAGGAAACAAAGGGAGAAAACAAGCTTCTTTCTGGCCCTTATATTGTATCCAGGTGTCTTGGTTACTTTTTTCTCACTGCTGGGACAAAATACCTGATGCCCAAAATTAAGGAAGGAAAGGTTTATTTCGCTTACAGTTCGTGGAAGTTTCAATCTGTACTTGGCAGATTATAAGGCAGAGTGGCACGTGGCAGAGGGCTGCATCTCAGGGCGGCAGCACAGCTAAGCAACAACTAACTTACACCAGGGCGGACTGGGGGAGGAATGCCCCAACACTCTTTTCCTGTCCCTTACATATGCAAACTATTCACTCCCGGGCGGGTGCAGCTCTCACACCCATATTCAAACTCTAATAGCCTGACGCATGGTAGCATGAGGCTTTGGAGGGGACACACAGACATAAACCATAACACCAGGCTACCAGCATAAGCGTGGTGCCAAATCACCCTTAAATACACACACACACACACACACACACACACACACACACATCGAATGTGTAAATGGCAGAAGACATCTACTGAGTGCAAACAAGAACTGATGATTATCTGCTCTGTACGGATTTAGTAATTACACACCTTTAATCCTAGCATCACAGATCCCACCACTCCTTATTGTATGAGGCTTTGCGGGAACATCCAGTCACAAGCCATAACAGAAGGCATCATGGCTGTCAGTGGCAGGGGGAGATGAACCTCCTGGTTGGTCTTCAGGGGACAAAAGCAACTGTAGTTTAAGAAAGGATCTACATCATGTCTTTTCTAGCTGATGGCTCAAGCAAGGACTAATAAGGACTAATAGGGCCTCTTCTTTGACAAGAGAGCCAATTATAGCATCTGCATTAGCAAAGACTACCAGGAAGTTGGGTGGCTTAGCTCTGGCATCAGGAATGGGCTGAAGGTGCTGACTGCTGGTACATCTTTATACACAGCTCGCAGTCCCATAGCACTGTGTCTCATCCGATACAGCATAATGCAATGTGACTAATGTAATCAGATGTGAAGCACACTACGGCAACATGTCAAGCTGGAAAATCTGACATGAGAAATAGACTCTTCTCCAAATCACGCTTGAGTTCTTCCTCTCAACTGGAGGGTTCTGTTTTCAGAATAGTTTTCTGCGTTGACCTTCTGACCAAGGGCCTGCATTAGGAAGACTAGTCTTTCCCGAAGGTGGTGATCCTGGGACATAGACTAGGGCCTTATGAATTGGACTCTACCTATTTTTCAAATCAGCATGCCTTACCTCTTCCCACAAGGTGTGTGTGCTCCAGCGCTCTGATTGCTCGGAAAATGAAAGGCAGTCTACCAATTTCCCAAAGGTTTAGGAAAAGTATGCTTGGAAACAAAGCAAGCTTCAGAGAAGGAGTTTCAAGGGTCCAAAGTGATTGAACAAAAGCCGTGTCATTCAAGTATGTGTACAGTTTCCCCAAATGATATTTAACGGGATGGACACAATTTTTGGTACATTTGTTTAATGATCTGTCCGCTTTCCTGATGGGCTTCCTGTACATAGCAGGGTGGGTGATCTTTGTGACCCTGTCTCATTAACGAGTATGAGTTACAGGAAAGGACTCTCTGTGGCCCGGTTAGTGGAGACGTCCAGTCTCTTTTGAGCCAGGTGGGAGGGGGCATAGTGCTTGTGCTCAGTCTACTCCCTCACCCCCACCCTGCTGCTTCTCCTACCTTCCTCCCCACACACTTAAATCTCTAACACCACTTATGAGGATTTAAGGTCAGGCAGAGGCTTTGAGGCAATGGTTCAGCCACTTGCAACAAATGCAGCATCTTGATCAGTGGTCCCGGTGGGTGAACAGAGGAAAGCCAAACTGCTCCTCTGTGTGAGGTAGCTGCAGGGCCGTGGGCTCCACCATCACCCCATCGTCCTGCTTGCGTACCACTGTCTTGGAGCACACAATGAGAGGTGCAGGGGCTTAAGTGTGAAAGAGCCTTTCTCTTTCTCAGTACTTTCTTGGGAATGAGCGTGGAGACACCCGAGCATGTCTGAGGTTGCCGGGTGGAGCTGACAATAGAACTAGGGCCCCACAACCCCTTTGTATTGAGTGCCGTTTTCACTGTGCTAGGGACACGCAGCTCCTTCACTGTCCCTTTTCCAGTGGATCTGCTTTTAGCAGGCTCCAGAGGCAGAAGGACAAAGCGCATTCCTCCCAGGGAACCATCACTCCCTTTTACTTTCATCCTCTCCATCAGAGGGCACAAAAGCAGTACAATAAAATACAGTAAATCTGGGTTAACAGATTCCTTTATGGCTTTCTGTAGAATTGGGGAACAAGAAGTTTGTCAGTCACTTCCATCAACCTCCCATTTCAACCCATTTCCTCTCTTTCTGTGCCCCCCTCTTCCCAAGTTCTTTGCTTTGGAGGCTGCCTCCTCCTCTCCTTGCAGTTCTTTCATTTCTTAGCCCTTTCCTGACCTTGCCTTGGCCTCCTCCCCTTTCACATTAAATTCTACTTCTGCCCGTGCATGGTGCTGTTGGACCCTGCCCTCTGCTCAGCGATAGTTGGCTAATATGAGAAACTAATCTGTTTTAATGTGTTACCACTTGCTAGCCGCTGCTAGTGACTTAATGAGATTGTGAGTTTTACTTGTCTCATCACAGGTCCTCTATTCAATTATAAAGCTCCGCGAGGGGGAAGCGACTGCCATTTGCCATTTCTTCTTTAACTCCCTTAGCGGCCTCCTAGGGCTGGGCCGGGAGTGCTCAGTCTGTGTTTCTGTGGCTGAATGAGTTACTGGGAAGCCGGAGCAGGTGCCAGACGGAGTGAAGAGGAGGTAAACAGATACTACAATGAGGCTGTTTCTCAGGCAATGCCAGAAACAGAGACTGGCAAGAGAACCTGGAAAGATCTTCCTAAAAAGAAATTTAAGAATAACTAGGGAGAGTAAAAAAAGTCAACCCCACCTTCCAAAAAGCAAAACAGCGGCAACCACCCACACAGTAACACTGTAAATCAATGAGGTGGGTGAGTAGTGGTTACGAATGCCCAGGTTTCTGGTGGGCCTCTTACTGTCTTCTGGGAAGAAGTTTGCCTTTAAAAGTCTAGAGCAAAAATGCTTATAAAATACAAGTGTCATGAAAGCCCTGGGGTACTGCTGAAATGCATTAGCTGTGGGCTTGGTAAATGTAGTTTCTTGCAAACTGAAATACAGGAAATGAAGAGTCTTGCGTGGAAGTGCTCAGCTGAATATTGGGTGTTGGAAATGTTTCTATCTCTGCCCTGGTTGAGGCAGTAGCTTCTAGCCGTGCGTGGCTCCTGAGCACCTGACCTGTGGCTAGAGTGATGGAGGAACTAAACCTTCCTACTCTCATTTGACTTTATTTCATAAGGTGAAAGAACTGTATGCATAACCTTAAATAGACTCATGTTGTTTAAGTTTTTTTCTTACTTGAACATCAAGTAAGGCTCAAGTCTAAGCAAAACCATGGGAACAGAAGCACACATGATGCATCACGCAGGCAAATCTGATGGAGGAAGAACAGAGATATGGTCTCTTACCTTCTTCCTGCTGCGGTTGCTCTGACCTGGCCAGCGGTACAGCGTGCGTCTATGTCAGTCTCATGCCTAACTTCATGATGGACCCCATGCAGGTCACACTGTCTGAGCTCTCATTGAACACCTCAGTGTCTCTGGTCCTTAAACATCCATCCCTCAGCCTTGAGTCATTGATCTTTGACTTGTTCTGCTACTGTGAAGCCCATTCATGGCCCTGTGTGAAGACTGTCCACCTGCGGGGCTCAGGTAGCACTAGGGCCCAGTCTGATAAGTGCTGGACGCCCCTCCCTCCCTCTTAAGGCTATTTCCTCTACAAAATCTTCCGCTTTTGGTAAAAAAAAAAAATCTTTTCACTGTTCCTTGTGAACATTCTTGGTACTCCAGAGCTTTCTTGGTTTCTCTAAGAGAAACAGAAAGAGAAGCATCCAAGAGAGGCCTCCAGGCAGAAAAGGACAGGAGGGCAGAGGCTGGAGGCTGTGCTTGGAAGAGGCAGTCCCAGAGCTTGATTGATCATGTTGCAAGATGGCCCTTCTTTCATAGTGAATTTTGGGTGTTCTGAAGAGATGCTTTCAATTTCCTGGATGTGGGCAACACATTTCTTTGAGGTTGCTTTTGTTCTTCCCATCAGTCCCAAGAATCCCTTGGTTCACGCTCTTGTTGGTGTCACTGGCCACCTTCCGGCTGGCCCTGCTGGGCAGTTTGTAAAGACTTCACACAGGCACAGGGCCAGCCTGCCAGTCTCTGGCCTCTGGATTTTCCAGGCATCAGTTAGATGTCATCCCAGGGGACCTCCAAGGTATTTGGACAAACAGATTAATTTTCTGCAAGGGTGCATGGATCGTACAAAAGTAAACCACAGCACCTTCCTTTTGGTAGGAAGGAAAGATGTTTTGGGAGTCCTAATCACCAAAGTCTTCAGCCTCTTTAGCATGTTCTTTTCCTGCTGAGTGGGCAATCACCAAAGGATCAAAAAGTGGTTTGAAACTTTCATCTGCAAGTCTTGTTTGAAGCTCATTGTGTTATATGACATATATGTGGCTGGGCAGCTCAGATAAAAGTAACATTAAATGGTATTAAATCTGAATTTTCATTTGCTTTAGTTAATTGTCAGTTACAAAGTGACACACCAATAGATTATTCATAAAAGTATTTAAAATATCACGTATACGGCTTGTTATGGAATCAATTTACACCCTCTAGCAATATATTAAAATTCACTATTTTATATGAATTTTGGTATTAGATCTATTTGATAACTTCATCTCTAGCTAGTATTCTAGACCCTCCTACTTACCATTCACAGGCGTTGTGAATACCTAAAAATTCTGGCAAACAGTACATGCTTAATAACTACTTGATAAAGAAGATGATGTGGGGCTGGGGATTTAGCTCAGCGGCAAAAGCGCCTGCCTGGCAAGCGCAAGGTCGTGAGTTCGGTTCCCGGTACCGGAGAAAAACAAAAAAAAAAAAAAAAGAGAAGATGATGTACATCGTGGGTATCTACAATCTGATAACTAAGTAGATGTAGGGTTGAAATCATACTTTACTGCAATCATATCACCAAATCCCCTTATGTATGAAGGCATGTATACAGAACTTATAAAACATTTGTTATCACTCTATATCATATCAGCCCTATAGTTATTTGTTTCTTAGATATTTTCCTGTATTTTGGGGCTTTTATATTTTAGTTGTGGTCTGTGGTCATCAAAGAAAAATTAAACTCTGAGGTTAAACTGAGAATGTATTTTCTACATTTGTTTGTCTGATTCTATTTCTGTTCAGCAAAAGTTTTATTATGTTTCTTTAAAAAACAAAAAAGCTTGGAAGTTGTCACTCTCATCCCCACAATGAGAAGATGCAGGACAAATGGAAAACCAGTGTTACTTCTTGTCCTCTTAGGAGAATTGAGGCTGCAGGGCAAACCTCCACCTGGAGAGATAAACATCTCCAGAGAGTCACAGCTGAGCTCTGCGTACCTGGAACAGAAACTGCTGGAGCCATGTGTCGATGAGAAGACTCCATGGGATTTTGGAAGAGTTGGAGAGGCAGAGTGCTGATCACCCTGACAGTGAAAAACTCCTGGCTGTTGCAGTCTTGATGAGGGCCCACACTTTCATGGGCTGCCTTTCCAGGTGTCATGGATTCAGTCTGAGAAAGATTCCCTCATGGTTCTGGAAGGAAGAGAAGAGTAATGATTAGGAAGTATGCTAAGAGGCTTCCCCATACCAGAGGCTTACTCTTCATAGGGAAAGGCTCTTTTACACTTTATCAGCTTAGTGAAATTGGTAGCAGCAGAAAGAGCCGCAGGGCACAGACTCTCTGAGGAGGAGTACATAGGGAAGCCCAAAGTCAAGAAGGAAAGCAAAGTCAAGGTCACTAGAGAAATTTGCACCTCTGGCACTTACAGCTATTGAAAACATGAAACATGGCTCAACTCCCAGTCAGATTAATTTATATTTTCTCATTAACGACTTGATCACCTTAATTCATATTGTATATAGTATACCATGTCTTGCTTTCAAAATCACAAAATATGGCAATAAGAAGTGAAAACACATTCTAAAGAAACACAATAATCATCAGAAACAGACTCAGATAGGGACACAGATATTGGAATTATTAAAGAAGGAGTTTAAGTGATGATGGTTAATTGTTAAGGGCTCAAATGGGAAAAGCAACAATATATAAGAAAAGATGGATAATGTAAGCATTCTTCAGTGAAGAATGGGAGAACAGATAGAAAAAAATATGTGGAGTAATAACGGCTGAGAACTTCTCAAAATTATTGCCAGACATCAACTCACAGATTCAGAATAAACAGAGAACATCAGCCAGGAGATTAAAAAATGAAAACAAAAACTCAGAAAAATACACATCATATTTGAACTGCAGAAAAGTAATGACATAGAAAATCTTGAAAAAAGCAAGACAGGGAAAATATTTGTAACTACCAAAGAAGAGAGATGAGCAACTCCGTGGACTTTGCATCAGCACCCATGAAAGCAAGAAGGCAAGGAATGGAATATGAAAGATGTTGAAAGAAATAAACTGTGAGCCAGGATTCTATAACCAGCAAAATTATCCTTCAAAAGTGAAGGAAAAATAAAGACCTTCTCAGACAAATACAAGCCTATGGAATTTGTCAATAGCCAGCTTGTACTGTAGAAAGTGTTGAAAGAATTTCTTCAGCAGAAGGGATATAATGTAGGTCATAAGTGTGGAGCTATATGAAGAGAAAAACAGCCTCAGAGAAGGAATAAATGACACACCTGTCCCCAAGAGAACAGACCACATCTGTCTCCTCATGTGCTAGTGCACATCCGCATCTGTGAATGATGATTCTGGTTTTTAAGGCAACAGTGTATATTCTTGCTCTCTCAAGGTCTGAGGAAAACATTAAACAATGAATTTCATTTCTTATAGGCTTCCAAAGAGTGAATAGAAAGCTTAGCATTGGTACAAAAGTAACTGAATTTGAAATTTAGGAGATCTATGAATCTTATCTCTATCTGTATAAATGAGCCATACACATAAGTGCATGTATTATTCTGGGGATGAAAGGTATGCTACATATAAAGGCTTTTCTTAATATAAGATAATTTAGAAAAAAATGCTTTAGTGAAATGCTTTTTTAAAAAAGCTTTGTTAGCCGGGCATGGTGGTAATGCCGGGCACCCCTATAATCCCAGCACTCAGGAGGCTGAGGCAGGAGGATTGTTGTGAGTCTGAGGCCAGCCTGGGCTACAAAGTGAGTTCAAGACCAGCTTGAACTGTATAGTGAGACCCTGTCTCAAAAAGACCCCAAAAAAGACTCTGTTAAAAAAAAAATTGCCAAATGCTCAAGCATCTTAGTTAAACATTTTACATATAAAGATTTAAAATAAAACAAAATCTTGGCTAAAAACTTGGTGCATGTTTACTACACAGGTTTTGAGGTCCTTGTATGTGCCGTGTGATTCCAGGCTGGTTCAACCCTGGTGAGCTGAGAAGCTGATTGCTTGGCGTTGTCATTGGGTATTTTATGTAATGAGGAATGTTTCCATTGCAGCTCAGTCCACTCCCTGCTGGACTGCTAAAGCATACTGAATTCGAGGCTTCTTGATGACACTTACCTAGATAACTGCATTCTTGCCACAATGCCAGAGAGTATTTGTTAAATGCAAGTTTACAGGATTGGCCAACTACTACCTGAAAGATAAATCTGGCCTCCAAACTAAATCCATCTTATGACTTGTTTTGTATTTTTTTTTTTTTTTTGGTACCAGGAATTGAACTCACGACCTCATGCTTGCCAGGCAAGCGCTGTGCCGCTGAGCTAAATCCCCAGCTTTTATGATTTGTTTTATTAGGGCCCTCAAGATGAAAATATTTCATATGTTGTTAAGAAACTCACACAGACACATACATGTGCACACAGAGACCATATGTGACCACAAAACCTGAGAGATTTATTATCTCACCCTTTACAGAAAACATTTGTTGACTGACTCTTCCTTTATCGAATTCTTCCTTTGTCTTGCAGTTAGATTTCTCCCTGTGCAATTATGGGGCCTTTTGATACGAAAGGTTTGCCAGTGATTTTTGCTTCGCTGCCAGTGGCATGGTCCCATTCCTGTAATAAGTGACTAGCACACCCAGCTTGGGTTGTAGGTTACTGGGTGTGACTCTCTTAGCTCACTTGCTTCGTCGACACCTGAGTCAGCGGTCACCTTCTGCTTGGTGGCAAGCCCTTTGGTGTACGGTCAGAGGAAGGAAGGATAAGAGCCAGCCCCAGGTGACAGCAGTGGTCCTCATGAGACTTGTGCTCATCTAGAAAATTCCCTGACCACTTCTTCATCTTATCCTTTTCTCTTCACATGTTGCTGTTTTTTTCTTTTCCTTCACAATGTACATGCTGCAACCCTGTTCTCTGCATCCTGTATTTCACCTGAATGCAACTCGTACAACAATTACAACTCACTGGCTGTGGACACTGGAGACACTCACAGACTGTATCAGCAAAGCCTGTAGCTCCTACAGTACAGTACACTAAGCAAAGTATGTAGAGACTTCAACGAGAGGTAAAATGAAAACCTGGTGTGTGCAGGTATTAGCATTTAACTACCTGAAACTTGAGGGAGATTTCTTGTGTTCCCCAACCCTAATTTTACCACATGCTCAGTAAATATTGGTTAGATCAGAAGAAGGGATAAGTATTCGCTGGGGCTTTGATTTTAACAAATGCCTGGTACTGTTAAGTACCAAATCCAATTAATTCAGAGTAGGTGTCTAGAGTCTGAAAGAGAAACCCACTTATCACCCCAAAACAAACCAATTAATAAAGAATTAAACAATGTACTATTGCAGTCACGTCACATCTTCAATCTAGAATTCTGGAAAAAAGCACCTGAAATGTGAGTGATGAATATTTAGATTTGAACTTTCTACTGCAGTCAATGGAGGAAACATTTGCACAGTGGGGTGTATTACTGAATTTTTATGTGTCTCCCGAGTACTGCCCATTCAGGGCATACGCAAGTAACCTCCAACCCTTTTCAGAACTTGCCATTTAGTTCACTTCTATCATTTGTTTTTCTGGGAACCAAAGGTCAAACTTGTTATATTTGCACCCTACCACTTACATGGGAAAAGACGGAGAGCAATACAGCCTGGATCTTGGGCTTTCTGACACTTTGCCAAAGCCCTGGGGATGCCCAACTCTTGGGTGAGGATTTGGGAACTTTTGTTGGATGTCTGTGAGGCAGCACACATTACCAGCTCTGTTTTCACTCAGATCCTTTACTTTTAAGGCCATCTATTAATATTTTTTTTGTCCAGGCTTCCTCCAAAAACTCTCTACTCCACTGAACAGTGTCTTACTGAAGATAAAAGATGCCGATATGGTGTGAAAGAAGGAGGGATTTGGTTTTTTTCCCTCCCAAAGGCCTTATTTATGGGTTTCAGATGGTGTCAGGGATGTTTATATGAACCTTACCCAAACTGCCTGAACCTCCTGGGTCTGCAAATAGAAGGCTGCAACTTTCCTGAGAGCAGAACTTTTTTCCAGGCTAGGGGGAAGGGTGGCTGAGCTTTCCTGCAGTATTTCCTGTTTTAGAGCTGCTGGAAATGAGACAGAAACTGTATTTTAAGATTTCAGTACCTTGTCCCAGCTGGAATCTGGACATACTGATGTGCACAAAGGAAGGACATGTGGGCATAAAGTCTCACACACACACACACACACACACACACACACACAAGCGCAAGCGCGCGCATAGACCTCTGAAAGGGGCATCCTGCATACTCACAAAAATGTTATTTAAAACACACAGGCAGTACTTTCCATTTTAGATAAAACAAAATCAATCTCCAAGATACTTTGTAAAGGCTTGTCAAAGTTTTAAAACCAAACCAAATGATAATCTAATTTGGGGGGGAAGGGTTAGCTCATTATTATTTTATTTAGATTTGCCTGATCATGCCAGGAAACACATACACTCACACACACACACACACACACACACACACACACACACACACACACACAAAGAACCCTATCTGAACAACAGGTAAATGTCACTGATTCAAGCCAGGCACAGTGGTGCACTACAGTTTTACCTACTTCCTGTCTTTGTTTACCTCATTCGCTGAAATCAGTTATTCTCTGATAGAGTCAGAGCATCTCAATAAGATGTGGCAGAAATCCCACTGTTTGACTGCCAGGGGTCCAGGCAGCGATCTTCTCCCCAGAGAACATGGGTGCTACTCTGTTCAGTTCAATAGATACATAAATTTGGGGCCCAGACAGACAGTTAAAGAATCTGGATGAGGCCAGAAGCAAAACCACAAATTAAGCGATGTGTCAGATTAGCCTGTCCGGCTGTCAAAGGCTGAGTTTAGCAACATGACTTAGGTCCCAAGCAGGTTCTTGCTCCTGCACAGCACACCCTACACATGTGGGTCCTCGTAAGGCCTGGCCTTTGTGCGGACATTGTGCCAGTGGGTTGTTAAAGTGCCGCAAACAGGACGGGCAGGGAACACGCAGAAGGCATGCTTGAAAGGGAGAGTCAGAGTTTCCAGTAACCACTTTCAGTTGGCAGAGCTCTGATTGGAACCATGTGACAATTTTAGGCGATGTACCATAGGCAGCCAATTTATTACATATGGCAATATGATTAATGGTATCAAATGCCTTTTTTTGGTAACATCCAAGAACACTCCGCCAGCCAACTGCTTGGAGTCCAAGGCAGTGAAAATCTGTTCCATGAATTTAAAGTCAGGCAGATGAGGTTAAATGAGAGAGGGCCAGATGCCAAGCCAATGATTACAAAGTAAGTTGTTTCAAAAAGAGCAGAATGTTTTAAATCTGGTCTTGAACAAATCCCATCCAGTCCCTGACTACCCCAACCCATTTTTCTCCTTTCCTTTCCCCCTTGTTGCTTGATGTGAAAACTCTAATAACTGCAGTCTGGAAGGCATTTCTGAGGCCAGGTTCTCTTCTATTGCCCATAATCTCTTCCAGACCGGGGGGAATCTGCACATGATCATCGGCTGGATCTTGCCTTGAGATCCTCCGTCCGGGTAGCAGCAGAGGCCAGCAGATGCACCTTCCGGTCTTTTCACACCCCCTTTGGTGATGAGGAGGCCCTCTTCTCCCTGTGAGTAGAGTTTCTCTGGACTTCCAATATCATTACCCATGACTAGGAGGAAACTAGAGTCCAGGGAGAAGTCTGCAGAGGGGTGAATGGCAAGGAAGGCTGTCTAGTATTTGGAATTTGAAGAGTCTAAAAGGAGGAAAGACTGTTAAGAGGCAGAGACAATCTTAAGATGTCCCTTGTCCCCCAGGGTGTCTCCACACAGCATATAATAGTTGCTTACCTTACACAGTTTAAACATCCCTAACTTGAAAAATCTACAATCTGAAATGCTCTGAGCTCTGAAACTTAATGATCATCTATCCCATGCCACAAAGTAGAAGATTCCACACCGCAAAACTTGGTTTCATAGATGAAAATACTTGAAACATTACTTAAATCATTACTCAAATTACTTTCAGTCCATGTGTATAATGCATATATAAAACATAAGTGAATACCATCTTTAGACTTGACTCTCATTCCCAAGCTATATCATTATGTATGTAAATATTTTAAAATGTGAAGAGATATGAAACACTTCTGGTCCTAAGCATTTTGCAGAGGGACACTCAACTTGTGTTTGATAAATGAGTGAGTATGAGATACCATGCTCTGATGTTTTCTAGTGAGCATGCTGCCATTTTATCAAGCTCTGAGTCACTTCCTTTTAAAAACAAACAAAAAAAAGCCAAAGAAAGAAACAAACAAAAAATCTCCCCCAAACAAAATGAAAAAAAAAAAAAAACCACCACATTTTTTTTTTTTGTTTGTTTGTTTTGTTTTGTTTTTCTCCGGTACCGGGAACCGAACTCACGACCTTGCGCTTGCCAGGCAAGCGCTTTTGCCGCTGAGCTAAATCCCCAGCCCCTAACCACCACATTTTGATTGAAGACTTATCATACGTTAGGGTGTACTGATGGACTGGATTATTTATTTATTTAAGATTGTAGGCTATCCTTTATTTATTTATTGGATAATTCATAATTTATAAAATTTAATTTTATTTCTAAGGGCTACCGCTTGCAGTTTGTGGCTGTTTCCAGCGGAGACAACTGATCATGAACTCTGCGGCTTGTGGATTAATTTTTCCTTCTTTGTAAAAAGTGAAGCTGCTCAATATTTGGGGGTTCATGGGACTGCTCCAGAGCCATCAGTTTTTAAGCCATCACTTTGCTGTGGTCTTTAAACTCAGTCTGAGAGTCTTAGATTGGCCAAACATTTTTTTTTTCTTGCAAAAAATAAAACTTCAAACGAAAAGTATGGGTAAATAATGAAAACAGGTGACTCTGATTTGGAAGGAAGAATAAAATGTGTTCAGAATGAGGCTCCATTGCTACAGAAGAGCAAGGCTGAGCCCTCACATAAGGCAGCTGAACAGTTGGCTTTGTGGCTGCTGCCTCGGGGATGGAACCGTAGCTTCAGGTCAGGATGATTTTCTGCACCTTCCCCTGTGGGAGTTCTGCTGCACATTCTGACACACGGTCTGTATGACAGACAACGGTTGACTGTATCCTAGTAATTTCGTTCCCTGAAACGCTACTGTCCATTCATTGAAAATGGTATACAAACCAAGTCTTTAATACGGATCCTCCCATCTTTAAAATGAATCCCAGGCTATTCTTTCCACTGACATATGATTATTTCTCCTGAGCGAATGATGCTTACTTTGAGGTACAAAGTGACCTTTGCTACGTTATTCACTGAAAGTCAAAATGGAGCAGTGTACGGAGCTGCTAGAATTCATACATCAGCCTGTTGGTCAAGGTGGACCAAGAGTTGTTTTTCTTTTTGTTCCTTAATATAATGTAATTGCATGATAATGTGCCAATGTATTAGTTTCCTATTGCTGCTTTAGCAAATTACTGCAGATTTGGTGGCTGGAAACAACACAAATTTACTATGTTCTAGGTCAGAGCTCTGAAATGAGTTTCAGCTGGCTAAAATTGAGGAGTGGGTAGGGCTGTGGCCCCAAGCAGAAGCACTAGGGGAAGGTTCATTTCCCTGCACCTTTCAGCTTGTGGAGGCCTCCTGCATTCTTTGGCTCACGGCCACTGCCTCTGTCTTCAAAGGTAGCAGTGGGGCATCTGTGAATCATTCCCTAATGGCTTCTTCTGCCTCCTCTCCTTCTCTGCTGCTGACCCCAGTTTCTCTCTGATAAGAACTCTTATGATTTCATTGGGTCCACCCAGATGATCCAGCAGTATAGAACTTCCCTTTCCCAAATCCTTACTTCCATCTGCAAAGGCCTTTGTGCCGTGGAAGGTAACTATGCCAGAGTCTGGGATTAGGACTCAACCTGTTTGGAAGACCATTATTATGATGTAGGAAAAAAGGGAGAAGAAGATAAGGAAGGAGAAAAAGAAAAAGAGGGAGAGGGAAAAGGAGAGGGAGAAGGACAGGGAGAGAGAGAGGGACAGGGACAGGGACAAGGACAGGGACAGGAACAGGGACAGGGAGAGAAATACCCAGAAAGCCATACAACAAGGTTATGGTGAAAAACTAAATACAAAGATTCAATCAGCAACTCTGCTCAGCCCTTCTACCAGGGGGCTATCTGTGTCTCCCTTGCTTGCTTGCCTGCACTCTTCTTTAATAACATGGTTGAAAGCACGATGAGAATAATAGTACTAATTGAACACTTACTCTGAGCCGTTTTTCTGCTTCTTAACTAACAAAGGAAAGAAGATGACCAAAGAGGAGTTGAGGTCCAAGGTCATCAGAGAATTTACATCTATTCTTTCCCCATTTCAGATCAGCCCTGGCTGCACATATAGTTTATAGTCCTACCTGACATTGCCATGTTTACTATTGTTAATGGCTCCTTACTTGTCATGGGGTCTCCCTGATTCTGCCTCCTTTTCAGTGGGTCCCCAGTCTGGACTTACAGGGACCTGAAAGATCTGATGTCTGTGTCTCTGTGAGCCTAATTCTCATCCCCCAGGGTCTGAGGGACTGGAAAGAATGCATCTACCCTGTGCCTAATAACTATGCCATCACTACTTAAAAAAAAATTACCGAAGCCCAAATCAATAGGATTTGGCCAGGTATTAACTTACACACTAAAAATGTTTTTCAACCCTGGTTGTGTGAAAGTAGTTATAACATTAAAAATTAAATGAAAGAAAATCCCAAACCAAGCCAAAACAGTCCTGTTATAATCTAAAATCACCAGGAAAAGCAAATATTTTAAGCTAACCTAGACAGAGGTGGAGGGAAGGCTTCATACAAACCTTACCTAGTTTTTATGCATGTTGTCCCACAATCCAGAGAAACTTAAAGGATTTTAAACACAAGAGGCATTACTATGCAGTCATGGGACCTGTACTACTAGCCAAAATTTACCTCTGTAAAGCAGTCAGAGCTTATATGGTGCAATAGAATTGACAGATGTCAGACCCTGGTGAGGGAATATAATTGTTGCCAAACCTTTCTCAAAGAAACTTTTGCTGTAAATGTTGGGTACAAGTAATTCAAGATGTAAAATCTGCAGATAGCTCCCAAGTGGGACTGGCTGCCTCAGGCTCCACAGCACTTTCTGGGAAGAGAAGAAAGTATTAGTTTTGTCAAGTTGTTAAGATAAATGTTCATTTATTATATTAACAATAATAATAATAGCACCACCTTTCAAACAAGACTCTTACCAGCGAGCAGAGCAGAAAACATCGAGAACAAAATCACGGCCTTGGGCAAATCACTGGTCCATAGATTTTAAATTTTCCTCTGTAGAACCTGCTAACATTATGGGGCCACATATTGCAAACAAAAGTTCACACTTTGAAATTCTGATGGGGAAATTTGACACACTTTTAAAAACCCATCTTTTATGTAGCTAAATCTCACAAAAGGTTTATACCATTAAAATATGGCTTCATCATTTGGAAACAGAATACATTCATCCCCATGTTTATTTCTGGTATTGCCTAGAACATTTGTAATACAAATATTTTCATTTTCTACGGCTTTCTTCTTCTGTCTGTCCACAATCCTGACAGAGTCATGTGAAGACTGTTCCTTGTCGCTTTGATTTATGTGGACTCCACTCAGGTCTCAGAACTAGGGTGCAACACTTCTTCTCTCTGACACTTAGGTAGACACACAAAGTTTTCAATTTCCCTGATCCTTGCTGTCTTCAGAAGCTCAGGGCAGGGAAAGCAGACTGCGTCTCGTTTCATTGTCATGCTTACTAGGTTTTGAATCTCTTTCACTACACACCTGTTAGGTCACTTTTGTAAATGTCACCCCAGTAAAAATAAATATAAATAGCTGACAAATGTAAAAGAAATGCGGGCAGGTGACATTTGTAGGCAACATTTCCTCAACTTTGAGAGTGCACTAGAGGACCTGGGGCCCCCACGCCCAGTTTTTGTTTTTTGTTCAGCAGGGCTGGGCTGGGGCAGAGAATCTGTTTTTCTAAGTTCTCTAACAAGATGCCCGTGTGAGTAGTCTGAGGACCTACCCCCTGGAGAACCTCTGCCCTGCGGCTATCAAAGAGGATGCAGAAGTTCATTTTAAAAATATTTCTTTAATCATTTAATAATAAAATAAGGACAACTGCCGCAAAGTAAGTCTTTCTTAGGAACTATTTTGTGCACTTTATGGACAATGAGTCAATCAATCGTCAATGACCCTGGGGGAAGGTGGGTAGGCATTTTTATTACCTCCACTGTACAGATGGAGAAAGTGAGGCTTAGCAGGTTGAGTGACCTGCTCTCTGTCACCAGGCTGAGGCTGATGGCACCAGGGTGCAGAGCCAGGTCCTCAGACTGAAGTTGCATCTTTAATGGCCTTGCAGGATTGCATCCAGGTGCTTCTTTGAAAATCTGATGATGTATTTCTGCAGAAATAAAACTCTCACCCAAAATAAGACTCCTCGCTAGCACGGAGCTCTCTGAGCTTGCGAACAGGGGTGGAAAGGGTGGGCTTCTGTGCTGGTGCAGGACCTCCCAGAGGGGGCTCACTCCCGAGGAACATTTCCATAACAAAGGCAAGTCCTCCTCCCCCAGAAGAGCAGGCAGGGAGCTGCAAGTGTCTGCTTGTGATGTGATCCACATTTAATGCTTATCTGGGTGAGAGGGAATTTGATTAGAACAAATACAAAGCACAATTCAGAGAACAAAACCACTAATTCAAAGGTGGTTTTCCTCCGAATGTAAAATACTTCAAGCCTGTTAAAAAGGACTGAAGAGAATTCTACTATGCATTGTGTCTGATTTTTCCAAGGAGTGCCACCAAGGGAGGCTGCTAGGGTGTTTGCTGGGCTTGGGGAGCTGGTGTTTGGGGTTGCTAATAGGACCCAGCAGGCCCCATCCAGCCCTAAAGGGACACAGTGCAGATTTGAGGACCAAAGAGGCGGTGTGTCCTGCAGACCTCGTTCCACCCCGACCCGCCCGCCGGTGAGAGAAGCTCTCTTTGCATCTGGTGGCTTTGCAGCCTAGAAGCATTCGATCACTGTCTTGCCCTGATATGTTTTTTTTTTTCCTTTTGGCTAATTTTATCATGGTCTGGGGTCATTATTAGCCAGATCACAAAAGTAAGAGCTCATTTATATGTATCAGCTTCAAACCCTATGATTTCATCTGTTAATTTGATCTTGTTTTGCCTTGTTTACGGCAATTAAATCAGACCTTGATAAATCTGAAAATGAAAAAAGGAGCCACCAGCAAGCAAGCACAGCTATTATGATCACTCATTAGAAAGCCAAGCAGACTCTGATAAATCGTGCCAGGGTTTTTAAGGACTAGATGATTACCTGCTTAAACAGCATGGAAGCTACCAGTAAAATGTAGCAAAATGATTAAAGAAGAAAAAAAAAAAAGAACACCCCCCCATTACATCCAAGTGTAACAGATGGACAGTTGTACTTTGGGGAATGTTCTCGGAGCCTGTTTCCTCCCCTTCAAGCTAGGGAGGGCAGAAGCCATGGGCCCTCCTGGGCACATAGGAGAGACAGCTCCCCTCCCTTCCTCCCTCCTGCGCATCCTCCTGGCGACTGAGGGAGAATTGCTCAGCTGCCACCAAGGCCTCACTCCAAACTGTGTGATGGTTAAGAAAAGCACTAAGTAACAGGGGGTGATGAGGCGGGAGGAGGTGTGCAGAGCTGGGGTACGATAGCAAATGACAAGATGGATGTGACCTTTCCTGTCACAGATGCGGCCGTGTGTCACTCTGGGTGGGATGCTTGTCATTCTTCCTAGCCTGTCCTCTGTTGAGGGACCCACCACCTTATAGGTCCCCATGGGATGCAGAGCTGCCTTCTGCAATTGAGTTAAACATGCTAACAGCTTGCTTTTTCCGCTTTCCTGCCAGGACATGAGCAGTGCCTCTTCCAGCATGGGGGACCTTAAAGAACCCCTGTGGGATTACAGGATGTTGGATCCTTGGGACTCATGTAGCCCAGAGATTTGCTGTCTTAAAGTGACTAGCTGCGGCATCCAGGCTCAATGGCAACAGCAGGGTTTCCAGCTTGGAAGAGTTCTGTGTAGGGATTTAAGGCATCATCCCCCATATCTGATTTTCCAGGTGCCCTGGTATGTCGGTGAACCAATCAATATCTTAAAAGCAAAACTTGCCGTGAACTTGGCCAGATTGGTTTCTGTTTCTTGCAGTTAAGACCCCTCATACTCAGGAGAGAGAGCTTTTGCTCAAGGGACAAGCTGGTGTTTGTTGCCATGCAAAGAGCCAGTGCAGAGGACTCATGGAGCTCCTACCTCCAGAGCAGCACCTCACTCTGCTTCTGGGGGTGGGTAGGGGTGGAATGGAGGCTCCAATGGCCTCATGCTCGGTTCACCTCTGTTGGGGTTTCAGTTGAGCATTTCCAGGGAAAGAATTGTTAAGAAAATTTAAGAGAAATTTTTTTTCTTATTTTTCTGAGAAAGTTTTCTCTGAAATATCCCTGTCTCTCTTGTCCCCATATAATCACGCTATTTTTCTTTAAGCTCCTCTGTAGCAATCTGGCCCCTTTTGCCTTGGAGGTCTCTGCAGGGATGTGCATGCAGCCAAGTTGGCATCTTGCAGGCTTCTGGTCCCCTCACACCCTGGGATGGCTTGTCCCGATGCCTGCAGGTCTGTTTGCTTGAAGAGCATCCAGCTCCTCCGAGTCCTTTGTCTTTCAGCCTTTCTTCCCAGGTTTGGTCTTCCTGCTAGGTCCATGAGCTGCTTACAAATGGGTCTCCGAAATATCCCTGCCTTTATTTCTGATTTCTCTCCTTTCCTTCAATTCATGTATCTGACTTTTCTTCTGGTTGCTTCTATAGCCTCTCTCTGTACCTCTCTCCATTTTTAGATTCTTGAATTGTTTCTCTTTGTTTGGCTTACTCTGCTTTCTGTAAAAAATTTCCTGACACCATCCAAACACTGATTTGTAAAATTTGACTTGCCAAATGTCTTTTTAAAGAACATTTTAAAATTTTTTTTGTGTTGATACATAATCATTTAACATATTTATAAGGGTAAAGTGTGATTTTTGATACCTGTATACATTGTGTGATGGTCAAATCAGGGTAATTAGCATATCTCTTAGCTCAAAAATTTATGGTTTCTTTCTTTGTGTTAAGAACACTGAGAATCTTCTCTTCTACTTGCTTTGAAATACACAATAAATGATTGTTAACTATAGTTACCCTATTCAATAGGTTATCTGGGTAGCTGAAACCCTATCAGTCTACAATTTACACCCAGAGGTGTTTTGTGAGATAGCTGAAGAAATTATCATCGCTTTCTTAGCTTCTAAATCCCTGCATTTTGCTGATATTCACTTTACTTTCTATTATGGGCTGTCCAGTGCCTTATAAAGCCCCCTCAACTTATTTTTCAGAATCCTCAAAAGGTTTCACTTATGTGCTCATGAATAACTGCTGTCAGTGGCCAGGTGGTCTCTATCAATTATGTTTTTTATCTGCTCTGCTCCCTTTCAGTTGATATCTGCTGCCTGCCAGGGGTGTGGACCTGCCTTTTTTGATGGCTTTGGTGGCAGAGGAATTGCCCTGACTTGGTTCTGGTGCTGTGGGAGTTTGCTGTGGCCACCAGACATTGCCATGAAAGGCCTTTTCCAATTCCACGGTATGCTGCACCTTTTCTACTTAAAAGACAGGAAGGATGCTCTCTCCCTTCCTGTCAAAGGCTTTACCATGCAGAGGTCATCAGGAAGTCTGATGCAGAAGTATTTTGGGTAAAAAATAAAATAAACATTTCAGTATTTTATTTATGATGTCTCTTTTCCTCCAAGTTCTCACCTCTCTTCCACCGCTGGGTGACTTCTTATCAAAAACAAAAACAAGTCATTTTATTTGTCTGATTCCCTCTTCGATCAATAAGTCTAGTAAGAAGGCTAGTGACTTGGCCTCTCAATGTACTAGTCAGTGTTCCTATTGCTGTGACACAATACTGGACACCCAACAACTTAGAAGAGGTTTAATTTGGCTCACAATTTCAGGCGATGCAGTCCATGGTCAGCTGCCTCCAAGGAACACCATGGTGGAAGGGCCTAGAAGAGGAAAGAGGATTAGTTTATGGTGTTTAGAAGCAGAGCAGGTAGACAGCGCCAAAGAAGAAGGACCAGGGACTCTATGTCTACCTAAGGTCCTGCTTCCATGGGAGTTTTAAGAAGACATTGAGAAAGTATTCTTCACTAACCTGCAAGGCCTTTCTGAATCCAATCAAGTTGTCATGTCATGATTAGTGGCCACACTCAGGCACATCCATTCTTTGTGGATTGTCCTGTCAGCCAGTCCCACATGTCAGGACTTGACCACACGGACATGGCCACAGCTCAGTTCAAATAGGAGCCCTTCTCACACTAATTAGGAGGGCTACACTTTGGCTATAAAATTGCTGGAACTCTCTGTTCCAATTTTGGAAACTGTTAGCTAACTGAGTGGGTTTATGTTCCAGGCCATCTCTTAACTTTTATGGCTTGTCTGACCCCCTTTCAGTGAAGAGGAGCTTCTTGGCCTGTGTTTAAATGTATAATACAGTTAATCTATAGAAATAACAAGCTGACTCTATTTTTATACTTGTTATTATAACATTCAAAAAAGAAGAAAGGCAGTCTGTGGGCCACAGGTTGTACATGACTGCTAGACCGTGGAGGTGCATGTTTTCCTACATGTAAATATTCTGGCACCACAAGACAATCCCATTTCCTCGCTTCTTGTTCCCTCTCAGTTTCTCTGGAAAAACACAAGGTCATGGCCAAATTTCCTACCTTTCTTTGAGAAGATCCTCCTTCCTCCTGCAGCTTATTCTGCATCTTTTCTTGTGGTCTTCTCACACTGTTAACCTAAACAAAATCCTGTTGTGTGCTTCTTTATTTAATATGTTTTCCCCAGGAAGGGAAGGAGGGTAGGGCTGTGTCTGCTTGCTGGCTACTGTATTTTCAGCATCTAAGGCTTTGTCTGACGTTTGACACATAATAGAGGCTTGATAAATATTTGCCAAATACTAACATGAATGCCTGAGATCTCATAATTTTAATTGTTAGACTGAACTAAAAACTCTGGTTTGGGGGGGAAACAGAATGAAGTCAGTTCTTTCCCTCTAGGTGGTTCCTTGGGGGTAGAGAGAAGATATGAGTCTATGGGGATAGTTTCTCCATTACATAAAGTCATCCCAGGCCTACTGTACCTGTCTCTACCCAGGATTATCTCCCCCCAAAGAGTTGTAGTGGCTGGTGAGAATAATAACTGTAAGGCTATAATCAGGGCTATTCCTGGGCAAAATAATGAAGTTAGGGATGTTTATTTCTGAGATGTAAAGTCTCCTAGCAATATTAAGGAAGCTCCTAATACATTCTTCAAAAATTCACAGCCTACAAAAGCCACAGGTCTGGAAAATTGTTCTGTAGACATTACCATCTCCAGTTACTGGCAACTAGAATTATCAATCACAACTGCAGTACTCTTATATCTCGTATGAACACACTGAAACACTGCTCATGACCATGAAAAATAAGTGTATTTTTTGAACCATATTACTCTAAATCTTTGAAGACTTGCTTTTAACTACTACTGTTCTCTCCCCAACACAAAGTTGGCCACACCCTCCTTTAGGCAACGCGAGCTGAGAGAAAAACATTTATTGATCATCAAATAACCACATGCTCCTCATCACATTTCTCAGCTTACTGCAATTGAGTGGAACCAGAAACGTGAATTCTAGTGGCCGACGGACTGTGAGAAGATATGATAACATGTTATTCCCTGGCCATAGCAGGAGAAGTCCACTTTCATTTTGTGGCAATAGTGGTGGTCTCATGTTTAGCTGTTGGAATACACGTGGGCCTCAGACGTGGGCTCAGAAGCCCAGCCTCCTGTTAACCCACTATGGACACCTGGCACAAGTGTGAAATAAACCTTTGCTTCTGTGTGCATCCATCTATATTCTCTAGGAATTTCTATTCAGAAGTTCAACTGAAGAGACATTACTGTAAGAGGCACTGACGGGTATGAGCAGTTTGAGGGGAGCAACAAGAGGTGCTGAGATACCCCAGTCTTGGAAATAGAGAAGTCATGGTCATCCCAGGTCTGAATGGACAAGGAGACAGGGTATGATTTGTGCCCCAGGAATTGCTTAAGCCCTGGAGTAGAAGCCAAAGACAGGGAGACAGTTACCCTGCTGGAATAGTTGGTTAAAAGAGGTAGCATGAATTAAACACCTGGGCCTTTCCCTTCTCCTGCTCACCAGTCTCCTGATGGTGTCTCCCTAGGAACCCAATCAGGAGGGCACATGAGCCGGGGTGATACAGTCTGTAAGTATTAGCTTCCAGGGTCCCAGTAAAGGGTGTAGAATTGGACAGGGTGACTGGGGGAGTTTTCAACACAGAAAGGAGAGGACAGCCCAGTCTAAGACCATCATTCATCTTATATTCTTGAGCTTCTAAAGCATCGATTATGCCACCTGTGTGCCACCTCCTACCTCCCCAACCATGGCCTAGTTGGGAGAAGTTCGATCACTGAGAGTGGGGCTTATAAAGGTTATTGGGACTCTTATGATTGGACCTTGGTTATTGGATCTCCTCTCTCATGTGTTTCCCATCATGATATACTGACTTGCCACAGACCCAAATTCAGTGGGGTCAAGGCCTATAACTGAATTCTCCAAAACTGTGAGCCAAAATAAACCTTCTGTCCTTCTAAGCTAATTTTCTCAGGTATTTTGTGATGGGTCAGTGGCTTGACAGCAGCACAGTACTGCATTGTTTTTGATATGCCTCATATCCTTCATTGCACCTACAATATAATCTATCTATATATCAATTTAGAAATATGCCAGATTACTATGTTGATTTTCATGGGCAAGTCCTTTCCCGGGATGCTATATTCACATCAGGCTTGTTACAATGTTTCAGAATCCAAATAATAATTGATGATAGTACCAGGACAATCCATGACTTAAGTGTTCCTAGTAATTTTCTGAAGACTTTGGTCATTTAGGCAGTTGAGAGTAATTGCTATTAATTATGGCAAATGTTTGTACTTCCTGCTTATGGTTGGTCCATGGAGATAATTGGGAGGTGTAGCCCCAGGACTTGGAAATAAGATCAACCTCCAAGGATTAAAATAGATCTTCAATACATAGTAGATGAAAGAATAAATGAATGGAATCACCTCAAAGAGATAGAGTCTCCCAAGTCAAAGGTGGAAGAGGGGATATTGAATTTCTTATGTAACTACTGTTATTCTTTTACCAGCTGGGTTTTTGAGCTGTGGATAAATTTGCTATCACTTCCCTCTCTCTATTCTGTGGTGATTATTCTGTAACTTTCCTTAAAATTTTTCTAAGTTTTTAAGAGTTTGGATTCTCATGGTCACTTTGGCCCTAAGATTTTGCTCTTCCTAAATTCTATAGCTTGGATCTAGACTGTCCCCAGAAGCTCATGTGCTAAAGCTTGGTCACCAGTGTGTTACTAATTGAGAAGTGCTGGAACTACAGAAGGTGGGGCCTAGTTGGGGGAAGTTAGGTCATTGAGAGTGGGCCTTGTAAAGGTTATTGGGACTCTTATGATTGGACCCTGGTTATTGGATCTCCTTTCATGTGTTTCCCACCATGATATACTGACTTTCTGCAGACCTAAATTCAATGGGGCCAAGGCCTATAACTGAACTCTCCAAAACTGTGAGCCAAAATAAACCTTCTCTCCTTTTAAGCTAATTTTCTCAGGTATTTTGTGACAGCAATTGAAAGCTGAACAACACATTAAATTCTTGACTCTACTTGTTTCTCATTTTGGAGCTTTTCTCTTTTCTCTGATTCCTATTATTCTAAAAACAGCTGTATGAGGCCTTTTTGAGTGGCAGACTTTAAATTTTGGGGTAGACAAGGTTTTATGCTAGAGACATAGTAATACTTAAAGTTGGATTTTCTATGTTCTCTTAAGGATTGTTGATAATTCTGCTGCTAGCAATTCCTCTCAATTTATGTTCTTTCAAAGTCTTCATCCTATTGATATGGCCCTGGTCCTCCTCTTCTTCTCTAACTCTTTCTCTGTTTTCTCATTTTCTCTCTTCAGCTCTTTATTTTTGTTTTTTACATTTATTCTTCTAACTTAATATGTCCAAATTACATCAAACAGGAATGAAATTAGATAACAAGCACAGAGGTATAGAGAGTTGAAGTATTACACTCCTATTTCTGTTATTAGCTATTGATAATACTTTGCAGTCTTGCCAATCCTATTAGCAAACACTGTATTATTTTATTCCAGTTTCCTTATCACTAGTGAGGGTAATTCTTCCTATATTATGTATTTGTACTTTGACTTTCTTCTGTGAATCATGACTTTATGTCCTTTGCACTAGGGGCCAATTGCTGCAGACTCAACCAGCAAATCTGATTTTCAGAGCTCATAAGAGAATATTGAACCCTGCAGGTAATCACACAAAAATCTGTCATCTCATAGGATTTGCCTGGTGACCCACCAGCATTCTGTAGGGGACAGACATTCCTCCATCTCCATCTCCGGTCTGCTACCTTCAATAACAACTATGTTCATTTGTTAAGGGGCCTTAATTTTTGGTTGCTCCAAAATAGAATAAATCCTTACAACCTCTCAATCTTGGTGAGCATGAAGGTCACTATAAACCCATCAACACAAAGGCAGCCACTTGAAGCTGGGAAACTGACTCAAGTTTTGAGTAGAACTGGTATTAGGCTGGATACCAGCAATAGTTGCTCCTTGTATAGGAAGATGATTGGTTGTGTCCAGGATTACCTTCCTTTCATCCTTCTGCTCCCAAGTCCCATGCAGACAGGATCTTCTTTCACTCTCAATGTGTCCTGGTGTGGATGATAAATTAAAAGATCACTATATCTTTGTATGGCCTTCAGCAAGTTACTTCATTCAGGAATCTACTGTCACATGAAGCATCCATTGATATTTATATATGGTAGACTGTTTTTTAAAATGACCAGTGTGCGTTCTTAACATTTTGACACTGTAACACAAGGCTGATGTCAGACATAGATTTGAAGAAGTGGAGATCTTTCTAACTGACATCAAAGGTAATTTACTTTAGTGGTTTCTGAGACCCTGAGCCTTTGGAAAGCTGATAAAAATTGTAGAGTTCTGGGAAGATACATATCCACACATACACTTGCAGATCTTGTATATCATTTTGGAATGTCCACAAACCCTCTGGATAACCCAATTAAGAACTTCTATTCTAGGTCATGAAGAAATTGAGATCCAGAGAGGCTAAATGATATGTCAAAAAGCAGTAAGGGTTAGAAGGAAAAATGTCATCAGGGTCCCAGAATTTCTATTCTGTTCTTCTTTTTGGTAGTCTCCCTCATATGGGCAAAACTATTGGGTGAGTGTGAAAGGAAAGTTATGGAAGAGATTTCTGAGTGGGAGGTTATTAAAATTTTGGAACATTCTACAGTGGTACCTCAGTTCACGTACTTGATTCTTTCCATGATTCTGGTTGCAAACGGAGCTGGCTGAGAACCTAATCAAATTCAATGGTTAGGGTCGATGTTGACCTTACAGGGAAATCATACTCAGTTCCTGTGTTCAGTTTGCATTCGTAATCATGCAGAGAATTGAGTTCATGAACTGGAGTACCACTGTACTTTTTAAAAACAAGGCATGAGTTGTCTCTGTTCTCCATGAGGACTTCTCAGATTATTTACAAAGTTCTGCTTAATATTTATGGACCCATATCTGCTGCTGAGCGGGATTGCTCATTGAACATTACACAACTTCCAGTTTTTTTCTCTCATATAAATCTATTGTTCTGATCACCAGAAATACTTGCTGTTTCTTTCAGCAAGGTGTTCTTTCAGTCTTGCTTTTGCTAGTAGGTATTCCCAGTCCACAGCATGACTTCTAGAAGATCAGATTAGTCTGGTGATAAATACTGCCATGAAACACCTTATTTTTACTTAATTTCCTTTGTTCTGGTAAAGATTTTTTCACTAGTAAATTCACTTTCTTTTAGTCTTCCTAACATCTGTAGCAGGGATGGTACCACTTTCTTAAGTAATATCTACTTTAGATTTATATTCTAGCAGTGAGGTCAATACTCAGCAAATAGATGGCCTCCAAGTATTTGCTGAAGGGCGTGAGATTTAAATCCTCATAGGAATTTTTTTGTATTCCAATTTGTCAGATAAAAATCTAAGTTAGAAATAGGCATGCTTCCCTCATTTTTATAGGGCTTACTGTATATTGTTTTGCCTTTCTTTTGTTTCACAGGCCAAGGCAGCACTTTACAGGCCTGACAACTCTTTCTCTCTTTCTTTAGGACTAAGTCAGAAAAAACTCCACTCATTAGCAGGATCTGCAATCCTTATAGTAACAGTTTTGGAGGGAGTTAAAAGTATTAGTGGATAAATTGTTGTGTGTCCTAGAGGGGAAGCTTATGATCTCCTTGCCAGGTTTCTATGGCCTGGGGCAGCGCAAAAGATTTTTTTTTTCTTTTTCCCAGGTATCTATGTCAAAAATATTTTGCCAAGGAGCCAAAATATTCATCTGCTTATGGCTTCACAGCCGATGAAAAATGTAAGATCATTAGAAGCTAATTACTGTTTGCATGGCAATATTTATCACCAAAGCTAATTTGAACTTCTACAAGTCATGTTGTGGGGTAAGAACACCTAGTATTAAGAAGTACTATAAAGCCTCCTTTTCTCTTTCTAAAAGTTATACAACAACTTTGCTAACAAACCAAAACCAATTGGGGAAGAAAATAGTCTGCCTGGTCTGCCATCTCAAGGGTTTCCATCTGGCCTAACTCATTTCTGAAATAGTTTGTTTCAAAAGCATTCCTTTCCACTCAGAGGAAGATGTTTCAAAGATTCATACATAGAAAATTCAATTGACTATGGCTTTTTGTATATCCTGAACAATTGATTATTTTTAAATGTAGTTAAGTAGCTTACTCACTCACACAAGAGACATAGAGACACATTCAAATGGGACTTGGAGTCCTACATTTCAGGCTTTCTAGACTATTTGCTGACTCAATATTTTCCTGCTGTTGCTTTTGCCATCTTTGCTTATATTGGTGCTTTATGAATATGAAACTATTTGTGTTTATACTTTATGTATTTATTCATTTAATGTGTGGGTGCTGGGAGTACAAAGGATTGTATTTCATGGCTCTTCTAAATGAGTTTCATCATTTTTCTCATATATCTTATTTCCAAAACTGAAGTAAGAGCCATGAAACTCATTAGAATTTAGAAGCTATCCCCAAACTAGTATCCAAGTCCAGAGAGGGGGACATCAGCACAACACAAAAAGAACAGCACAAATGTGAAGGCAGAAAGCCGGAGTTTGAGGCTGGACTCCACCTAATGTTTTCGTCTGTAAAAACAGGATCATAAAATCCTCTAGTGCTCCTGGGCTATTGCAAAGATTCAAACAGACCTAAAGGAATGTTGTAAAGTATAGTATGTACATACCTTTGGTAAAGTTTAACTTATGAATGAGGTATAATCCTTCCTGGTGCAACATTACCATCCATGAGAACATATTTTCTGTTCATGTCTTCCACCTATAAGGTTAATGCTCTCTCCCTATTAACAAAGCAGTTATCGAGCACTTCAGTCCAAACTTTTGCACTTTGAAGTTTGACATCAAAACCTTCTTGAACTGCATTTTCCTTCTGCACAAATCCCTGGATAGAAGGATCCTTCTTACCCTGGATCAGTGGTGGCCAACCTATGGCACATGTGTTATCGTTTTTCTTTTAAGACCAAAGGTGTTAATGTAGAGTTGTTTTTCTCTAAATTAAAACCTCAGTATTCAGGTTTAATTAAAATGTTGGCACTTTGTGATACAGAAGTAAATTTTAGGTTGCAGTTTGGCTCTTGGTCTCTAAAGGGTTCGCCATCACTGCTCGGATCTTAAAAACCTCAGCATGTGGTTTTTTTTTTTCCTCAAGAAGTTGAAATTTTCACCATTTCACTGAAAGGAAACACTTTACAACTTCTTCTTGGCATATCTGAGTTACCAGTATCACTTCTTTTGAGCTTTGGCGCCAATATTAAATGTGATAAGGGTTACTTGAATGCAATATTCCTTTACGACAACAATCAGTCTAATGACTGAAATGGCTATTTAAATGACTAATGAATGGGTAGTGCATACAGTGTGGATACACTGGACAAGACAATGATTCACATTCTGGGCAGAATGAAGCAGGATGATGGGAGATTTTATCATGTCACTTAGCATGGTGCACAATTTAAAACTTACGATCTATTTATTTCAGGGACTTTTCATTTACTATTTCCAGACTGAGGTTGACTGTAAGCAACTGACATGAAGAAAAATAAAACTGTTGATAGGGAGTACTACTATATAAAACTTATTTCATTATCATCATATTACTTTCCTTTTCCTCTTCAACTCACTGGTATAGTCTATTCTATATGGGAAGGCTTCTTAAAGGAGTTGGCCGTGATCAAGAGAGTGAAAGATGGTAAAATAAAGGTCCAAAGGCAACATTAGTGCCCTATAGATGTTACAAAGCAGTGGTGGCAAACCTATGGCATGCATATTATTGTGTTTTTCTTTGAAAACAAAAGGCATTAATGTAGAGTTGTTTTTTATAAACTAAACTCTCAGTATTCAGGCTTGATTGCAGTGTTGGCACTTAGTGATACATAAGTGGGCTTGGGGTTGCAGTTTGGCACTCTGTATCTAAAAGGTTTACCATCACTGCTATAAGGAAAAAAACCCACTATACATTTCCATATTATGATGGAAGAAAATTGTGTGACTCCTTGTTGTGCTTTTTTGACTTCTCATTGGTGTTGGCACTAACACAGCTTTATGGAACGTCACACTTTCTAACTTGACACAAATTTTTTTTGACATTTTTGAATGATATGGGTGAAACTGACAAACATATCCATAGTGAGAATGCTGATCTATTTTCCTAATTAAAGGAGTAGGTGTTCATGTCAAGATCTTCTAAGATTATACCTTGTGATGTTCTTGTCTCTCGCTGTCTTTAAACTTTTATTTTGTTTGTATTCCAACTGCTGATACCAGAGATAGGCGACATGGAACAAGCCTTAAATGAGGAAGAGGGATGACTTAGGTCCTGGTTCTGAAATTGTGACCAACCACGTGTGTGTTCTTAGGGAGGCTGTCTCTCCCGTCTGCCTGAGTCTGCTCTTTATATAATGGGCATGTGATTAGAGGACTTCCAGACTTCTTCCCAGGTCCGACCTCTGAGTTTTGTTAAGAATCATTTGGGATAAGAGAGATTCTAGGAGAGTTTACTTAAAAACTACTGAGGCTGCTGTACCTTTCCTCAGACATCAAGGGGCTTTGGATGTTCACAGGGAAAACCTTGCAGGTCAGGATAGCTGTCTTACTCTCCTGAGCCCCCTGTTGTGCCCAGCGAGGAGCCTGCACTTAGCAAACATAATGTCTATTGAGAGTTGGATGAAAGAATAACTTTCCCTTTAAAAGAAAACACCTTTCTACAAAGAGAAATTGTTCAATGTCACTTGGAGAGGCCAGTCATTGGGAACAACTCTCATATTAGAGAGCGACTGTAAAGACAATGTGTACTGTCAGTAACCCGGCCTGGACACTAAGTTCCCTGGCCTTTGACACCACACTTCCTGCATTTTTGCATACTCCTAGTGCCAAGCATGGGGCTTGGCAAAGGGTGCGTTCCCAATCTCCATTCAACGGAATTCAGTCAGTTCTAAGAAACCATTTGTTTTCATTCACCCTCACCACTTATTCATTCAATCTTGTCAGTGCACAAAATAGAACAGAGCAGAGCAGAGCAGACAGAACAGAACAGAACAGAACAGAACAGAACCAGGTAGAACTTCCGTTGCACTTATCAAAATCTATTGGTAGCATTTAGTTGCATCCTGCCCAATAACAGTTCATCTTACACAGATACTCTGTTCTTTTTAAAACCACTCATCTTTCTATATTCTAATCACAGAGGGGGAAAAAAGGGAGGCAAAATGAAAAAAAGAAAAGAATCCTACCACTAAACCATCTCCTAAGAACCACCGCAGGTTCAGATTGCCATGAAAATGAGCTAGCGTGGAGCACAAAGCAGGAGGGAGGGGATTTCTGTTCAATTTGCTGGCTTATTTCTTTTGGCGGTGGGAACTAAACCCTCGGCATGGATTTGTTTAGGATTCACATCTCCATGCTGCATGGTGGGGATTCTCTTGGTGAAATCCCCAGGACATGAGTATCTTTCCTGGTGTTTGCAATGCTGTGTTTATTGCATGAATTGATAAATAATGGATGGGTGAAATGCAGCTGGCAGAGATGAACAGAGACACCAATATCTTTCAAAAAGGTCACATTCTCGTGCCCCACCTGCTCTACTCCAGCCTGTCCTTTCCTTCAAATCTTCTTCCTGTGAAGTGCAGCACGAGGCAGGTTAGCAACACCAGGAGCCTTCGGTGGCCCACCCATGTGTAATCAGTCATTGGGTCCAGGAATCTCCATCTTGAAAATATTTCTCAAATCCCTTTCTTCTTTCCCCAGGGTTTACAAAATAACTCTCATCTGTCCTTCCTGACTTGCACTCGCCACCTTGCTTTTGAGCTAAGGATTTGCAGCTATGATTTTTCATGACTTCTGTCCTTGTGCACATTATCTGACTACAAGAAGTTTTCCCCTACTAGTTCTGAGGACCTCATCTTGTTGTCTTCATGGCTCACCTCTACTGGGAAGCTCTTCAACCCAGCTGTTCCTGCAGAATCTCACAGCCTCCAAGTTCCCCTTCCACTCTAATGCAAGGAGCTGATCACATTGCAATACAACTACTTGCAAATGACTGTCTGTTGGGGACTAAAATGGGAGCTCCTGAAGGCTGGATCTATGGCTCTACATTCCTACCCCAAGAGTCTGTAGGAGTATTGAACATAAAAAATAATCAATAAATTAGTCAATCAATACAATCAGTGAATAAGTGACTTGGCAACTGGTGGTAGTGGGGGATAGATATAAACATATTAGAGAAACTAGAGCTGGGGCAGAGGTGTCTCTGCTTCAGTGAACAGCACATAATTTTGCAAGTAAAACAAGTGAATACCGAACCTGCTGCTGCTTGGGACCAGTGTGGAAAGTAAAGAAGGGCGAGCTTGAACCACTGTTCACCTGTGCCGATAGTTCTCTGAGCCTCCTCACAAGGCACCTAATGCAGGGCAGGAAAGGAGAAGTAAAATTTCTTCCTTATATCCCTGGAAAATGCTTGGTTTTCTTTGTTTTTCCATAATCCTTTGCCATTTGGAGGACACTCGTTAATCTGCAAAGCAAGCCCCCTTTCCAGGCCATTAGTGCCAGGGCGATGTGAAATAGCAGCCAGCCTGGGCCATTAGTGCCATGGTCATTTAAAACACCAGCCCGTTCAGGTTATTAGCGAGCCAGGGCAATTTGAGTGAACAACCTGTCCAGGCAATTAATGCCAAAGTAATTTAAAGTGCCACATCATTCGCAGGCCTGTCAATTAGCAAAGTGTCTTCCATTTCACAAATGGGGCACATGACTCCTTGGGCACAATCGGGGGACTTCCTCAGGGCCAGAGAGAAGTCTGACCATTGGACAGCTCTCCCACTCGGTGCATGGAGTTGGTCCTCCTGATTTAGGGCAAGTTTCTGGATGTCAAACCTAGGCGTGGATGTGAAGCCACAAATCTTAGAGATGCAGCTTCTGTGCCCGGGACATCTTGTACAAAGTGTTGGGCTACCATAAGATCCTTCCCTGCAGCATCAGAGCACATATTGTAATGCAGATTGCACATTCCTTGGAGAGTCAAGACACCATTCACCAGCTTCTACAGTGGTCCCAGAGAGTGCCAGAGTGTGCCAGCTGCCTGGGTATCACATAGACCAGCCACACTCTTGGCACGCCGGAGGGGGTTGGGTGCCATCTCCCATTTTCTGCAAAATCCAGCCTAGAAGCGCAGATGAGCTCTGTGTTCTGGGGTGTTCCTGAAGAGATTAGTGCTGTTGTCTGTCACACACATCATGACTGAATCTGGGCAGGTTTGGGGAAGGCGCATGTGAGGATGAGCTGGCTCTGTGCACCCCTTGGCCTGCTGTCCGCCTGCCTCTGAGTGGGGTTTTCAGGTGGCGTATCACATCGGATCCCAGAAACATGGCTCTTGCAGGTTGCCTAAAGAATGTGGGGTCAGGACTCACAAACTGCAGTATGGATGAGGGCTGTCCGCTTAGCGGAAGGCAGAAAGCATCAATCATTTTTATGAGGTGCTTTGACCTTGTGGGAGAGCCAAAACAACTTCTCAGCCCCTAAAACATTCTTAAATTACTTATTATCATTATGATAATTATTCAGCGTGCACAAAGCCCTTTTGCTGAGATACATCCTGTACAGTCTTTTATTAGTTACTACGATTAATCATTCTCATTGAGCAGCGGAGTTTAATCCATTAATTTAAGAACCTTTGTTAAACACATGTTCCAGCAATGCGTTAGGAACCCTGCAATGGAGTTAAATAGGAAAGGCCTCTGCTGCCAGGAGTTTACAATCTTATTAGATTTCTTTATCAAATCCTTTGTGGCTCTAGTCAGCAGCACAATAAATCCCACAGATTTTAGAAGAAAGGTGTCCAAAAGGGACATCAGAATTCAGGAAAGAATGGCAAGAATTTAAGTCAGGGGATTAAGATGGAGAATGAGCTGGAAAAGATTCTGTGAGGGTTTGAAATATGATTTAAAGCAAGTTGGGTTTTCCAGGGTCTACTGAAAGCCCGGATCTTGGGGCTCTGGTCTGTGGTGACTACAGCTGTTCCAGATTGTTTGGTGGCAGGGAGGAAGCAAGTGGGTTCCCAGATACAGGACTTTCAAGGGAGAAACTGAGGTAGACAGCAATAAGCTTGTTTTAAGTGGTGTTTTCAGCCTATTAGACAGAGGGTTTACAAGTCCCAACTCGTCATGTGTGGCTAGATCCCTGGGATGATTTCTTCACAAATAACCAGGACCAAGTTCGACCAGCTCATTATGAAGATAAATGAGCCCATGACACTTTTGTTCTCACAATGTCTTACCTACTCTTTTCTATTTGCTAAAATCTTTCATGATCAAGACCAAACGCTAGGGCAGGGGATATAGCTCAGCAGCACAGTGCCTGCCTGGCAAGCACAAAACCCTGAGTTTGATTCTCAGTACAAAAAATAGGAGATGACCAATTGCTATTCCTCTATTAGAGTTTTTAAAATCTTCTTCTGGAATCCATATTATTTAATAATTTGGTTATGGTAGTTATTTATTTCTATCTTGCATTTCATCTCAGATGTGTGCTAAATAAACACATTAAGGTGTTTCTACTGTTTTGCCTATAAATTCCTGAATCCTACAAAGATCCAGTGTTTTCAAGCATGTACGTTGCTTGAACTGACTCTTTTAGCCAGAAATATAAAATCTTTGTCAAAATGTGCCTATGTTTCCTATTTAGCTCTTACGATCTATAACTGCAGTTATTTGTAACTATGGTTCCACTTTTAATTATCACTGTGATAAGGGCTATGATAGGTATTTTTCATCTTTTATTATCTCACAGCATTCCAACACTTTGCTTCACACATATGAGCTATTAAGGAAGTTTTTTGTAATATTATCGAATCTTGTCTCTGTAACTTGTATATGAAATGCACTAAATTCAATAGAGAAAAATAAGCGATGTCTTTATTTTCTTCAACACTTATTGCCTAATATCTTTGAAGAAATACCCTTTCACTGCATCTTACTAAGTTCTATGAGAGATTCAATGTCTTCAGAGTTACTCTCATTTATGGAAAAACTCCCATTTTGGTAGTTAAAATACACACTCAGTTATTAAAAAGTCCTGTTTAGTCATATTTAAAATTTCAATCTTGTATCCAATTACAAACTTCTCCTTTCTTCTCTGCCCAAGCCTAACCCACGGTTGGGGAACTCGTAATGGGCTTTATAATCCTATGCACAGACAAGAGGCATCTTATACATGTAATATAAAGTGCTTGGGTCTACTTGCTTCATGTTGTCAAAAACCAAGGTTAAGGTTTAGTTTAAATTATTTTTAACTGTTGAATTCTTTAAGCTCTCATAATGCTCTAACAAGTGTGGCAACACTTTAAGACCTTAACCAACCAGCCACCAAATCCAAATATTATTACAGCATGGAGTAAAAGTATCCTTTGCAGGGAAAAGGCTAATAAAAATTTGCTTTGCATTCTGAATTTAGAATTAGCATCTGACAGTCCCCTTGGAATTATAACTCTTGCATTGTTACACACTAAATAGCTACACTTGTCTTGTTAATAAAACCATAGTAATTGAATAGCATTTTCATTAAGGCAGGAGTGTGGTTCATTTTGAAGACAGATGAAAAAGTAACCTGGAGATTCCATAAGAACTCTGCTTTTCCATTCTGGTTGCACAGAACCCATATTAATGGGAAATTGTTTTGAACAAACATAGCATCAAGTCACATTTCGCCGTCCCAGCTGGCGTTAGCATTATATGAGTCTCTGCCTTGGGGGTTATCGGGTGTTCTTCATTTTCTAGGCTGCCTCATTAGCTGGCAAAGTGGCTACACATATCTAAGTTAGCGACCCACTTAACATTCCCCAGGTATGGAGAGCTGCCTCCAATCTAACCGTGTGCTGGAGTAGAGGTGGCACAGACAGTTTTGCTGAAGATGTTTCTGCTGAAGATGTTGTAAGAAAATGGACACATCACACCAGCCAAATCACAGTTAATGATAGATCCCTTGGGATCTCATCAATTCCCCATGCTGAATCCTGAATCTGGGTCAGATACAAGTTCTCCCTTTCTGTAAAAGAGCAAGATGAGCTAACAGTTCTGTGAGGTGGCCATTGAAAGCAAATCTGGCCATGGGCGCTTCCTGAACACCATCTAGAACTCTGGGTGCATCCTTCAGATGCATGTATTTGCCAGACTGAGGTTTGGGGGCTGTGTGGCAGGACTTAAGTGAAGAGAGAGCATCTTGGAAAGCTGCATACCTCTGAACATCAAGTGCTCCCTGCCATGACATGCGGGGAAGGTTGAGGAGTGAGTACTACCTTTGAGTCTAAGTAAGAGGTATTTGCACAGACCTTCAGTTTAAAATAAAATTAGATCCAGATCAAAGGAAATTAGATTGTTGGCCAGTTTATATTTCAATAGAGACTAAAACACCATTTCGGGTCTTCAGCCATGTTCTTCAGCCACCAGGACATCGGCAACATTGACCAATCAAGGTGCCCAGAATAGCACCAATTGGAGGGGACATTGCCTGTAAATGTAATTTATAGTTCTTACCTTCCATATCTCCAAACCTGTCTATTGTTTAAGCATTTTCTTGACAAGTATTTATTGAGCATCAGAACTGTTGCTGAAAGAACTAAGAAAGATGTATGGACTCAGTGTTGCTCTCCTGGTGTGATAGAAGGAGGTTTAGAGTCAGACGGGCCTGGATTTGAATTGTGTTGCTGTTCTGACCATGTCCATGACATTTGGTAAATTAAATGGGACCCACTCTGAGCCTCAGTGGCCTCAGCTCCACTAAAGGAGTGAGGTTCACTTTTTGAACTTGCTAAGAGCTGGGTGAAGCCCTGCGTGTGAACCACCTGGTTTGGTGTGTAGCACACAGTGTGCTATGGGACCCGTTCTCCAGGACACTGGCTCTTGGACACTAAGCCTAGCTTGACAATGTATGCTGGGCTGTATCTACCCTTAGAGGAAGTCCTCAGAGAGAGGCAGGATGGGCTGAGGGAAGAGTTGATCTGCAGCAGAGGATGTAACCCCTCCCATAGAACTCCTGGATGAATGACCCTTCAAAGAGGGACATCCAGAGCCAAGAAGGCCTTGTTCTTTGTCCCCTTGCATGGACTTCCTGTAACCAGGGAGGAGGTGTAACCTTGAGGGGTGATGAGCTTCTGTCAGCTAACCACCTGGGGAGAGACAGCTGCTAGCCTCAGGGAGGCAACGCTCTACCTGCTCAAAGATGGCCTCTTGGCAGAGTACCAGCATCCACACAAGACATCTAAGTCCTGTGAGCTCCTCCTCTCTTCTGCCCAAGTCAGGGTGTCTGGAATTTGATAGAGGAATGAGGCAGGAACTTAACCACTGCTGAGCATGAAGTGCACATTCACAGAAGCTCAGACACAGAGGTATGAAATTCAGAGAAATGGGGGTGGGTTTTAACTGGGATCACTCACAGAAGGCTTAAGAGATGCCCTTGAAGCTTAGGAAACAGCATAAGAAAATACCTGAGTGACATCAGAAGAGAGGGAGCTCAGGAAGGGTTGGAGAGGCTGGAGCAAGTGTTGGTGCCGAGTGTCCGAGGGTCCACTCATTAGAATCCTTGGTTGTGCTCATGACCAGTGAAGGTTGCTGGGTCTTGTAGGTCCTACTGCATCTGAACTGTGCCCAGTAGATGGTTCTGATGCATGCTGAAAGTTTGGGGAATTCTGATTAGCAACTGCAACCCATTTTAGTCTTACCCATTCTTACAAGTCAGGCCAAGTCTTGTCTCATTAGCTTTCAAGGCACTGTTAACAATCAAGATGCTGTATTCAGACAGCAACATACAAGATTCTCTGTCATCAGGGGCTCATGATCTAATGGGAGGGCAGGAATGTAAACAAATCATGCGGAGTGAGGGTTGACAAGTACTGTTCCAGGGGAGGGTGGCTTTGGAGACAAGCAGATCCGAATTGTAATTTACCAGCTTACTAGCAGTGTGGTTTGGACAAGCTCCAGAACAAAAGTAGGGGATTAGTTTTGGTGAATAGAAGCATCTCCTATCCCTCTCGGATGGAGGAAAAAGTATTTCTAAATTATCATAGCCTCACTTGCAAGTACTAAAACAGGAGAAAGTGGAAGCTCTTGAAGGAAAAACTTCACAGTCCAGTGCCCCTTCTTCCCACCCAAGAGGGCACTTAGTTCCCAAGTACTTGTTGAAGCACACTGTGTTACTGCCTAAATGACAAACGCACTGCCTGCCACTGACTACCATGAGGCTACGTGGTCCTCACCGTGTTCCCCTGGCCTGCTCCCCTTGAAGGGGTTGAGAGCCCATCAGACCACCCACAAGCCTCGCAGCTGCTGTGGTCAGTGTGGGCACTTCTGGAGTTGTGAACCTCTGGGCAGCCAGGCACACCCGCACAGGAAGAGAGAGGACAGCCTGCTCTTTTCTCTCAGGTCTTTGGTTACCCAAACCAACTGCTACATGTTTAGAATCTGAGTTCCCCATGAACACTTTCTGATATTTACTTTTGCCTCAAATCCAAAAGACTCTCAAAATCATGGTCTACAGTCTACAGTTTTGAGTTCTCACATCTCTAAGCACAAGGGCTCACACTCAGTCCAGGGGCCAGTGAGGAATAGAGATTTGACATTGTCCTCATCTTCTCTCAACTAAAATGTGCTTCTAGAAGCAACAGTCTCCTCTGATACATTACTTACCCCTTATGTAAAATGACATAGTCCTTGCATATAATCCCCTTGCATCCTCCCATATATTTTAAATAATCTCTAGATGATTTATGATACCTAATGCAACCTGAATGCTACGTCAGTTATCACTCTACTATAGTAATGTATTTTGTAGGGCATATGGTAAGAGGAAAGTCTGCACCTGTTCAGTACACATACAACCATTGTGGACCTAATCACATTTTCAATCTGTCATTGGTTGAATCTGAAGATGGGACACCTGACACAGAGGGTACACAGACTCCCTCACTGTCCACTTCAGTACCCAAGTAGCACAACCACTAGTAGAACATCAGCCTAAACAATGACTTTCTACTTCCTACATAGCAGAGCTTGGGAGCTTCTAAAGTTACGGGTGCAGATTTTGTACCTGGTCCCCAAATCTGTGCCTTTTATTCTTCACTCTCTCTTCCACCCTCACTTTCTTTCTTGGCTTTGACCATCTCTTTGCTTGCTTATGTCTCTCTACATGTCTGTTTCTCTCCCTCTTCCTCTTTTCCCTGAGGTAGTTGTCGCAAAGCAATAGGCACACAGTACTTGAGGTCAGAAAGACTGTGCTTTTTCCTTGTTGTATACCCAGGAGGATGTTGTTTATTTTTTTATGCCTTATTTTCTTCTTCCACTTAAATGGGATGATTCATACCCATATCCAGTTACACCTTCATTACCTATGGAGTCACTGAGGGATTATGTAGGACATTATTGATGAAGTTTAGCAGATACAAAGCACAAGGTATACACCAGGCATCATTATTACTTGCTATCTTTATTCTGCTGTGTATTTCTCTCAAAAGGCATGCTTAAAGATAATAGGAAAACACACAAGAAAGGCAGGAAGTGGAAAGTTCATGAGGGAAAATGCTTAGCGTCTCAGCAGACTCAGCTCACAGGAGGGCTGAGCCCAAGTGAGGCTCCTTCAGAAACTGGGTCAAGTTCTGCACGTTCTTTATGTAGCACTTCTTTATACATATATTTATACTCAGGAGCCCGTGGTCTCCCACATATCTTAAAATATTAATTCAGTGAGTTCATCAGACCTCGTGTGAGATAAGGAATGAGAAGCAGAAGAGGAGGGATGGAGAATGAGCAAGGAGAAAGCCAAAGAGGGCCATGGAGGTTGGTGAGTAAACAAAAGAGGAAGAGGGGAAGGAAGGAAATGGGAAAAAGAGCAGAGGCTCTGGGGGCAGCAGTGGCAGGATGGTGCAGAGCAAAACGCCTTGGAGCTTTTTAAGAAAGCTGAGTAAGTGTTGGGTATGGGCATTTGGGTTCCTGAAATGGGCTGGATATTTGGAAAGTAAAAGGCTCCATTCTTTCAACATCTAGTTTTAAAACACTGGAGAGGATGTACTCTGTTTGAGTTGACCAAGAACCAATCTGGGGAGTAGGCTGGAATTCTCTTTCTATAAATAGCTAAAACAAGACCCAAGCTTGAATGCTCCTCCTCCACCCACTCCTAGAAAGATTCACAGAGTAGGCGACCCAGAGCCTCAAGCCTGTACTCAACAAAGGAGCCTCGTGAGTGAAAGAGGGTTAGCAGTCTGTCCTGTGCTGTGCACTGAATGGACGCCTTGTGTGTACATGGCCGGAGTGTGGCTTGGTGACTCCTAGTGACCTGAAGACAGAAGACCCCCATGTGGCCTTGGCAGTTCCTGGCATCATTTGTTTGGGTGCAAAGGGTGCTCCAGGGCACAGTGTCTGTTTTTGTGAGGTTTTGCAAAGATATGTTGTTTATATTTCCTCTGTGTGTCTACTTTTGAAATGAAAGTAGATTCCTTCCAAGTAGAGCACTAGCCTGTGCTTATCTGTCACTTCTTTATAATGGTTCCCTTCAGAAAGGTGAACTGTATAGCTGGTGTCCAGGCATATAGACTTTCTGAGTTCAGGTCCCAGCTCTAGCAAGGCAAGTTTCCTGTTGTGTCTCTAGTCTTGGCTTCACTGATATCTTGTTTTGTAGTTACTTCTCTCATTCTACAAATGCTCAAAGGGTAGGAGCTGACCTACTCTGGCCTGGTCCATCAGTGGTAAGTACGATAATTCTACCATTATCTTTTTGGTCACTATTGGAGCCTTAAGGAGAAATTCTTTAAGAACTGAGAAAGCCCAAAATGTCTTCAGATAGCAGGATGCTCTTGATACTTCCTTTGCAATATTCCACAAGTCTTCCTGAAAAAATGTATTAAGCTACTTCCATAATATAGTAGGCTTCTACCCTTAAATATTCTATATGGTTTTTCTCTTTCTCCACCTCTATCTGTATAATCCACCTTCTATCTTTTATCTATATATCCACATCATGTGATCAAAACACATAGTGAATGTTTGAGTTTTAAAAATTTGTTATGGTAAAGGACATATTGCTGTTAGTCTCACTCTCAATACTCCCCCCTTTTTCCAAACACACTCATCCTATCATTCTTGCCACTTTCTGAAACAATTCTGGAAGTCCTCTTTTGTGAGTGTCACAAAAGCGTTATGCTGTCCTGGATGCCTCAGTGTCCTCAATTAATCCAAAGTGTTGACCTTTCATGATCATGTTTGGCTTTGGGGAAGAGCCAGAAGTTTCACAGACAGAGATCTGGTGAATTATGTTTTTATTTGACAGAAGTTGCCATGAATGTTTGAAAAATTAGTGGCAAAGAATACAATGAATGTTTAAATTAAAAAATGTATTACAGTAAAAGACACATTGCAGTTAATTCACCTCAAAATATTCAAAATCCTTCCCCACACTTTGAACACACTTATCTCATCATTTTTGGAAATGTAATACATTACTGTAATGAATTTTTAAAAATTTAAACACTATATTTTTAATCTATCATCTATCTATCTATCCATTCATCTATCTACTGTATCCATCTATTATATTCCCATACTTATTTGTATCATTGTTGTACTAATGCCCATTTCCTCTGCCAACAATATTCTTCAAGAATGCAGAAATTATACCTCTTGCTCCACTCTGAGCTCTGTTTGGCACATTCCTGGCACAGTAGGTGCTTATAAAATTGTGTTGTATGAGCAAGTGATCCAGGCATGTGCTGTTAGCAGGTCCTAGTTACTCTTCATGCCTCTCATCTTATTCCTTATCCACCCTGCCTTTTATTACAAAGAGGTCAAAATTTTAAATACTCGGAGATGTAACTCACGTAATTTAAAATCTACCAGTTTGAAGAGTGTAACTCAGTGGGCTTTTAGTGTGTACATACAGTTTTGCAATAATCACCACTGTCTGTTTCTAGAACATTCCATCATCCCCCCAAAAAACCTTATACTCACTGTTAGTCACTTACCACGCCCCCTGCTGCTGGCAACCACCAACTAATTTCTATATCTCCAGACTTGCCTATTTTGGATATTTCAAATAAGTGCAATAGTATAATTTGTGTTTTTTTGTGTCTGGTTTCTTTTAATTAGCATAATGTTTTTCAAGTTCATCTATACTGCAAGTATGTATCAGTGTTCCATTCTTTTGTCTGGCTGTATAATATTCTGCTTTGTACATATACTGGATTTTGCTTATCCATAAATCAGTGGATGGACATTGGGCTGTTTCTTCTCTTTGGCTTTTATGTGTAATATTACTATCAACAGCCCTCTACACATTTTTGTGTGAACAGCTCCTGGGTATATCCATAGGAGGAGAATTGCTGCCTCATTGCTCCATTTAGTTGTAAATGTTTTTCTGGTTCTTTGTTTTGGCCCAGTGTTTCTCCTTCCTGTTTTCTTTTTGTTTGAACACTTTGTTTTCATTTTGGTCCAGAGGTAAGGATCTCAGCCATCAATTAGTTGTGCCTTGCTGTGTGTGGGGGCCAGCTGCCTGAAAACTGGGCACACAGACCTGTTGAGTGGTGGGAGTTTCCCTCCATGGTCAATGACTGGTTGCAACCAAGCCCATTCCTGAGTACTCAGAACAACACAGATGGAGGTAGCCATTTACTCCCTCCTGCTCACTGCTATCTCATTTGTTTCCAGCAAGTCTCCAAAGAACCACCATAAGTGAGCCACAGCTCCTTGATGCGATAGCTCAGTGAAAAGCCCATGGACCAGGCTGACTCCCCATTGTAAGGCTGGAGACATAAAGAAAGATTCGCTTTTGCATCACAAAGAAGTGGTCTGGAGTCTTGAAACTTCTTTCACATGAGCTCGATCATGAGGAAGTCAGAAGTGGGTTTGACAGGGTGCACGGATGGTCAGAGTTCTTAGCTATCAGCAAGTCTGGCGCTGTGCTGGGGAGGCATAATGTCTGATGCCTAGATAAAAGATTCTAATCAATGAGAGGATTGTCCATGCAGTGGAGAGCCTTTCCTTGTGTCTGACAGAGGCTGGAGTGCAAAATCATAAAGAAAAGAACAAAAATTTTCTTGCCAGTTCCCCAGAAGACTCTTCATAAGCGTGGAGATTCCTCCAGCTTGATGTCATCAAATACATTATTAATGTTTCAAAGATGGCAGAATCACAAAAGTTAATTATGGAGAGTAGTTATTAAACCTTCCAGTGCCTCAACCACCGAAATCCGCTTCTTCCTCCTTTCTCTCTACCCATTCAGGAGGTAGTCAGGTCTGGTTGCAAATAATGCCCATGACTGGGCTTCCTCCTTTGCGGCAGGTGTCTCTGGTGAAATTTGACAGGAAGCTGGCCAGAATGGTTTCCTAAATCATCAACATGAGAGGCGAAAGTGAGGGTGTTCTGGTGTGAAGCTCTACGGCAAGGCAGTACCTGCTGGGGACAGAGCAGCTGGAAGCTGCAGCTTCAAAGACACTGTTAGAGGCAGGCAGTGAGGTGCAGTGCTTTTTATTTATTTTGGAGCTGGTTCTACTCTTGCATGATTGTATTGCCAAAGGTGCCTCCCCACCCCCCACCCCATTCAATGGGAGGTGTGCCTGATGACCTTTCTTATCCCCCCCTTGTTTATGCATAACTATGAAAAGTGCAACATTAGCAGTTCCCTACTTAAAAAAAAGAATATATCTGGGAAGAAAGACATTTTACCTAATTATCACTCACTTCCATGTATATTTACGCATCTGACTAACATTGATTCCCAAATAGCAGCTCTTGAAGATTTGATGGATTTTGATGGGACTAGTTTGGAAGCAGGGTGGTGAGGTGGAGAGGAAAAGTTAACTTCACAGCAGAAACACATTCTCTGTAAGGTCTGCAGCTCTGGGCAGCAGGAGATACTTGCTGTGGAGGAGGAGCAAACAATGTAAAGGGCAAACCCATGCTCACCTTCGGCATAGTATCGATTCTGGCCAGTTCTGTAGTCAATTCCCAGGCCTGACACATCACTCCCACTACAGTCAGGTGGTCTAAGATGCACCCTGAGGTGAACACCAAGGCTGACTCTGCATCCTTCTTTCCTGACCTGGCTGCCCTCTGCCTGGGCAGAACCGTGCACAGACATCAAAATGACCCGTAGCCTCCATTTCATTTGCAACCTTGAGTGAATTTCTGACTGCCTTCTCACCACTGGCTGGAATCTCAGTCTGCACTCAGAAACCTCAGCCAGATTCTTTGTCCAAGTATCCAGCAGACAGTCATCATCTCTGTGTCTCTGCCTATGCCTCCCATCAACTCAAAGAGTTACTTTACATGGCCAAAGGAAATTGGGGGACAACCTCAAGTTAAGCATCTGGAGATGGGGAAGCTTATCCTGGAGAATGGGTGGGGGAGCAGGTAGTTGTAAGGGTCTTTAGAGGCAGACAATATTTCCCAGCTGTGGTCAGAAAGAGACACAGTTAGGGGAGAAGAATTAGGGAGAGGCGATCCTGCTGGCTTTGGAGATGGAAGGAGAGGCCCAGCGGATGTAGAAAAGGAGAAAGCAAAAGATTCGCCTCTCGAGCTCCCAGAAAGGAGCATAGCCCATTTGACATCTTGATTTTAGCCCTGTCAGTGAGATCTGTATTAGATTTCAAACTTAAAGAACTGTAAGACAATAAATCTGTGTTGTTTTACGTCCCCAGGTTTGTGGTAGGGTGTTACAGTGGCAGTGGAAGAAAGTGCCAGTGGAAACATTGGGATGAGTTCATGTTCTTCCCAGGCTCCTCATCTGTGACCTGTTTGATCACTTTCAAAATAGACTGTCTCGCCTCTCCTTCCTTTAAACCCGTCTCCATTTATCTCCATCACCTCGCCCTACTCATCCACTGACACATTTGCTCTCTGAACTTTGAACTTCCTTCAATGAATAATAATTGAATCGGTGTTTTGAACACCTATTTTCTTCATATTATCTTATTTGTTTGTATAGATGATAAAGCACATGGATTTTACATATGGAAACTGGGGTCACAAGTAAGGAAGTGCCAGAAGGAGGACTCAAATCCAAATCCAAACCCACGTTGTTGGCTCTATTCCAAGGCTTCCCTTTGGGACATGCCATAGAGAGCCTCTCCATGGGGTATGAACACGTAGGAAGAAAGAACTTCCTGTGGTCTTCTGTCTGGCTCTAAATTTTCAGTTTCCTGGTTGCTGACTGCCAATGTCCAGTCCATCCTCACTCCTCATCTGCAGCCTTCTCTTGGCTCTGTCACCTATTGTTTACTTGCGGTTTTGTGTATGCAGTGGATTTAGCTGGTCTTCCTTTCCCCAGGCCATCACCCCATAACTAACCTAACCCACAAGACTGATCACTTTCTGAAGTACCAATCTCCAGCATCCCACCCTCTGCCCAACCTCCTCTCTCTTTCTAGCTCCCTCTCTCTTTTGTTCCCTGATCTGCTCTACCTGAAGTACTTCCATCTCTTGCAAGGTTGTCCCTTATTTCTGATCTATTAACCCATTCTGGCTCTTCTAGAGTCACGTTTGAATCATCTTTCTCACCCCAAATGGATAACCAGAGCTTAGTCTCAAGACAGAGTGGAGTGGCCGGGGACTGACACCACAAATTCCCTAGGTGATTTTTTTTTATTTAGCCAAGCTTGATAACCACTGCTTATAAGCAGTCTGGACCCTTGGTGAATTCCATCATCTCTCTAGCTCTGTCTTTTGCTACTCCCTTGTTCTCTTGTTTGTTTGTCAGCTTTCCATTACTATAACAAATAACCAAAGTAAACAACTTTTTAAAAGCTAGGTTTATTTTGGCTGACTGTTTCAGAGTTTCCAGTTCATGATTGCTTGGCTTCATTGCTCTTGGACCTGTGGCAAGGCAGTACCTCATGGCTGGAGCACATGGTGGAACAAACTGGTCAGCTCATGGCATCCAAGAAGTAAAAGAGAGAGAGAGGAAAAGGCTAGGGGTCCATATTCCCCTCAAGGACATGCCCCCAGTGACTTAATTTCCTTCCAGTAGGCCCCATCTCCTACAATTTATGCTACCTCCTATTAGAACCACAGTCTGGTATACGGACCTTTGTGGGACATTTCAGATACAAACTATAGTAAGGCTATGCACTAAAAATGCTGCCAAATGCAGGTGAATGCAGCAATATACACTTACTATTGTTTTAACTACATTTAAAAAAAAGAGAGCAATATTTGAAAACTAAACTTAAGAGTTTTGGGTTTGTAATGAACAGAAACCCCCATCACACAACCTAAGAAAATTTTGGAAAAATTTTCTTGAAAGAATGCTGCAGAGATCAACAGAAGTTCAGGGAGGCTATAAATAGGGTGGGGTGGTAGAAGACGTCTAGCTCCTCCTACATCATCTCTACTTCCTCCCACACTTCTGACCCTTTCTCCTCTCTTGTTCCACCCTCACCACACTTTCTGTCCTCCTCCTACGTGAATGGCAGCCACCGTAATCCCTGAATTTACAGTCTGAGAGACAGTAGAGTGACATAAGAGCTTTCAGGTCCAATTTGAGTTCCTGTGGGAGGGTGTTACGGTATAAATGTGAAATGTCCCCCACAGACTTGTGTATTGAGACCTTGATCCCCAGTACAGCAGTGTTCAGAGGTGAAGCCTAGAGAGGTGATTGGATCATGAGGCACTGTCCTCCTCAATGGTAATCAATTGATGACCTCACAGCTGAATGGGCAGTTAGGAGGGGGACCCATTTGGAGGAAGTAGACCACTGAGGGCATGCCTTAGGAAGATACATCTTGTCCCACACCCTCCCTCTTCCCCTGGCTTTTCCTCTCTCATTCTGCTTCCTGGATGTCATGAGGTAAGAAACTTTCCTCTGCCATAACCTTCTGCTATGATGCTCTGTGCTGGAGTCAGCTAACTGTGGACTGGAACTTCTGAAACCCTGAGTCAAAAGAAATATCTCCTTCAAATTCTGTTTTTCAGGTATTTTGTCCTAGAGATAGAACGCTGATCAGCAGAGAGGGATGCTTGTTCTTGCTCCAGGCCCAATGAAATGTGGTCCCTGAGGGTGCAACCACGTGGCATGACCATGGCTGCTCCCCATGTAAATCACACACCCTTGGGAATGGGAAGAATAGTCTCCAAGACCCAAAAATCAGAGCATGAGAGGTTTCACTGTTCAGGGTGACTGAACATCTCTGAGGGAGTTTACTCAAAGATGAGGAGTGTTACCATTGCAAACAGTGTTCTGTAGGCCCTGTAAAGAGTTCTACAGGCCTTTTGTTCATTTATGGCTCATCTCTTGGCCACTTGGACTGATTCAGAAACTTTGCATGATTTTGTCATCAGATCTTGCTTCACAGAAAGCACAACTCTCAGCTCCTTCTAGCTAGGAAACCTTCTGCATCCTTACCTCAATCTCATGTCTTCTTTTCCTTCCTGGTCTACCATTCAGCCCTCTGTGTTACATACTCACCAGCTTTATTTTGCTTTTGCAGTGTGGGGGGCTGAACCCATGGCTTTTTGCATGCTAGCCAAGTGCTCTGATGCCGAGCTGTTCCCCAGCCTCACCCATGCTTTTTCTACAGGCTTTCCCCGCTCCCTCTAGGACTAATCATGATGGAGCCTCTTCTCTCTATGCTATGGTCTTAAGTCTTTCCCCCTGCACAGTCTGACTTCTGCACCCAGATGTTAATTTCTTGTTTAACACTCAGTGGAGCTTCTGCCTGCCCCACCCCTAGCACCAACAATTCCCTCAGCCTCTCCAGTGAAGGTCACCAACAATCTAATTTCAAACCCAACCTTCCCCTAATGTGCCTCTGCACTGCATTTGACACAATCTTCTAAATGTGTCTCAAATAATTTCTTTTCTTCCTGTCCCCGTGGCCATGTCAGGCCCACCCTGACCTAGTACACAGTGGCCTTAATGGCTTCCTTGCTTTTTGTTTTACACATCTCTTCCTACATCTTGTGAAGCTATTTTGTCTAAGATAAAATGTGATTAAACCATTCTCCTGTATGAAATCTTTCCATTGATCTCCATCATGAGCGAGGTTCAAAATGCTCAGAATAGTGCATAAGGCCTCTTCTACTTTTCCATTCTCATCTGCTGCCCTTCTCCCCTCTGCCTCTGTGTCCTTTCACACTGCCCAAGCCACACTCCTATTCCTCCCACCACTCTGCCCTGGCATGTGGCTCTGCCTTTACAGCTCAGCTCAAAGACCCTTTTTGGTGAAGTGTTAATGGCTGCCCCTGGCAGAGTTCATGTCCTCCTGTTCTTCATTCTTATGTTCCTAGATTTTTCTCCACTGGACTTTGTACATAGCATATTTATTATTTCTTTATGCATCAGCTTTCCTCTTAAGACTGCAGGTTCCTCATGGACAAAGGAAGGTGTTTAATCATGCTTAGTCAATAGGTACATGAAAAACAAATGGATAATTGAGAAGAAAGCATCGATGGAGTCTGGACTGGAAAGACAGACAGCACTCACTGACATAGAACACTGCGCTCCATAGATGTGGACAATTTGCCATTGGAACTTGATCCTCCTTTTGACACTTAACCTGCTTGCCTCTGTTACATATTCCTTGATTCATGAAAACAGTACCTCCTTTATCCTTGTGTCTTGCATGGCTTGTACCAAGCAAGGTATTACTCAGCTTCTTCTGGCTTCAATCTCTTTACTCTTCTCCTTAAAATCCAATTTTGAAAAGCAAGTCGAAGATCTTCATTGATTTATGTTGCCTTCCTTATTTATTAATGTGACCACTTTCTCCTTGATATTTCTTTTTCTCTCTGATGTATTTGTAAAAGCTCTGCTCCTTCCTTTTAACCTGATGTATTAGCTAAGCCCAGGCTTTGAGCTTCTTCCTCTCCCCTTTCCCTCCACACAGAGTCTAGTTGGGATACATTTATGTCTCCTTCCCTAAACTCCCACATCCAGCCAAATTTTCCAATCATCTGAAATCTTTATGTTGATCCTGGAAGAAATCAACCTGCTCACTTCTTAACCTCTGCACTTTGTTCTTTTAAGAATTAGCAAAACTCACATTGCAATCTGACTTTGGCTTTTAATCAGCATAGTGGTTAAGAACATGACCTTGGTTGAAGGGAGGGTAGGGGAATGGGGAAAAATAAGAGAATCAAGTTGTATCAGATACAGGTACATAGTGAACATGGTCATTATGTATACATCAATGTACCAATAAACTTAATTTAAAAAAAGAACATGACCTTGGAACCCAACTTTTTGGGATTCAAATCTCAGATCTACCACTTATGGGTTGAGTGACTTTTTTCAAAATTCTGAACCTCTTGGTGCCTTTGTTTCCTTTTCTGCAAAAATGGGCTGAATAATATCCACCTCTTGGAGCTGTAGTGATGATTAAGCTTATTGAGAGCTATCACATACTGAGAAGTGTGCCTGGCAGAGAGTGCTCTGTGTCTATTCTCCCTGCTGTTTCACCTCCACTGGCAAACCCCGATCCCCATCCCTTCCTCTTGCAGTGTGCAATGTGTTCTGGGGGTTCACTTCTAACATTTGGGGATGCACTTGCCTGGTGTTACAGTTTGTGTCAGAATGTCTCCCCAGAGCCTCATGCAGTCATAGGGCATGGGCTTTTTGGAGGCAGCTGAATCTAGAGATTGTGATTGGTTCATTGTTTAGTGCTGGGATTGGGGGTGTGAGTGCTACATCCGCTCTGGGGTGGACAGCCTGGGTACAATATAAGGGAGGAAAAGAGGCCTGTTTGCTGCCCTTCCTTTTTGCTGCTATTGCTTTTGCTGTCTTCTGCCACCATGAACTGTTGCCCCTCTACCATGCCTGATTATGGACTGAAATCTCTACAGACTGTGAGCTAATGAACCTTTCCCCCTTCAAATCTGGGTGTTACATATTTTGTCCTAGCAATGAGAAAAAATTGACAAAGACACCTGGGTAAAGCATTTTCCTAAGTACTAGATGTAGAATGACCAGAGAATGAACATGCGTACAAACAAAAGGCAGACATAAATTTATAGCAAAGAAGTAAAAGTAAACTTTTATCCAGTACTTATAGGGCTGGACAGTGTGTAGGTGCTTTATGTAGTTTATTATAAATCACTTCTTCCTTACAGCAACCCTGTAAGGTTGAAATCATATCTCCATATTTGGTAGAGGGAGACATTGAAATTCAGTAAGGTTAAAGTGCCTGTCCAATGTCTCACTGTAGTATATTGCAGAACCCTAATTGGAACCCAAATTGGCCCAGCTGTGTAGTCTTTAATCAAATATTCTATCCCAAAAAAGAGCGGTGCTATTGTCTTTGACCTATTGTAAAGTCCTTTCAAGGAGGAACTGGAGCCAGGCATAGCACTGTTCCAGCTTGAGTGAGAGCCAAGCAGGGCTCTGACAACCACGGGACTGTAGAATCAAGATCAAGGGGTGAATCTGAGAATCAGCTGTACATTCTCTCCTTCCTAGTGTCGGGGGAGGTTGGAGTGCAGCAGAAAACAGACATTCCGCAGTGGATAAGCAGGTGTTTACTGGGTGAACACATGTATGCAAAAACACAGTTTACTTTGTCTGGGGCTGTGGGTGGGGAGCCAGGCAGGGGGTCCCCAAGATATAGATTCTTCAGACCGTGTACAAGCAGGGTTACCAGGAAGGCTTAGGGCTGACTATCAGAGAACAGGCCCCAGGGACCAGCTCGCTGACTGGCTTTTTGGGAAGCTTGGATTCACTAGGACATGTGGTATGAAGCCACGCCCCCTTCCTTCCTCAGCAGCTGTGCTATAGGGCAGTTCTGTTGATCCTTGTATCTGCCCCACGAGGCTGAGGGTGAGCACTGAGGACAAGGACTAACTTGGGTCGGCCCATATGCGAGGCAAGTCTGACTCTGCTCATAGTTTACAGTGACTCATTTAGGTGGCCAGGTAACCTGGGCAGGGCACCTTGTTACCGAGGGTGGATTTGGGTGCCCTTCCGGAATCCTCACCCTGACCATGACTACAGACACAGCAGGGCTATGACCTGCATCCCGCACCTCTCCTACCCGCTTCTCCTTATGTGTATTTTTTTCTGTCCCTAGGTGGAATACCTCACCTTTTTTTCTTTTTTCCCTCAGCTCTTTGCTCTTGCATTTCTGCCCACCTAATATTGTCTTCTGTGGCTCCTAGAAGGATAGGCTGCTTGGTTGAACCTTAATCTCAGCTCCGGTATCTCCTCCACCGGCCGATTCCTCCCACTGCCTCATGTGACACACAGAGCTGCCCGCCCGCAGGCTTTCCCATACATCTTAGTCCCTATCATGTGTCATTGCAGAGTATCAGATTTGTTTACTTGCTTAACTCCTCTTCCCGCCAGGCTTTACTCTACGGGAAGAGAAACTTTATCTGATTTGTTCATTGTTATGGCCTCAGTTCTTTGGGAGGTGCCGAACACACAGTAGGTGCCTTATAAATAGCTTCAGAATGAATAAGTGAACTTAAATGTCACTCTTCATGCACAAACTCAGCTTAATATGAGCATATTCGGTCTCTGTTGCTGTAAGATTTTCCTGGCACCTGCTTTGAAATACAAGAACGTAGTTTTTAAATCTGAAACAATAGAATTTAGTTGAACGTAGTGCAAAAGTAGAGTTGGATTTTCATAAGCTCACAGAAGGGAGAGAAAAGCATATGATTTTTAAACTACTGCCATGTAATTTACTGTAAAGTGAAAAGGGTATGTTACTCTGTAGCATTTTTATAGGTATTATATTTTTATTCCTCTATTTAATAAAAGGAAATGCCACCTTAATGCTGGTCTAGGGTTGAGCACCTAAAAAGTTCAAAACTGAAAATCAGTGAGAGAAATTTAATCCGGCCTATCCACTTGCAAATGTTCCTTCGGGGAATTTCCTGTTCATGTTTTTACTGATTATAGCACATTTTAGTTTTTTCCTGAAGCAGCTTTACTTTCTCTCTCTCTCTTTTTTAAGGCAACACAATAATCACAGACAGTTTTTCTCAAGTGTCCTAATGGAGTGGATATCACCAGAAAGCTCCCTTTGTCCTCACAACGCTAAGCTTTGACCTGCTGCGGACACTTATCTCTGTTGCTAGGACAACTAGGTTTTTTCCCAGTCCTGCTTTTCCCCTTCTTCCAAGGTGTCTTTATTTTGATGTCTTGCCTACATTTGAAGTTTACCATATCATCATAGCCCGCTATGTTCAGTCAGGACAAACACCCTTCTCCAATTCCCAAACTACCTTCAGGAGTTTTACTTATGATTTAGTCCCTGGGAAGTGTGATCTGGGGTCATTTTTCACCTGTTTTCCTTCAAAACACCTCATAATCAAGGTTGAAGGCCTCAGATTTTTGTGGGACTGGTGGAGCCCTCAGATGCCCCTGGTTTTCCCAAGAACTTGGGCAGAAAGGTATTGTCTCAGGGTCTAGCGACATGCCTTTGATCTCACTCCATGCCGACTATGGTTTGACTTCATCCCCCGGAGTTCATTTATTGGAACTTTAATTTCTTTGTGCAGCAGTGCTGGGAGGAGGGGCCGAGTGGGAAGTGTTCGGCTCTGGAGGACAGAGCTCTCATGAATGGATTAATGCCTCTCTCCCTGAGTGAATTCTGCTCTTGTGGGAGGGAAGGAGTTGCCCTCAGAGCAGCTGGTTGTAAAGCGGAGTTGCCCGTGGTGTTTCATCTTTTCCGGATATGCTCACTTGTCCTGCCCCTTTCCGCCGAGTGAAGCAGCTGGTGGCCCTCACCAGATGCAGCTGCCCCATCTTGGCCGTCCCAGCTTTCCAGAATCATGAGAGAAAACAAATCTTGTTTCTTTACAAGTTATATAACCACAGGTATTTTTATAGTAATAGAAAACAGACTAAGATAGTGCCCCTTAGCATCTACCCCTTACCCACTGCCCGTGGCTTTGGCTGGCTGGTGAGAGTACTCCCGGGGCGTAAGCCTCCAGCACCGCTCTCCTTGGTGAAAGAGCCTCAGTTTGCCTCCCAAAACATCAGGTTTGGCTTGTGTAGGGAGGGCGGCCCTAGGATTTCTCAGCAGACACCTCCCTGCCTTCTCATATACCATGATCCTATACCCATGGTCCACCCTCCCCACTCCTTGTCTTCCTTGGGAACAGAAAAAGCCACACATACACTTCAAGTCGCTTAGTACTGAAGTACTTTACTATTAAAGCAGCTTCAAGTACAGCAAGACTTGCAAAAAAAAAAAAAAAAAAAGTAAAATTAGCCACTTTTCACAAACAACAGCCAGAACAGGAGTAGTTAGTTGCTTTCATTCAAAAAATATGTGGTGGAAAGCTAGTATGTGCAGGGACTGGGCTTGCTGTGAAAGAGTCCCTTGGGATGTAAGGCTACAGTCTTTGTAAACTGAAAATTGAAAATCGAACATGTGCGTGGGGGCAGGGAAGCAAAAGAAGTTGAACTATCTGTTTCTTTGCCTTGATTTGTTGATCTCGTAGGAACTTCTAGTGTGGGCATGGCTGCATAAATTAACGTTTTCTCCTCTTCTTGGCCATCATTGTAACAACACAAGGAAGGGAAATTCATTCAGCTATCTCCTTTTTATGTGCACTAAAAGAAAGAAAAGAAAAAGCCAAAAAAGCAGATGCAGCCTGCACGCTCCAAAAATATATGAAATAGATGTGAAAAGGAAGTAGACAGAGGGTAGAAGGTATGTGGATGGAAGAAAGGGCAGAGAAGAAATGCAGAGAATTTCTAGTAGTACCAGGTCTCAGAAAATGCCAAAAGGAAAACGTTTCTTGATGGCATGGAGGTCTTTCTCCGAAGTAGAATTCGGAGCTCTTTCTCTAAAGTTTCTTCTGTCTGGATCTGAGTTAGTGCAGAGAAATAGAAGAGATGAGACCACACAAAGAATCGCACAGACATGCCACCCTGGAAAGAAACGCCTGTCTGTGCAGGGGGAAGAGAAGAAAAGCCTTTGGTCATAGGAACCTGCGAACTGGAAGACTCCTCTGACTTTTCTCTCTCACCAACAAGAAGCTCTTAGATGGAGTTGGTCAGGAGAAAGTGTAACTCATTCAGCAATATGAGCACTAAAAATAAATTAGTTCGCTCTGTAATAAAAACAGAGAAGCAAGTAGCAATGGGAGGTTTATCTAAAATCTGCTGCGATCAAGAACTTAAAATCTGTGACTCCACATTTTATCTTGAATTTGTAAAAATGTGAAACTCTTGCCTTTATGGTGGAAAACCCCAAGGCAAATGTGTGAGAAATCAGGGAAGCTATGGCAACACAGCAGAAGGAAACAAGGTACAAGCTGGCAAGAGAGATGCAGGAGAAAAAACATCACAGGGAAGAAGGCAAATGTGGAGAAAGCGAAAAGATTAACACCACTGAAAATAAAGTAAGAAGCATGCAAGGTAGAAGGGAGAAAAGTGAACAAAATAAATTGAAATGAAATGAAAGTTTGAGAGGAATAAAGAGGAAGCAAAAAAAGAGATATCGAAGGCTTTAAGGACAGTCCCCAAATCACAGAACTGTGGTTTCCAAAAAAAACCACCCAAACAATGAAAAAATAGGAAAATGAATACATACACCAAATAATATGCCAGGAAAAAGACTGCTATACCAATTGATATAAATGAGCTTAATGGTCCAGTAAAGAATAATATTTTCAGCTTTAGTTACATGGGAACAACTGTTTTTAGACCAAAGACCACTCTTAAATAAGTGACTCAAGAAGATTAAAAATAAACAAATGGGTACAAATGAGCAGGCAAATGAAGACAACATGAAAGAAGGCATCAAGTTAGATGCAGACGGGGCTGGGGATTTAGCTCAGCGGCAAAAGCGCCTGCCTGGCAAGCGCAAGGTCGTGAGTTCGGTTCCCGGTACCGGAGAAAAACAAAAAAAAAAAAAGTTAGATGCAGACTCAGAAAGCCATAATTGGGCCAAAGGAAAGATTTTCTACCACTAAAGTATACATGGGCATTTTGACTTTCAGAAGAGCCAAAGGTCATGTGGAGCCAGATCCAGTAACTAGGATGGATAAGGACTCACCCTGGTGTTTCTACAGCCTGCTTTTCCATTGGATGGCTCTCAGCTGCAGCAGTTAATGAATTTTTGATCACACTTTATAATGATGCTCATGAAAGAGGACTTTCAGAGCTGCTTCAGCAAGTGGAAAGAACAATGGGATAAATGTATTCAAAGTGAGGGGAAGTCTTTTGAGGTGGATTCTTGACAATGTGTATTTCACTGTAATAAATTGTTTTAAACACTGACCATATATTATGACCATACTGTATACACATTCCTAAGCTTGCTGTTAAGTGTGCAGATTGTTTTCAGGGTGCATGAATTATCAGTACACCATTCTTCCAACCTCTGTCATATTACTTTTAGCACACTTTAAATTTGGCCTGTTACTTGCTTAGGGTAATTCTCAATAAATCCTGTCTAATAAAAGAAAATTATTTTGAATTCTAAATCTATGCAGTTGCCCAACAGTTCAAGCCATGTTGGTTTCTCTTCCTTACTTAGGGTTCTAAGGAACTAGTTTGATGTCACTGACCTAGGTTTCTGGATTCTGACCATTTTCTCTCCCAGTTCATTGATAAATACTTTTCTGTAGGAGGCCAAATGCCTCATTGCCAATGCCTTCTAGGTCCAACCGCGAGAGCTCCACAAAGGGTCAGGCCAGGAGGATCCTGATTTTCGAACTATTTTCCCACTGGGAGTGGGATGAGCAGAATCAATCCAATCTTTGGCGCTGAGGCCCATTGGAGTCACATTGCCGCCCTGCATCTTTGGTCTTTGAGGCACAGTTCCCCTAGTGCAGTGGGTAGGAGACTCCTGTGTATATTTCCTGGCTGGCGGGCACCTTCTGATGTGGACCGCGCAAGGGAGGGGGCGGAGCCTCCCTGGTTTCCGGGGGAACGGACTGCTCTCACCACCCTTTGAGGGAGGCAAATATATTTGCCACCGGTGAGCTGTTTGTAATGAATGTGTGCTTTGTGGTTTTAATCTTTCCTTAATCTGCAAAGCGATAAAAATTTACAGCACAATTTTAGAATCAAGAAAAAAGCGAAGTTGCTTAGTGCAGCCCTTAAAGATGCCCTGTTTCCTTAGATCAGCACTGCAAGGGCCGTGTGCACAAAGGCTCTTCCTGAGCTGTCCTGCTGTCTGCTCTTGGTGGCCTTGTTTTGCCCCTACTCAAGAGTCGTCGGAAACAGGAGAACCATCTCTCCAAAGAAAATAAGCAAGACAGTGTGTGCCATATAAAATGAAGGGAAGAAAAGAACATCTTAGGTAAATACCAGACTACTTATTTCATGATTTTTAAATGTCATTTTTGCTCCAATATTGACTTTTTTATGGAGGATGAATTATAGATCTGCAGCACGGGGGAGGCTGGGGTCTCTTTTCTTTGACACAGCTGGTCAAGTTAAGCACTGAAGTCATGGTAATTAGTTACAAGTTTCCTAGCCCACTAAGAGAACTGGGAGGGGACCCTCAGGGGAAGACAATACACCCAGGAAAGAACCAGAATAGGCAAGAAAGAAGCACAAAACAACATCCCAATCTTGTTGCTGCAGACAGATGTTGCCGTGGGCACTTGCTTGCAAGAACAAAATACAGTACAATCCCTCATTTGTCTGAGCGGGCTTTTCTCTCCGAGAAGGGGTTTGGAGGCAAATTATTTCAGGGCTGCAGGGGCTAGTGAAAGGCAGTGAGATTGGAAGTGCTTGTCGTTCTTGGTGACCTAAGGTCTCAGAAATGAGGCTGAGGGAAGCAAAAGGGGTTGAGCTGAGGTCAGGGGGAGACCTGGAGCTAGAAGTAGGGTCAAAGGATAGACGAGACAACCAAATTTCCAAGAAGAGGTTTCAAAAAACTAGCTAGAAGGAGCAGGTCTGACCTGAGATTTCTGGAGAGGGGTCACAAGAGGCTAAAGGGGAAAGAAAGAAAGAGAAAACCGAGTTAGTACCACCCCTGCCCTCTACTCGGATTTTGATTGTTCAGTTAGTGGCTATGTAGACAGACGTGCAGGCTTAAAGCAGTGTAGATTGAATTAGTGAAATTCAATTTACATAGACAAAAAGAAGTTAATTCAGACAAAAGGGGTTAGGATCCAGTGGGGGTGGAGTGGGAGAAAATCCTTTTGTTGAGTTTAAAAAAGTAGTTTGCTTTTTTAAATTGAGTTGAATGGATTGACTTGTCTGTTTTCCAATTTCTTTGCATAGACATGGAAATCTACAGTACTTTTATGATTTGTTTTTCCAAAAACCATATTGTTCTTGAGAAGCTAAAGACAAATACTGCCGCAAACCTCTAATTACTTAAATTTTGAATTTGTTCTCCATCTATCTTCCTTGATCCAACTGCTTATATAACAACGAGCCGTTTCTGGGGGCAAAGAATACAACTGAGAAGAGCTACTATTTATTGAAGCCTGTTGTGTGCCTGACACTGTATTTGTAACCAAATTACTACTCAGTGCGCATTTATATAAGCATGTCTATGTAACACATCCATATAAGTCTGTATGTGCTGGTGCCAGACATATTTTAAGAGGTTTATGTGTGTTATATCATTGGAATTCACAGCAGCAGTATAGGTACCTTCTCTTTACAGATGAGGAAACTGTGGCCCAGTAAAGCTAAATGACTTGCTCCCAAATTATGCAGCTGGTGATGGAACCGGTATTCCTGCCAGGCTATGGGTTTGGATCTGGGCTCCCATCTGTGACACTGATTTCATGCCCCTTGAAGGAGAAAGGCAGCATTGCCCTGTTCCCATTTTACAAATAAAGAGACTGAGATTCAGGGATTGAATTGCCCAGTGAGTAGGATAGTCAGGATTCAAATCCAAGCCTGATAAAATCTCACCATAGCTAGAAGAGGAACCACAGCAGGGATGCCTTAGAAGATCTGAACTTTTTGAACTTTGTTACACATAACTTGCCTGGGGATCTTGTTAAATATGGGTTCTAATTCTATAGACCTCAAGGGGGGCCCAAGATTGTGCACTTCCAAAGAGGTCCCATATTCTTTAACCTTGAAATTGCTATTAGCTGGTTGAACTGTCACCTAGGCCACTCGCTTGAAAAACTTGAAGGCTGGATGCTGATAACTACATGTTCCCAGCTGCCAACCATCAAGGTATTAGATATTCTCAACAGCTAAGGGGGATCCAGGTGAGCTAGACCAAGTGAAACACCCTGTTGACACTCTAGACAGCCTTGGGTTTGTTGTAATCTCATTATAATGATAAAACAAAACAAAACAAAACAAAAAAACACCCACCAGCAACATGACAGATCTGACCAGGGGCAAGTTAGGGAAGCAAAAGGTGGAACCTGACTCTTGGGAATATCTTCCTCTTCCTATGAGAACATGAGTGATCCTGTACATACTGTACCCCCTTATAGCCCAGCATGTGGTAAAAATGCAGATGCCGACCTGCTGCAGGAGAAGGTAACTTTAGAGCATGACCTACCCTTCTCCATTTATTGTACATTAAATAAAATTTCTTACCTGCTCCTAGAACTATTTGATTATTTGAGAATGGTATCGAGTAAGAAAAGAACCTACAGATTTAGTAGAACCAATGCAGATGTTACTGTAGCACAGACCACATTTTGAGGAGTAAGGCTTAAAGATTAGGGCCATGAAAGAGAAGGGTTTCCGGGGCTGGAGTCCCGCCCTGTCGGTGCTCGTGGAGAGGGTGTCTTGGGAGTAGTAAGTCAACCAGAGATGGCAAATTTAGCTTGGAATTTTGCAAAATAAATTCTCTGTTTTCTTTTCTGAAGCAACATGCAAACCCATTGAACTTCTGACAGTTTCTTTCTTGAGTAAAACCATTGCACTCTTTATAATTTACTAAAATCCATATCGCTATCAAATTCATCCTAAATGTCATCACTTTCTCTATAAAATATCCCTTTAAAATTTTTTCTACATACTTTCCCCTTTGATTTGCATTTATGTTCTTTTGTTCTGGTCTATCTAATAAACTCAAATTGATCCTCGACTAAGAATTTATGAGACACATTGTGTTTAATACTTCATTCAGATGGCTTCTTAATTACTTACTTTTAGAACTAAATATAGAATCCCATTTTACCTCTTTCTGTTCAATCAGAAGATCCTCCACTTAATTCATTATCTTGAATTTCCTGCAGTATTCTTACCCTCTGACTTTGTTCATTTTTCTCTTTTTTCTTTAAAAACCAGAACTAGATTCTGAACCTCAAATCTATATGTCAACTGTGGCTTAGCCAGCCCCTGAGAAGGCAGGCGTACAGTATCCTGGAATTCATGATTTATGCCAAGCCCCCTCGTCAGTCTCGTGTCTACTGCCAACTGAGCTGAAAATTGAAATGCTGGCTCTGTCTGTGGAGTCAGACTCTGTTCCTCTGTTGTGTTAACTAATTCATTACTAACCCTAGCTCCGAGTGTTTTGCTTACCCAAGAGCACCTCATACTGAAGAGTTGAAATTTCATATACAGTCTCTATATTTCTTTCCCTCATTGATCAAACTTACCCAAGGAAACACTGATATCCCTCTGGATACTAATTTTCTCCCTTATTGCATGGCATCCTCAAACAAAGCTCCCAGGCACACTGCAATCCTTCATTACCTGGAAACATACAAAGTGCACAACTCCTTCCAATGGAAAATGCAACTCAAAAGCCAAATGAGGCAAATTGCATTATTTGACCCACCTTGGGACAGTTCAAAGAGTATTACGTATTAATACCCTGCTATGTCTTGAGGTGATGGGAAAAGTCCCATCAGAGACCAATGCAGGTCTTGACAAAGGGGACTACCTCCTGCCACATACAGATGCAGCCTTGTTGACGACCATTGGTAGACCTATGATGAGAAATATTCAATGCATTGTTCAACCATGGGAAAATGATAACAAGTCAAGCTGGATCACCATGATTAGGCACCCCAAGCAGGTAGATCATCAATGCTCTCTTGATCTTTGTTTATAGCTACTCGTTTCACTTTGTACCTATATATGTGTAACTGTTTGCATTTGAAATGATGTGTGTGCATTTTATCTGTCATCTAGAAATTCAGATTCACTGTAATTTACCTTTCTAGCCTTAGTATGTTGGAATTATGGTTATTCTAGGGCATGTTTTCTGCTTATGCCTACAGAGAAGGTGTACACAATATCCATGAGTTCTTCATCCTGCCAAGGTATCATAACTCCTCTTTATGCATGATTTTCCTATGCATGGCTTCAGTTAGCCATGGTCAACAGTAGTCTGAAAATATATGAAAAATTTCAAAGATAAACAGTTCATACCCTTTAAATTTCCCACTGTTCCAAGTAGCAAAATGAACTGTCATGCTGTCCCTCTCTGTCTTTTCTGAGATGTTTATCTGTTCTTTGCCTGGAGTATCACACCAGTATGTGCTACCCACCCACTAGTTACTTAGTGGCCATCTCAGATTATTAAACTTACTGCATTATAACACTTGTTGGCAGGTAATTGTTATGTTACTTACTAACAGCCCCAAAGCACAAGAGTAGAGAAGCTAAGTGTGCACAAAGAGTGGAAGAAGGGATTAGCTCTGGTCTATGTTGCAATGCTTCGGGGCACATAGGGAAAAACAGGGTATGTAAGATTCAGTGCAGTTCATGGTTTTGGGCACCCACTGAGGACCCTATATTATTAGTTCCCAACCCAGCATTTACCCTGTCCTTTGGGTTTCAGACTCCTCTAAGAATAATTCTGGCCCTTATTAAGAACTCTCAAGCTAGTTACTCAGCTCACTGCTCAACTGGTTGTCTTTCATGGATTGCAGGGCAAATATGATCATGTAGGCCTTCTAATAAAATTTTCATACTCCCAGACATTTTCTGTGTTCAGACTTAGTGGTTTTACTAGATACAACATGTACTTTATTTTAAAATTGGAAAGTACTCCCCAAGCTTTAAAATGGGAAAAACTTCTATGATATCAACTTACCTTCATTTAGGAAATGCTTCTGGAGAGGTCTGGCCATGTCAGGACTAGTCTTGTTTGGGTGCGTCTTGCCTGCAGGAGTTCATGGGGTGGCTGTCAGCATTGCCTTTCAACCTTCTGGGCAACTTACTCACAGCACTTCTGCATGTTTAAACTACAGGAAGGACTCCCAGCTTCAGGAGCTACAAAACTCATAGGATGCTTTCCTGTGCTCGGATGCCTGCTCTCTTTTCTATTAGCTCTTCTCCATTGTGCTGCAAGTATCACGTCTGCAGGAAAGCGTTGTGATCAGAATACATAAGTTGGACCCCACAGCATGTGACTGACAACACTATTTATGAAGTGGTCCCAAAGAACGCTGGCCAACATCTCACGAGCCCAGAAAAGTCATAAGATCCTGGAGACAATTATCACAATCAATGCGTTCCTCCCTCCTGCAGAAGGTGGTACAAATGGTATTTAGGAAACGTTGTGGGTATTGCTTCTGAGTCAAGAAAGCCCCTCTGCAGAGTCTTAAAGGAGAGGTGAACCCTGACCCCCAAAGCCCTCTGTCCCCTCTTGCCAGAATCTGTTAAGTCTTCCAGGTCTCTGAGCTCAGCAATGACAGGAGAGTGCTGCATCTCTGTCACTTGGCCAGTCCGTTTCTTACAGAAGGTCATCCGTGAGCTGGGGCACCTTGCTGATTGGCACTGTCCTCACTGTGATGGGTGATGATGGTTAAATGCACACATGGACATCCGGGCAACATTCCGCGCTGGGGTCACATATGTGCAAACACATGAATGTATATATTTAATTGGGTTATAATCTATTGACCATAGATACTAAGGCACTGAACAAGCAATTAGCAAAACAGCTTTGACTAAATATAGTTAGCACTAAATATAGTTGGTTAATTGGTATTTAATATGCTTATTAAATGTCAATTAAGTATCTTTAGCAATGAATTGGTACCTAATTAACTTACTATAGCTATCCTGTTACTTGACATTTGAACAGCTAAATATTCTCTACAAGTTTAATGTTTTAATAAGAAACAAATTATCCATGTATTGCTCATGAATTTTTCAGTTAGTTTAATGGGATTTAAATGTATCTCCCAACTTGGATACATGTTTTTCTTATAATCAACTGGTATTTTACATTTCAGCTCTCTCTTAAACTTGGAAAGCTGATTACATGAGAGGACAAAGCTGCAGAATTAGTTTTTACAAAGTGTTCTAATCTCTGTTATACCACTGGTTACCCTGTGTTATCTTAGATGTGTTATCTCAGTGTTCTGGGACTGCAGTGTGCATATCTGCTGCTTGGCATTAACCCTAAACTTTGCAGGGCTGGGGCTATAGCTCAGTCATACAACATTTTCCTCTCATGTGCAAGGGCCTAGATTCAATCCTCTGTACTGAAAAAAAAAAAGTTGTAAAAGTCATATTATATACAAACAAAAAAAAAGCATTCAAATGAGCAAAATATCTTCTTAAAAGTAATGACTAAAAATTCTTAGGAAGGTTTAGCGTATAGTCATTATTAACTGAATCTTCATGTAAAAACCCTTGAGATGGTTTATTGTTGGAACAGAAATCCAGTGATGTCACTCTCTGAAATGTCCCTAGTGTAAATTTGGTTTTATTAAATCCTCAATTGGGAGGAACATCTTGCACTGAGGTACTTGGGCTGCTCTCCCTCACACATATGTCACCTTCTATATCTATCTGCTCCTGCCCGTGGTAGCATTTACTTTGTTAACTTGATCATGTAGCAATCTTTTTTTGGTTTTTTTTTTCTGGTACTGGGAATTGAACTCACAACTTTGCGCTTGCCAGGCAGGCGCTGTGCCGCTGAGCTAAATCCCCAGCCCCCCATGTAGCAATCTTTTATACTGAAATTGTTGGTTTGTGACCATGTAGTTCTCTTATCCTGAAATTGTTAGTTTGTTACATTGGCTCTACCTCAGGTATGTTGTATTTAAGTTTTTTATTTACTTAGTTTAAGGTCTTAACTAATCTCTGTGTTAAGGCCTCCATTTGCTTGTCTTTGAAGGCTCATCAGCGATTTACCACCGCGGCAGCTTTGCTCGTGGCTAAGGGAGGCAGGCAGCAGTGAAAGTATTGTGTCTTCGTTTGTGTTCGCTTGTTTTACATCTTCTGCACTTCATAAACAAGGGTTCTTTTATTAAACACTTGCAATAATTTTAGTGCCAATTACCCTATCTTGGCTCACAACACGAGAGCCTTCACACTCATCAAACATTTGCTTTACCTAAGCTATAAAATATGATAAATTAAGTAGAAAAGAGGTGCTTAGTGTGTCTCCCTCAGAATTTGTTGTTGGATCATTTATAAATGATTTCATGGCTTGTGCTTATTCTATTTTTCAATGTCTTTATGGTTTCAGACTATGGCCATTATTACTGACTAATTTATAGAGGTTGCAGTCAGCCCTGTCGAGCGGCTTAACTCGGTTTTGTTTCCAGGGGCAATATACATTGTTGAAGTTAATTGTTCCCTAACCACTTTTTCCATATGGCAGAGTGAGTCTCTCTGTAATAGCTTTGGAATGATTTATCCAATGCTTGTCATTACCCCTTGGATATTGCTTGGGAGGTTTCATGGATCTTTGTTGGGCCATAGCATATCACCAATGTGAATCTGTTGAAACTGCTACCGAAACTCACCCACTGCCTTCGTTTCATCATTTGTATTGAGATTATTTATAATATTTTCTGCTCGTGAGAAGGATTGCTATTATCCTTATTACCATTGTTAATATTATTGTTGTACAGGTGCAAAAATATTCCTCTTTCTACTATTTCTAATCACTCTCTCTGGACCTAAAATTAGTGATTAGTGCTTTATTATCATCTGTTGATAGATATGGGTTCCTAATTCATGCTGCAAACTCCTGCAGGCTTTTAGTGAAGTTAGAAGCGACGATTCACCACTGCATGTGTGCTGCTACCCCAGTAGGCTTAGGCAACACAGGGCAGTGTCCTTAGCCGGATTCGAGTCAGGAGATACAGGCTCTTCACTCCTGTCCACTAATGTGGGAACCTGGAAAAATGACTCTTACCCCTGATTTCTGCTTCTGTAAATGGGAAATAAGAAAATAGTACTTATAAGGAGGGTTGGTGAGCAGCATAGTGAGATGGTGTGTTTAAAGGATTGAGTATAACATCTTGCACATGAGAAGATCTGAAAAGCAAAAAGTTGGTTATTATTGCAAGTGAATGATTTTCTAAAATAGCTCAATACTCTGAGTTAAGCAAGTAGAAGAACAAGATGACACTTTTAAAGTATGCTATAGCTTTATTAAATTCCAAAGGAGATGATAATAAATGACAGCAACACCACGTGCTGAATGTCTAGACTTTGAAAACAGCCACCAGAACACCTGGTCATTCTACTAGTGCCTCCTTCACAAAAGAAAAGAAAAAAAACTCACTTTTCTATCTCTGTGTAACAAACTGCCTTAGCTTCATTTGGTATTTGTAGAACACACCATGTGTGGAAAATGTTGATATTCTGTTCTAACCTAAGTATATCAGGCCACTGGGGCAAAGACATTCTAATTTTCATGTCAAGATGATAACTGGATTATTTAGGTGTCAGAAGTACAAAATGTGCCTTGTACCTTTTTCTGCCTTTGTATAATGAGACCATGTGTGGAAGATGTATACACAATAGTCTTGCACAAGTCAAACAAATAAGCACGATCTATGCCAGGGAAGTGCAGCAGAATAACACTTAGGAACCAGACAATAAAGAAAGTTGGCTCATCAAAGCTACCTGCTAAGACTTAGTCCTCAGATGGACCTAACTGGCAGGTGTCAGTTCTTTCAATGAGGCTTTCCATTTTAAAAAGAGAATTATTTTATGCAACAAGCAATCAAATCAAATCTACTTTACTTCATTTTCTACTCTGAACTTCTAGCAGAAACACACACACACACATACTCCTAAAACCTTAAAGCAATTCAAAATCACTGAGTGTTGACTACCTACTGTACCCAAGCATGCACTGTGGTAGACTCCGGGGAGCTAAAGATGAAGAAGTCAAGGAGCTTGTGATCTAGCCATGGAGACAGAGGCTTGTATCTCTTTCTTTCTTCAGTATGATAATGCAATACAAACAGAACACAGAGGAGGTAGCAGGTGATTCTGCTAGGAAATTGGGGTGAGGGAGGCAGAGAAAGAGGGGAACATACTGTTAAAGAAACTATACGAGTCATTTCTTGGAAACTTAAGGCTATTTATACTTTATAATCAATAGAATTTTAAGATCAGTGCGTGTGAGATTGAAACCCTTGGCATACTCTTGCCAAATGTGTGAATATATTTGCTCATATCGCCACCAAAAATAACCAAGTTACAATGAGGATTGCAAAAAGATAGAAATAAAGACCTTTTCATGAAACACTCTACTTCTCTTTTCAAACTGGTTGGTTGTTAAATCAAAATGAATAGCTCTTTTGCTCTTAAGTAAAGATAATTTGCAACTGAAAAAAAAAAAACTACCTCCTATCACATGCTTGTTTTAATATTAACTGATTTCTGACAACTGCCCAGAAAACTTCGTTAACATTGACATGTATTCATAAGCTCTGACGCTTGAACTTCTCTCCCCCAAATCATTGGTGTTATTATTTAAAGAGAGTTCATAGATTATCCACTATTCTTCTCCGGACCCCTTGAAGCTGCTCAGGTACCTGAGCTCTTGCAATAGCATGCCTGCTCACATTCTGCCTCCAAACAGTTCCATCATATTCATTCGCCATTCTTCCTTCAATGTTGGCTTTCCCAAAGACAGATCTGTCCATGCCACTCCTGTGCTCCAAATCCCTGAACAAAATACAGACAACTTATTCCGGCAGTGCCACCCTGGAGTCATTCATTTAAGAGAAGTTAAAGCAAGTGCACTGCTCTAATGATCAGGGTCCCTGCACCGCCAGCCCTCCATGGCCACAAACACTGTATTTGCAGACTAATCAACAGCAGATCACATGCATTTTTTTTTTTTTTAAAAATGGCATTTTGTGCTGCACATATACAGACATTTTTCCTTGTCATTATTCCCCAAACAACACAGAATAACAACTATTTCCATAGCATATACATGGTATCAGGTGTTACAAGCGGTCTAGAGCTGATTTCAAGCATAAGAGAGGCTGTGTTAGGTTATATGCAAATATGCCACCATTTTAGTTAAGAGAATGCACATCCTCGAGTTTTGGTATCGTGGAGGGGTCTTGGAACCAAACCCCAGGAGATACTGAGGGATGACTGTATTAGAATATTTTGCCTAACAATGCCTTAAATATGTTTACCACATCATTATTTATGACTTTTCTCATAATGCATGTTGCAGCTGCAAGTGGTTAATAGTGTAGAATTAGTGAAGGAAGGAGGAACCCTCCCAAAATTGACAGAGCAAACTGGGAGCATCACATGAATTAACAAACCCTCCCCCACATGCCTGAGTCCTGTCCTGAGTGCTAAGAATGGTGGGACAAGAGACTGAAGGGAAAAGCATGGAACGTTTTTTCTTTATCCAGTCAAAAAGGCCAAGATCTCAACATACACTGTAAATGATGACAATATCGGTCACAGCCTTAATGCCCACATAAAAGAGCACTTGTGAGACAGTCACCTTCCTGCAGCCATCTCGTGAATCCCTGGCGTGTCCCGACCACTTTCAAATCATCACATTCTTTTTTCTCCATGGCAACGGGGAGCCCAGAAGGCCCCAGCATCTAAAGCACTTTCTCCCCAGGGCTACTCCTAACTCAAGAAGAAAGTTTAAAACTCCTGACAAAGTCGCCTGTCTTCCTCTCCCTTCATGTTCCCTCCAGCGTCTTTCTTTTCTGTCTCCCTGTGTGATGTGAAGTATTACAGCCTCAAAAACACAGTGTTCTGCCAATACTGGAGAACTCAGAGACCAAAGAGGCAGTGAGCAAGCGCACCACCGCCATGTGAAGTGACAGACACGAGCTGAAGGGGAAAGGTGTGCCCTTGCCAGGTTGTGTTCAGGGGCAAAGGTTGAGCACAGGGAAATTTTACCAGGGGAATCAGGCACAAAGAAGACTTATAGTATTCTAGAAACGTCCAGCTGTACTGCCCGCATGCCAGCTTTGCCTTCTCATGGCTATCTCTATAGCCTTCCTTTCCTTGGACTTTTTCATATGCTTACAAGTCAGGTTAAAACACTTCCTTCTTTCTGTACTTCCTTCCTTTCTTTCCCTTTCTCCCTTCCTCCCTTCCCTCTTTTCTCCTCCTTTCTGCCCTCTTTCCCTTCCTTCCCTCTCTCCTCTTTTCCATCCTTCCTTTCTCCTTCCTTTCCATTTTTCCTTCCTTCTTCCCTCTCTCCCTCTTTCTCACCTCCTTCCCTCCCTCTCTTCTTCCCACCCTTCTGTCCTCCCTGATAAGCTGAAGCTTGAACCCAGAGCCTCACACATGCTAAGCATATGCTCTTACACTGATCCACACCCCCGTTCCTGAAACATTACAGACCTTCTTCATTTAAGGGCCAAGTTCTGGTCCTACACCTAGGTTGCTAAGTGAATTGGTCACTAAATGAGGAATTGTATATAGTATGTACAAAGAAGCGATCAAAGGAAACTCCAACTTGATAACTTTGCCTTTCCTTGCATAATCCTCACATGCAGTACTGTAATGTGTAACAAAACATAAAACTACTGTACTGTATAGTACAATCCACAGAAATTACTGTATTGCACTGTAGAATAAGCCATGATAAGTCCACGCTGCCACTCATGTTCCTGCGTGGTAAGTTTAAATGTGGGTTATAAATCTGAATGCGTCTCTGTTGTTAAACAGTCATGTTATTCCTTAAGCAAGGAATATTGTATATTTCTAAGCAAATTAGGCCTCTCCTATCAATTTTTAGATGTCCTTGATTATCCTTTCCTTTTCTCTGTTCTCCATATAGTAGAAGCAAGCCTGAACTTTTTCCTTTTTGGGGGAAGACACGGTAGCCCAGGAATTGGGAGACTAGTTTGTGAGCCATTTAGTAAAAGATAAAGAGCAGATAGGGGTAGATGAGCTTATGAGGCTGAGGAGAATTACTGGCAGGAGCCTAACCTTCACAGCTGAGACATATGAGTTTATTTACGGATTTTAATATTATGAAAAATAATCTGGGCAACTAATGTGAAAAGTACTCTATAAAGAAAACCACAACCCAATGTTGAGAATCATCCTGGTAGCCTTTCTACCCTTCTTTGTCTGGATATAAAACCTTCTACTTTCCTCTGCTCAGTTTGAGAAATGTCTGAGATAGGAATAGTTGGAAATTTCTACCTACACCTGAAACCACAGGAATTTATAGGACCCAAGAGAAGACTGAAATTTGCCCAGTGCCAGGTGGGGACTATTTTGGAGGAGGAGGAGGGGTTGGCAGGAGGGACATAGATGCTGTCTCTGAAGAGCCGTCCTGCCTGGAGCCTGACACAAGGGAATGCGTGGAAAGCCTGGGCCCAGGTCTCCTGTGTGGTGAAGGGTGCATTGCCTTGACCAGGGGAGCATCTCTCTAAGGGTTTACACCCCGCTCCTCCTGGCGAGGTCATAACTGAAAACAGCGAGTCCGAGCTTCTCTCACTTGTCTGCAGTTCTCTTCCCAGCTGAATTACACCAGAAGCTGGACCTTGGCTGAGCCACTTTTAGTTTTCAGGCTCCGGGATCTGCATCTGTAAAAGTGAGATGATGATCCCCACTTTGCAGATTGGCTGTGAGGACCGAACGGAGCAGTGCAGGGGAAAAGCTAACCACTTATGTGGCATGCAGTGGGTGCATAACTGTCTGTTACGAGAGGCCAAGGTGCTCTCCCTCCCTGTCCCTCCACACCTCATCGTGCTCAAGAGTCCCCTGCACTCAATAGGCACTTAGCAAACGTTACCTAAAGCAAGTCACAGGGCTGTGCCTGTGAGGAACCGCTGAGCCTCACATAGGGGTTTCCTGCTGCCTAAGGCGAATCTCTCCCCAGTCCCATGTACACCCTCCCTCTGGCCCCTTGGGGGCAACTATCAATTTGGACTGGGCTGTGGTTCCATCCCTCCATCCTCCTTTTTTGCTGTGATGTTCCCTCTGCCTGGAATGCGTTTTCCTTCCTTCAGCCAGGTGGTTCTACACCTTTTAAAGTTGATCTCCAATGTCCATTCCCCTGGGGAGCTTTCCTCAACTCCTTCCACCCATTTCAGTATCCTTTTTCTCTGCTGCCACAGCCCAAAGGGCACCCCAATCTCCTGGCCGACGTAATGGTCTTTCTACCTCATTAGCCTTGGGCATCCCTGTGCACTATTGGATGCATGTCCCCAGAACCTGAGCCATGGCCTAGCACAGAAGGCATCCTCAACAGGGCTTCTGATGACCAAATGCAGGGTCAAAGCAGAGGACATTATCACATGACTCTTCAGTGTCAAGGGAGTTTAACCCACGTGTTGAATTGACTTTTCATAGACAGGGCCATCAACACATCCCACTGGCTCTAGAGGGCCAGAAGTCTGGCCACAAGAAGGTAAAGAAGTTTTAAATATGCATTCCTCTTCTCCTCACAAATAGACCCCCAGGCCAGATTGTGCAGAGAGAAGAAATGTTCATCTTGACAGTGGAGGAAACGGCAGCGAAGGATGCTCTCATTCCACCCAATACTACTACCTCCCTTAGCATTACTTGTGGGAATAATAGATGTGGCACTGTCACAGCCAGATGGATAGGTCCCTGGGGCTGTGCCAACCTGGCTCTGGGTCTGCAGATCCTTCACTACTGAGAACTACCCAGGGCACATCTTACTTGCAGGAATTGCCACAAGTAGAATGTGACTGTTATGATAATCAATTAATAATCAATTAGTTTAGTAGTAATCTCTCCCTGTTGAAAGCCTGCTTAAACAAATGATGAATGGCAGAGACTCAACCGGGACTGAAGGAGGACAGAGGTAGGGGAAGGCAGCTTTGCAGTTTAAATATACAAAGAAAGAAAGAAAACTTAGAAAACAAATCCCCAAGCTTGGCTGTCTCTGGAAAATGAATTCCACTGGGGCTGGCTCTCAGATGTTTTATCGAATGTGATTTAGACTTGCAGGTGATACATTGTCCCTTAGAGTCATGAAAAGGAACCCCGATAGCGATAATGTAGCTTAGCTTCCAAGAAGTGCAGACTGTCCACACTTGTACTTCCACACAATATACGGTTATTGTTAGATGCGCACGTCTCTGCACGCTGCCTGGGTGGGGGCTCTTTGTCCTTTATTCAGATGTGGGATGAGGATGCTCTCAGCACAGCAAGACGACAGCCATGCCTCCCTGCTCAGAGCAACCCCACAGTCCAAGCACGAGACACAAGTGAAAAGTTCCTTTGTTTGTAATGCAATGCCGATCTTTTGTCGCTCAGGCCCCAGAAGCGAAGGTGCTCACAGACCGTTTTAAAATAGTTTCAATAATTTCTGAAAGACACACTCTGTACTAATTGCTTGGTAAGTAAGGGTGTTAGGAGAGCTTTAAAATCTCTTGTTATGGGCACCATACACTGAAGGCATTTAAAGATTTGCTTAGTTAAATATATATATATGTGTGTGTGTGTGTGTATATATATATATATATATATATATATATATATATATTAAAAACCTTGTGGGTCTGGATGCCATTGAAAACAGAATGGTCATTATCCAGAGTCCAGATGACGGCTTCCTTTGTGACAGTGCTTTGGGGAGGGGGTATCTAGCAAAAAGCCTGGCCTTTCTACAAAAGACGCTGGCTGGGCCATGCTCAAGGGGGACTCTATGGGGAGATTTCTTAGACTCCAGGGAAGCAGCTTCAGGCATTCTGTGCTCCGAGCACGATCTCACTTCAGTTTTTGGCAGAGAGGACAAGGAATGTTGATAATTGAAGATTTGCCCGAATGGAAGCCAACAGGGTGGCAGAGTTTACTGATCCTCCCGAAACCCTGGCCCCCAGGGAGTGCCTGATTACATCTTAATGTGTTTCTAATGTATCTCAGTATCACAAGCAGTAGAAATTTCTTTACAGAGAAACTGCGTAAGAAAAACACTGTACATCCCGCGTGGGGAGGGGACTGCGCGTCCCTTGAACCTCAGCTTCTAGAACACCTGAAGCAGAAGCCAATATTTTAAAAACTCGGCGATAGGATGGGGAACCTGTGAATTTTTCACGCTTCCCTCTTCAGACAGACCTTCAGTGTGCAGGCAGGGGTGACTGTGTGCCAGGGTGACGGCATGAGTGGGCTTTTCCCTCCCTGTGAAGAGCAGTTGCACAGTAACTAATTTTCACCTTGTACTCCAAAAAAAGTTGTTTTCTCATTTGCAACCTAAGAAATGAAACAGCCAAACTTAATACATCTTTACCTAAATACACATTTTAAAGTTTTTATTTTCGGCTTGAGATTATCATTATTATGATGTTTTTTCCATCAGTCATTTCTGGGGTGACACTTAAACCGACAACTCTATGGGAGGTACCAGCAGATGTCACTGTAGTTCTGTTCATTCATCTACACTCTTGATGGGATTCGAGTTCTATCCTTTTGGGCTCAGCCGATCACATTTCTTATTTAATCAAAGCATAATGCATCGTAACATTTGTAATTCACGTTGTTGTTATTCTTTCATTGTGTGTGGAATTGGATACATATCTTTTCAAACAGAGATGCAAGCTAAAAAGTAGCCCAGACTCCCCCAGTGAAGTGTGGAAATCAAAGGCCGTGCTGGAGAGTTATGATAAGATGCGGAGACAAAAGAGCAGGAAGGGCACCTGCATGCTGACTCCCTGTTCTGATGGGCAATCTCGGGATGACAGACAGACGCATTCCGCCCATTCTTGTGCAGGGCTTTCTGCAGATGTCAGCTGGGTGACAGTGCTGGTGGAAGGACAGATCCCAAGTCCAGGGATGGGAAGACCCACTCTTTACAGGGAAAGGTGGGCAGGAGTTAGAGAAGTAATGCGTCTTTAGGGGTGAAGTCCCTGGGGTCCAGCATTCTCTGCATTGAGAAAAGTCAGTGCAATACAGTGACAAAAGTCACTGCATTCTTGGGTGAAAAGAAGTTTAACGTGTTAACTTTAGAGCCTTTTTTGGCAGGATGTAGTTTCTGAGAAGGTGAGTGCTTTAGGCAAACAGGCTGACCAGAAGAAAAGAGAGCTCTCTACCACACTTTGCTCTCCATCCTAAAGGAAAGTCAAGGTTGAATTAAAAAATAGAAAAAGATCTCTTTGTCAAAAATAACCACTTCAGTCTGCTGGGGAAGGGAATTCTTTCTGAAAGTTGTTTGTGGTAACTTTGCATGTAACTTCCATGAGGAAAGGGATGAACCATTATGTGTTTGTCACTCATCCTCAGGGATGGGACCAATGCAAACATACCAAGGAGTAAACAGTAGGGTCCCAGAGCCGGCGAACAGAGCTAAGCTAGTGGAGTGAGCTAGCATGAACAAAAGCTATCGTATCCCCTCTACTGCCCAGTCATTCAGTACTCCACAACACCCCAAACATTCAGCACCCCACTAACAAAAGTTGGACTTTAATGGACTGCTGTGTCTTCTAAAAGGACATATTTAATGGAAGAGCTGTGTCTGAGATTCAGTCTTCCACCTGAGTTCACGAACGGGGACCATCCTACATATAGACTCAACTGCATACTAAGCAGTTGGACTACACAATAGTGCAGCCGTACCTACCTGGTCCTCACCTACAATTTGTCATGTTGACTTTGTTTCTTATTCCAAAAGTCCAAGCCAGTCTCATCTCTTAAAAATAAAACAAAAATTTTTCTTCCCTTTCCTTTTCTCCTCGTCCTCCTCCTTCTTTGTAGCAGACAGCTTTTGAAATGATATCAGAAAGCTGGGCATGGTGGCATACACCTGTAATCCCAGTACTTGGGAGGCTAAGGCAGGAGGATCTTTGTGAGTTGGAGGTCAGCTTGGGTTCTGTAAGGAGTTCAAGGCCAGCCTGAACTACAGAATGAGACACTGTCTCAGAAAAGCAAAACAAAGAGTACCAAATAAATGAGTATTTACACCTGTGTATAATCTCCTGCAGCATATCAGGCTGGTATGTGGCTGTGTGACCACCAGAATGATAGAAATGGTAATGTGAACTTCTAGATCATAACATGTGTTGTAGTTTTTGCTTTCCTTCCTGTAGTCTCACTCATTCTACTCACTCTGAGTACAGTCATCGTTCATGTTATGAAAACAACCAAGAAATCTAGAGTGCTGATGTTTTTTTTAAATGGAGCTAGGGATAGAAAGCCCAGGACCCCTGCGTGCTAAGAAAATCTCTTTTGCTGAACCACATCCTCAGCCTCTCCCAGAAGTTTGTAGAAAGCACATGTCGAGAGAAGTTGAGGCCACTTGTCAACAGGCATCACCAACCTGCCAGCCTGCTTGAAAGTGGCTCCTCCAGCCCCAGCCAAACCTTCAGGAGACTGCAGGTTCAGCAGCCATCTGGACTGTGACTTCACAAAAGAACCTGGGTTAAAACCGTCTAGCTGAGTGGCTCCAAAATCCCAGGCCCAGTGAAACTGGGAACCATCATATATTTTTGTTGTTCTAGAGAATCAGGGGTAGGGTGATGTAAGCCAGATGCCTTCGGTACAAAATGTTAAGCATCAGCTACTTTCAAGGTCATGCAATTATAAGGTCTCTAGCTTCCCCAGGGTCCCCAGCCTGTTGTTTTAAGTTACTGTATCTTGGAGTAATTTGTCACTTAGCTACCAATAAGTGACATAATCTTTGTCTCCTCTTTCTCCTCCTTCTTTTACTCTTTTGTTGTATTGTGTTCATTGAGGCTCACCCCGACCTTCTAGAGTTTTGTACATTATTTCTCCTCAGGCTTCCTGTTACTAGAAGCTGTGCTGTAACTAACCTCTTACAGATACCTCCATTTGATTTAGAGTACAATGTATAGTCCTTTAAGCCAGCCAATTAATTTAGAAAACAAAAGAGCCACAACTATCATGCTTTGCCATTTTTTCAGTATTGATATATGTTAATGGCATCTTTATCAGGTGCTATCGTATCAAGAAGTTATTAAAGCCTCTCTCTTACCACAAGTTATGACAGTGGAGACCATTTTTCATGATGTAAAACAATGGGGTTGTGGTTTAGGACACAGCTTAGAGCCAGAGGGGCATGCAGTAATAGCTAAAGTTAATGTAGGTCAGTGAGAGGCAGAGGCTTTTCAGTAAAGATCATGTAGCCAAAGAGGAAGATCCTCAGTGAGAGAATCAAAGACAGCCATCCAATTCAAAACCATAGAGCACCTAAGTGTGAATATTTGCTCCAACTTCTTTAGCTGGACAGAGACTGCTACATGCTATTATCCTACAAGCATTTTGTATCAACACAACAGCAGGAACACACCTTGCATACCTAGTGCTTTTTTGTTGCTATAAACATTAGTAGAGATAAGTCAATACATCAGAGAGGAATGTTTATTTTGGCTTACAGTTTCAGAGGTTTCAGTCCATGGTACATGCTCTGTTTCTCTGAGCCTGTGGTAGCACAGTATATCATGGCAGGACCATGTGACAGAGGAGATCTATTCACCTCATGGTGGCCAGAAAGCAAAGACAGAAGAAGGAATTGAGGCCCCCAAGCTCTCTTCAGGGCACATACTCAGTGACTTGACTTCTTTCCACTAGGCCCTGCCTGCTAAAGACTCTACCACCTCCAATAGCACCACAGGCTGGAGACCAAGCATGTGGCATACGTACATTTGGGGGACATTTAAGATCCAAACCATAACACATCTACTCTGCCCATGTTTTCCTGATTCCACAAGTTTATGGGAATACAGAATTGCACACAAAAGTGAGGTCATTTCTTTTATTCTTTTGTCACTTGGCACATTTGAATTTCTCACTATTCTTCTGCTAAAGATCATAGTGGCACCAAACTACATACATTTCAAGAGTTATCCTAGGACAACCATGCTACCAAGGTATGAGGAAATATCATCAAAATGTTATTCAGACCAATGATTACTTATAATCAGTGTAGAGTGGAAAACCATTTGCTAACTCAAATGTGCTCAGGTGTGCTGAGAGCTGATGAAATTAAAATAAAGAGGACAAGCTTGTACTCCCCCTCCTTGGAACACTTAGTACCACTAGTATATGATCAACTCTTAAGACAAAGCAAACTATTAGCAAGCACAGAAGGAATCCAGTATTTAGTTATAATAATAAACAAAAATAATAACAAGAAGGAGAGAAGAGGAGTGGGAAGATGAAGAAAAGCTCAGCTATCTTTTGAACACCAGTCATCAGGTATAGAGCCCTTCCTGCTCTACATGCATTAACTTATTTAAACCTTATGACAATCCACATTAAAGATCCTATTGTTATCACATACTATAAGAATATAGTAATGACATTCCAATCAGCAATGGGCTGTATATATGATGGTGGTCCTATAAAATTATAACAGAAGTGAAAATTTCCTATTGTTCAGTGACATCACAGCCATGATGCAATAAATTATACACATATTTGAGATAATGCTGGTATAAAAAAGCCTACTCTGCTCCAGGTCATAAAATATAGCACACATACTTATGTATAATACCTGATAATAGTGACAACTATGTTACTGGTTTGTATATTGACTATACTATATTTATTATTTTAGAGTACTCCTAGTTATATAAAAATTGCATTGTAAAAGATCATTGCAAAATATTATGCTGTGTTAGTTTGTATCAGCCTGATGCAATTTATATTAACTACATCATTTGAGTGTATCAAGAAGTCACGATTGACCTATACCATCTAGGTTTATGTAAGTATAATCTCTGATGGCCACACAATGACAAAATCACCCAGTGATGCATTATCAGGATCTGTCCCCTTTGTTAAGAAAAGTTCTCTGTAATCAGAGAATACACTGCTAGTAAGTGGCAGATTTGGGACAGGCTGCATATTTATTGGTCTTAAATGTTTTGTTATCATCCCTGCGTACTGTTGAGGTTTGTGAAGATGGCCATTTTTAGAAGCGACACTAACCAAATGACAGCCATAACTGGGAGCAATGCTGAAGAATTCTTGATGGGGGCGGGCCAAAGATAAAAAGCCCATCACAAAATCTGTGAATTATAGCTTCAAGAATCATAGGACATATAGCCTTGTGGATTTGACAACAAATAGCAAAAGAAGGTTAATTTGTCTTGAGACATACACATGACTAAGGAAGGGACACAGTGTTGTGATTTACACCCATAGCTGTGGCCATAAAATAAAGGGAATGTTTGCATGTGACAAAGAACATGGGAAAGAAGTCGTTCTTTTAGCATTGCCATGTACTTAAATGATAACTCAAGGATCAGCACTCCACAAATAGAGTGTAAGCACTTTGAAGGGCCTCTTAACTTTCAACATCAAACCCAGTGCCTAGTATCACCTGCCATTGAAATCGATTCACTTGATATTTGAGTGGGAAGCATGACTGCATATGTACAGCTAATGAATCACAACTAACAAAGAAATGGCACTGGCCTCAGTTTCCTAGCTGTTGGTGCCAGGTAGGGTTCAAGCCCTGGCTCTGCCTCTTCCTAGTTGTGTGATTGAAGAAAAGACTAAAGCATTCTAAACCTCAGTTTCCTTTTTTTTTTTTTTTTCTGTTTGTTTTTTGGTTTTTCTCCGGTACCGGGAACCGAACTCACGACCTTGCGCTTGCCAGGCAGGCGCTTTGCTGCTGAGCTAAATCCCCGGCCGCTAGTTTCCTTATTTATGATAAAGAAGGTAATTACAGTACACATTTCATTTTAAAGATGCAATTGTAAAAGAACAAGTGAGTGTATGGACTTTGGCACAGACTGCATGGATTTGAATTCTCATTCTACTTCTTAATTAGATTTATATACCCCTGGCAAATTGTTTAACCTTGCTGTGTCTTAGTTTCTTCATCTGTAAAATGATAATAATAGGACAGTAATCTCCTTTATCTGCAGGGAATATATTCCAAGATTGTCAGTCAATGCCTGAAGTTACAGATAGTACCAGACTATATTTCTAAGTGCCTCACAGTATTGCCACGTAGCATTGGAATTAATCTGCCCTCCCATGTTTTATGCCCCAGTGTCTCCTTTGCATCACAAAGGAGATGATTGCAAATGTGAAATTTGGGGCTATTATTGTGTTTTGGGGGTATTATTTAGTAAAATAAAGACTACTTGAACACAGGCACCACTATACCATGACAGTTGAGGTGAGAACTGAGGTGTATCTAAATGACTATTGGGTAGGTAGCACATACAGGGTGGATACACTGAACAAAGGGATGGTTCACATCTGAGGTCAGGCAAAGCAGGATGGGAAGACATTATAATCACAGCGTTCAGAACAGTGCAAAATTTAAAATTATGGACTCTTTATGTCTTGAATTTCACACTGAATGTTCTCATACTGTGGTTAATCACAAGTTAAACACAGGTTAATCACCTGAAATTGCAGAAAGAAAAGCTGTGGGTAAGAGGGGGCACTACACCTACATCATGGGGTTTTTATGAGAAATTACTCAATGAACATGAAATGCACAGAATAATTTCTGGCTCATAGCAAGTTCTATGTAAGTGTTCACTATTGTAGCTGAGGTACAGAATGTAGCTGAGGCACATTTGAGGCTTTTAAAGCTTGTGACACAGTACCTGGCCCACTACATGTTCAATAAATGGTTGCAGTTGTGTATTTTACTGCTAATGGTTAACATTAGCTGGAAGGGGGTGTTGACTAATATGAAAGAATTGCAAATTGTCACACTGCTGCAACTTTTAATAATGCTATTGTCTATTTCTTGTGTGTGACATTATAAATTAAACTGCTTGCTCATCAAGTGGCTATTTCCTGGGAGTTTGGGGTTTCTTTTAACATCTGGTAGTCCTGCTGGGTAATGTCACATATTGACTGATTAGTAATGGTCACGTTAGTGATGACCAGGGTCAAACCTTAGCTGCCGTGCAAATATCCTCTATGTTTTATGGTTTATGTCTCTGGGACTTTCACAGTACTTATCTGGGGGACTCTTCCTCGGAGGCATACATTCTTATTTTATTGTGCCCATTTTTCTCAAATGCAATTTTGTCCTACAGTTCTAGTGTTGGTAGAAGTATTACAGAATGGGAATGATGGGATAGCTTTAGACCCTGCAGAAGAACCTGTTGGGCCAGGACATTGTTCTCCCATCTTTTATAGGCAGGAGCAGCATATCAGGTCTGCATTCTCCATGGCTAACCGGGCCAGGGCTTGTTCTCAAAGCAGACCCCCCCTTTTGCTCTTGCTGCCTATTGGAAGGCTCCCCCAGCTACCTGTCAGGTGCGGGCTCTTGGCAACCTAGTGCCAGGCTCAGCAGAAGTGCGTGTTTCCTGCCACAGCATAGCGGCTGACAGGAAGGGCTGGCATGTATCGTGTTTCAGTGGCCAACCAGGTGACTGCTTCCCAAAGGTGGGAGCAGGTGCTTCTCCATGTCTCCACTGTGCCTTTTTTCCTCCAGTCAGGCTGTTTGGTGGGCTACTCTTTAGTAAAATCCACTTAGATGGCACCTGGCAGGCATATGTCACCTATGAGAGCCAGTCATTCTGTAGTGGAGTGGCTCTTTCATACCGCTCCACTGGCCTAAACAAACCTTTCCTACAAAATGCCCCACATAATAGCAAGTCTGTCATTGGAGAATATTTTAAATGTGTCAGAGAACTGTGCTTAAAAAGTGCAATTTCTTTTGGGAAGGGGATCCTTAAAATGTCCTTGCCAGTCATGGAGAACTTAATGTGACTTAGTTTATCAAGGTTAAGCGTGTGGGCACTGATAGCCAAGACTGTCCTCTCCTACCTAAGCACCCACTGAGGAAATGCTAAGGGACACACCATTTAGGTAGAACTGTGTTCCTGTGTCTCCATTATGTACTTGAGAGATAAATTTCCCCTGAGGCCACAAAGCAGCCACTTTTGCCCTGACTTGTTTTAGCATGGCTGCTCCAAGGACCACAGTGGAAGAGTGGAAGAGGGTCCCACAAGGGCTTCAATCTAAATGTGGTCAGAAGGTGAGGGCTGACTTTGGAAAACAATGTAACAGGGAGGGATGGGAACCCTAGGCTGTAGGAATTTTATAAGAATTAGAGACTAATGTCCCACAGAATGGGTGCTTTGATTCCCCTGTCTGTTTTTACTGAGTGATGTGCAGAAGAGTGTTTCAAAGGACATGGCTTCAGGGTCCTTCTCAGGGTTTGTGCGGCTGAAGGCCCCTGCCAAGATAGTGTCCGCTCTGTCACCAGGCCTGTGTGATGTGCTGCCCCAGGGACAGTGCTCAGCAACCAGTTCATAGACATGAGGGGACTTGAGATGGCAGGAAGAAGGGTAAGGGCAGACCAGGCCCCCAAGACACTGGGGCACCCTGTCCTGTGGCCTCCTGCTCCTTCCCTTGGGTCTGTGTTAGCTAATTTGCCCTGGGAATCCAGCATGCCCTGGGAATAACCTCACTCCTCCTTCCAGGAAAAGTCATTTGCCTTAGAATATAATGTTTATATATATATACAGACGTACACATGTCTATTTATTAAAAATGCATGTCATTATCAGCAGCTCTTTTCTTTCCTAGGAATATTTGCATTTGTAGATTAGTTGATAATAAGAAACGTTAACACTCATGTTTCTGGCTCCGAGTGGAGACATTTCCAGTGTTATTTAAAGGCTGAGGTGGAGCTATTTTATTGTAAAGGAATTGCAAATGAAGAGGGAGAAAGATGGGTCAGTTTGGATGAATCCATTTTCTAGAAAGACAGAACTCAGTGCAAAGCTGTTGTGCTGCATTATACCCATGGCCAGCTGACGTGGGTCGTGTGAGTGGCCTTCCTGCATCCCTTTGCACCATGCCAGAGGCACCTGCTGCTTTATCTGTGAGGCTAGCCTTGCATGCAGCTGGGCTGACCATGAAAAGCTAAACATCCTTGTCAGATAGTAAATTCCATTAAGACTCAAAGTATTCCCATTCTTGGGCATAAATTCTCAGTGTTTAGTTGAGAACTCTGCACCTCATGGCCACTTAATAAATATTTGCTGACTTGTTGACACATTACTGAGGAAAGATGTGTCCATGAAAATGAGCATGCACAGCATTTATCTGGATGACCTTGGGCCTGTTTGCTACTCTGTTTGGATTACTGTTTCCTCATCTGTAAAAGATACAGTGCTTAACATTTATTGAGTGCTAAACTTAAGCCAGCATTGAGCCAAGTGCTTTACAGTCACGATCTCACTGAATTCTTCAAACACTTCCACAGAACATGTACTACTATTATTTTACGGACAAGAAACCTGCAGTAGAAAGGAGCCCCAGGTCACTGAGTGTGTCAGTGGAAGACTGACAACACGAAGGCAGCAGTCAATTTACCCAACAGCCTGTAATAGGGATATCAAAAGCACCTGTTACTTATTCCTTGTGCACTTGGGTGACATGTCTCTAGATCACTTATTGCTAAGGAGTGAGTTCAGTGGGTGCAGAGCAAGGCTTTTGCATCAGAAATTCCTTTGGCTCCAAGCCACAGGACATCCCAGTGACAGAGCAGCAGGGTGTGGACTTCCTGGAGAGGGTGGTCTTGCTGCTGCACCTCTGGGAAGGAACCTCCTTTACACTCTGGTGGATAAAGCTCTCCTTTTGGTCTCTTCAGAAATGGTCAGTGAAAAGGAAGACATGTGAGGGGCCCAGCTTTCATGTGGACTTCACTTCCTGGATACATCCACATGCCTGCCTGGGGAAGGCCTTTCCATGGAACTTCTAACAATCAGTTTCCATTTTCTGGAATGCCTGTAGCCCATGTCCGCAAAGCCAAGCCACAGGTAACTAACTGGACAAGCAATGACTTGAGATTTAAAAATTACTATTGGTGGAACTCCTGATGGTTCCTTCATTATTTGAAATTAACTCTTTATTCTTCACACCAGCACTCAGAATGGAGACCATGTAGTACATGGTTGGCTGCAGTTACTTACACCCCAGCTGTATATGTTTGCTTTTATGGCGTCTACCGTCTTCTTGGAGATGCCCTGAAGTGAGGTAGAAACGCCTCTATGGCTACCCTGGACAGTTCTTTGGGGCCAGCAAGAATATTCTTATTGAGGTCCCCTTGTCACATGGAATTGCATAGCCTCCCCATTTGTCTCTTGTAATCTAATCTATCCTGCTTCCCACCATCAAGTTAAACTGCTTTCATTACGTCTTCCTTCTGCTTGTAGCATGGTATGTGGCTACCCCTTCCCAATGGATAAACTCCATGACTGTTCAGCTAGGCTTTCTCATCCTCCACCTACTGGCCCCGCTGTTACTTCTTCACCCTTCGTTCCCCAGCAAGAGCCTCTTCCTCCCACCAGCAGCCGTGCCCTGAGTATCCACAGACACTTCCGCTTCCGCTGCTGGGAGCTTCTCTGCACTTCCTGTTCTCTTTCCTTAGTCTCCAGCTCTCCTCTTCAAACATATAGAACCCCCCAGGGTCTCACCTTCCCCAGCAGTCTCTTTTCTCTGCTCCCAGACATTCTATATCCTTCCCATTTCCACTGTTAGCAACAGCTGAACAAATGGTAGATGAGATTATTACTTGTATCTCTTGGACTATACTGCTTCCTCTGTTTATTGCCCAATGAAGAATCGGTAATGCATGTCACAGTATTATGAGCAATTTCAGACACACCAGGACTACATTAGTAGCTGCCTATTTGACATCTCACTTCTTCACTGATAGGCTCTGATTTCAGTCAGCAGTGTGCCCCACCCAGGGGTTTAGTCTTAAGTATAAACTAATCACACACTGGTATACCCTGGCAACCATGAGTATCTTGCACCATGGTACTGGGGAGTGTACCAGAGGTCTCTGAAATGGACTTTCTTTCCTGATAAAAGGCACAGTGTTTGAGGGGACAACTCCTAGGCACCGAATCTTTCACTTCTTCTTGTGATGAGGATGTTTCTGGCCCATACTAATCATTTTGCAACCTTGAGGCAACAAGCCTGGGGTGGGAAGTCAATACATGGGTGGTGGTACACAGGACAGGAGGAACACGGATGTGTGTGGTGTCTTTGTTGAACCCCTGTGTCAAAAGGCAACTACTGCTCAACTTCCTGTGTATGAGATATTCAAAGGTGTTGAATACTTAAGGCACTGTTAGTTGGATGTTCTGTTACTTGCAGTGGAAGGCACTGCTAAATGTGTACAACCAGCTTCATATTTCTGGGGCTCTTAATACTGTATAAACATTACATAACTAATCAAATAATTTGAAGCAATATAAGAGAAGATGTGATATATTGTAAAGAAAAATAGTCATGAAATCTATAGCATATATGTTATGTGCATCTGGGTGCGATACTTCATTTATAATATTAGTAAATTTTTTCAATAATGAAGTTAAAAGTGTTCATTCAGAACTGTGACAGCAAATTAAATAATAGTCAATCAAGAAAAAGAAAGTAAAGGAAATGTAGAAAGAGTGCATTAATCTTACTAATTGGAAAAAAATACTTCTGCTGACTTCTTTTAAAGAACATTTTTAACTCTAAGTAAAATTCAACTAATATTTGTACATTAATTTTATTTGTTAAAGAAATCTTCATTCTCTTGGCTTCTTCTTTCCTTGACAGGGGGCCTGTTAAAATAACACCCATGAGGGGCTGGGGATTTAGCTCAGCGGCACAGCACCTGCCTGGCAAGCGTAAGGTCATGAGTTTGACTTACGGTACCGGAAAACAAACAAACAAAAAAGTAACACCCATGACCTGTCCGCTCTCTTTGGATGGCAGGAGAGAGTTACCTGCTGGGTGAGTTTAGAGGAGCATTCTGGGCCCACTCCGCCCGGCGTCTCTCTGCCTCTCAGTCTCTAGTGAAGCAACTTGACCCTAGCATGCCAGTATCTGCTAATCCACAAGCAAAGTTTCATGGGCCTTGGTCTGCCCCTGCACAGGTGAATCAAGCAGTTTGAACAGACCAGTTCATTTCCAAGGGGATGATAGGAAACCCACTGTGGCCATTAGAAAGCGTGGCTCGCTCATTCAGTTTTACTGGTAATTAAGGTGATATTTGATCTTCATCAGTTTCTCTCCTTTGCCAACTTCTCAACTAGTTCCAACCATAGGAAAAGAAAACAAGTTTATTAATCAGTGACCTGGAAGGCCAATTTAAGAGTCATAAATGTGGAATTCTCCTGGGATGTTTTTTATTTTAGTGACAGAGAAACCAATCTTCTCATTTTGGAATAATCACAACTATGTTCTGCTTTGTCACTTATTTATTTATAAAATGTGTTGAGCATCTACTATTTATGTTATGAATATATACCAATGATTCAGTGGTCAGCAGTAACAGGCCTGACTCATCTAACTGACAAAAATAGAGAGGCACAGAAGCATAGGTTCCGTAAAAACAAATAAAGGATATGAATTAATTTGGGAAATCAACAAAGCTTCTCCAGGAAAGTGATAAGCAGCAAGCTGAGATGGGAGGAATTACTTGTCAGTAATTATGAAGAGGGCAGGAATAAATATTGCAAGCATGTGCAAAGGCCTGATGACAAGAAGGAGCATCAATGGAGGGAATTAAAGGAATCCAGAGTAGATGGACAGAAGGAGACAGACTGACTTTGGAGATAAGGTTTAAGAAATAGATAGGGGCCAAATCACACAGAACCTTGCAGGCTACCCTAAGTAAAGAGGTGGTGTTTATCTTAAACAATGAGAAAGCTCTCCCCTTGACAGGAGCTCAGATGAGAGCAGTTTCATTGAGGGTGGTGGAGAGAGTTAGAAGGAGACCCACACACGAGATATTTAGAAGATAATGGCAGAACTTAGTCTTAGGGGGATGAAAGGGCAAGAGGAGTCAAGGAGGGCACCTGGGTTTCTAGCTTATGTGACTTGATATATTCAGAGCACAATAACTGTAGAAGAAACCCTTGGAGAAGACCATGTTTCAGAGGCGAGATGATGAATTTAATTTCACACCTGTTGAACCTCACTCAGATCTATGCTTTTTGGACATAGAAGAGGCGATGCAGTAGTTAGCTGATTCTCTGCTGTCTGGGTCTGGAATGCAGATAGGTTGTCTGAGCTGAGTGTGTGTGTGTGAGTGTGTGTGTGTGTGTGTGTGTGTGTGTGAGAGAGAGAGAGAGAGAGAAATTATGTATGCCTGGTGTTTAGAACTGTAAAGATGAATGGTGTTTAGAACTGTAAAGATGAATGAACTTATTTGGAGAAAGTGTATAGAAACTAGCAGTGCAGACCAAGATCTGATGAGTACTGAATGGCCAGATAGAGAGAAATTTGTGTGAGAAGAAGAATAACAATGAGAAACGATGCTTTGGCTTCCTCCTTACCATTAGAACAGTGAGACCCCACATACAGAGAAGCAGAGGCCTTTGGCCTTCCTTTTCTGGTCATGTAAATTAGCTGACTTTGAAGAGACTCTTGTGGTTCCAGTGACCACAGTGGTTGCTGCAAAGTCCCAGCTCTTTGGGGATCCTTAAGAAGAACCACCTCAGGGCTGGGGGTTTAGCTCAGCGGCACAACTCCTGCCTGGCAAGCGCAAGTTCGTGAGTTCGATTCCCGATACCTGAAAAAAACAAACAAACAAACAAAAAGAACCACCTCACAAAGCTGCTTGCTCCAATTTCTGACTCCCCATACCCTTGAGATGATCACAATCCTTGTCCATGTCCTCAGACTCTCAGTGGTGCCTTTTGAATTACAGGGTCCTGTAGTTCTGTGGACTTCAGATCTCACCTAAGTGTCAACTGGGGTGTGTGTGAAAGGGCAGGGGGTTGGTCTGCACCCCAGGGCTTCTGCCTGAGAAGATGTGGGTGGAGTCCAAGATACTACAGTTCTAATAAACTCCCAACTGCTGCTGCTGGCTTAGTGCCTTGATTTTGGGAGCCACCATTCCAGAGAAAGTAATTGGATAGATAGGAAGAATGTGTTCCCGTGTTCCTTGACAGAGTAGGGTGAATATGCAGAATAACAATGTATTTTATTCCTAAAAATGGAAGAGAGGAATTTGAGTGTTTTCATCACTGAGAAGTGATGAAAGTGTGAGGTGATGGATATGCTAATTACCCTGAATGAATCACTACCCAGTATATACATGAATCAAAGGATCACATCGTGCCCTACAAATGTGTGTAAATATTATGTGTCAATTGAACATGATTTTTTAACTGGCCTTCCTTCTCTGGGATCTTAGCAGTGTGATTTCTCATTGCTTGGGGAACTTTCTAATGTCCTTAAATTGACTTTTTCCCAAGTTTTCTGGACATCAAGACAGGGTTGTTCTGAATCTTATCCTACTGTTGCCAGAAGAAAAACTGCCAAGATAATACCAATGGCTAGAATTTACTGAGAAAGTGTCATGCGTCGTATAACTGGGATAGTGGTTGAGTTGCACAACTCCAGGGGGCGCTGTCTACATTGTATTTCAGCTGAATGTCAGTGAAGTGACTTAGTGCAGTGCAGAGCAGCACCCCTCTGCAGGTGGGCACTGTTCGTTGGTCATTATGTGTACTACCACATTCACTCTCACAAAACTCCCGCTCCTATCCTATTTACAGAGAAGGAAATGGAAACTTAAAATGCATAATTTTCCTAAGAACACAACATTTGTGCATGACACAGGTAAACTCACAGTCATATGACTGCTAAGACTCATTTCTTAGTATGTAAAAGCAAATTTTGTACTACACTTTTACCCTTCCCTCTATCCCTGTTGTGTTAAACAGGCAAAAAAATATTTATTCTCAACCTCATAGCTGGTAGAATAAATGAAGGGGAAGCAGTGGTCTTAAACTCTTGATAGGTTTTTTTGGGGGATGAGAATTAACTTTTATATCCTGGTTCTGTTCTGGAAAGTGGCTTTTTCATGAAGGTATAAACACCTCCAGTTGTTAAGTAAGCAAATGAAGACGATCAATGAAGCAGAGAGAAGGCCAAGACAGGTGCTTCAAATAGCTCTGTGGGGCGGCAGCGAGAGGCAGCCACCTCTCAAATGGCACCATACTTTAAAGGTAACGGCTCTAAAAAGCAACAGCTTCATCCACCGAGTCAAGTAAGACCAAGTGCTCACTCCGCAAATTTCCCTCTTTCTCTTAAGGACAGCAGGTGTTCATTTCATTTCTTCTTTCTCTTCTTCTTCTCCCTAAGTGACTGCAAAGTGCTCATTTTTTTAAAAAAAAGTAAGGACTTGGAGAATCCCCAGACCCTCTGGGTATTGCTATTGCAACATAAAACTCTTTACTGAGCGGTGACAAGTGCAAATCAAGGCTGGGTCAGAAGTGAGCACAAGTCTAATGACTTGCCATCTGTTGGCCATTCCATGGTTTACATGAAATGGATTGATGATGGGCCAGCTCAATGGCTTGTCCACGGCAGAATGGGCATTGCCAGCTTCTCCTCGGCATTCGTTGCACATAGGTCAAACTCTCCACTGGAAGCTCTACCTCAGGGCCACTGCAATGTCAGAATATATGCAACATGGGATGGAGGAGCAAGGGTGTGAGTAGACTGGAAAAGGAGGAGCCACTGTATTATTTTCCAGCTTCCTCTTTTTTTTGGTCTTTTTGAGACAGGGTCTCTGTATGCAGCTCAGGCTGGCCTTGAACTCACTTTGTAGCCCAGGCTGGCCTTGAACTCAAAGCAATCCTCCTGCCTCAGCCTCCTGAATGCTGGGATTACAGGCGTGTGCCACCACATCCAGCTTCCACCTTCTTGACAAAAAGAATATACTGCTTTTTTTGATTTTGTCATTCACTTTTGCAATCTTAATAGGAAAAAGGTGACAGTTTCCAGCAGGAAAATATACAGGGAATATTGTGCCCAGGTAACCTCTCTTCATTCCTTAGGACAGCCAGACTCCAGAACAGATAGGCAGGGAAATTGCACGGGGAAGCATGGGCAGGAGCATCCAGAGAGGCAAGGGTCCTCATTTCTTCTCTGAACGCACAGATATCCCTGTAAACCTCAAAGGCCCAATGGAGCAAGTCCTGTGCTTTCTCTCCTCTTAGATTCCCACCCAGCTGGTTCCCAGCTTCTCACAGGAAGGCCAGGTCTCTCTCGCTGCTCTCTGTGATTGTCTCTACGGGCTCTAGGTCAAGGACAGGCATGACATTGAGAATTCCCACTGCTGCTTTCTGCTGGAGTTTACTGTTAATCATTATATCTGGATCTGGGCACTTCCAGACGCGTCATGGATCAGGAAACAATACTACCCTCCCTCCAAAACACGCAGTTGAACTTTAAGCTCTGTTTCTGATTTTCACTTACTGCATTGTCCTTAGTAAAGGCCTTCCCTGAATCCAAGGGCCTTCCTGGATTTCTGTCTGTGTTTTTGAATCCTTATTATGCTGTCAATAGAATGCGACATGATAGGATGTCTGTATTTCAGTGAGTCAAGTTGTGATTAAGAAGGTGGTAGTAAAGAGCATGGACTGGTTCTTCCAGTTCCGCTGGTGAGGGAGGAAGACAGACCAATGGGGCAGGAGGTGCGCAGGGAGCTTTGTCAGGATGAAGGAGGGACTGTGCATACGTTTTGAATTTGAGACATGGTGAAGAGAGGGAGGAGGAAAATGCTCAAGGCTGAATGAAAGGAAAAAGCCAAGGAGTCAATTCCATAGGAGGAGGCAGCACTGAAAGAGTTGGTGGAGGGAATAGGACACTGTTGTGGATGTGTCTCCAATGGTTTGACTGTGACCCTGAATGTCAGGGTTGGAAGCTGAATCCCCAGTGTGACAGGGATGAATCACACTTGAGAAGTGACTCTTCATGAGGGCTCTGCACTTGGAAATGGGTTCATCCTGATTAGAAAAGGGCTTGAGGCTGGAGGAGCCTTTCTCGCTCTCTCTTTGTCCTTCTGCCATTTGATTACACAGCAAGGAGACCTTCTCCCGGTGTGGCCCTTGGTCTTGGACTTTCTTATTTCTGAGACTGCGAGCCGGATCTTCTTCTACTGCTTATAGGCTGCCTGGTCTGTGGGCCTGTGTGACAGCCACACGGAACGGAGCAGGGCAGTGCTCTGTTTCCTTTATGAGGCAGAAGGCGAGGATCTTCCTGGAGAGGAGTCATGGCACCTAAGGAATATGCGTGGGGTTTGTGGGAAAAGGAAGAGGTCACTGGAGTGGCTGCAGGAAGGGCTGGGTTTCCAGAGCTTTGCCTTCTCTCTGTATGTTAATATTATCTCTAAATTCATCTCGCTCAGCTTTTGGTCACGCAGAGAGATCACTGCTTTATATTACGTAAGGAGACTTCAAGGGAGGAGAGAAAACAGACCAGAAAATTCCAACCAATATATACATGGGCTAGGAGAAAGAAATCCAACAATAGCACTGTCAAAAGTTTTCAAAGAAGTTTACAAAAAAAAAGTTTCTCTCATTTAAGTCAAAACAGCATGGAAAACAACGTTATGGGCGTTCAAACTCCATTCTCTCTGCTGGGGGTGGTGCTAGAAGAAAAAGTGTATTCTGTGGTTAGTCCATTTTAATTGAGCACAATATGAAGCAAAAGTTCAAAACCAACTACTAGAAATATTTCCCCTCTGGAATATTCAATTAAAATCTGTGGGGAAAAAAGCCTCAAAATGACAAAGAATAACAGCAACAACAACGACACAACAAAAGTCACTGGAAACTGAGACTTCAGGCAGGCAGATGACATTGAAATGAGTCAAGGATATGCCTGTCTGGGGGCCTCGGGGGTTGGAGCTGTTATCCAGGTTACTCCAGGTCGACGTTCAGCCCCAGATGGAGCAGTGCCCCCTGTAAGGGTGTTCTTGCTCTGAGCCAAAGTGTGATGTGCACAGAATTTATCTTAAACACCCTTTCTTAGCCTTTGCAGTTTCTCCTTCAACCCTAAGAATATCCCACATCTTTTCTGAGGCCTTTAGTCATAGGGAGTTAGAAATGAATCTGTGTTATGATAAAAGTAACAGAGGACAGAAAACACCAGTTACTTATCTCATGAGTATTAGCATTTTAATAAGGCAGGGCTTAGGCAAAATACATGGTACTGGACTCTGCAACCACGTCACATGGCTGGGAACCTATTCTACTTGCAAGGGCCATTCTGAGACCATTCCACACTGTAACCAGCAAGCAGCCTGAGGGAGACAGTTGTAGAATGGTTTGGGTCCTGGAAGGGGAGCTTCAAAGGTTGACAGTTGCATTGATGAAGATGCTCAAAATCCTCCTAAAAGAACCTGTGAGCTACAATAGACAAACTGTTCTCTGCAGTTAGCATTTCACTTGGACATTGAACAGCCCATTTAACATGTTCACTTTGCCCAAAGGAGAAAGTGCATTTCTTGCAGGTGGAGTACACATATGTGTACACATATGAGCATGTGCACATCTGTGCCCAGCAGCTTGGTAAGGCGTTTGTGCGGCAAACATACACCCGAAGTCCCTGTGGAGTCAGTTCCTGTCGCTTATTAACCTGCCCCTCATAACCACTCTGTGAATTGGGCACCAGGACCCTAAATTACAGAAAAGGGAGCTGAGGCAGATTTTTGAGTGGCGTATCTGCGCATGTGGCATACAGGAGGTGGTGCCAGGGTTTGAATCCGTTGGTTTGACACAGGTACTGAAGCTGAGCTCCTGCCCTCTGTGACCTGGCTTCAAGTACTTGAGACACACTTCACAGTGCCAGTTGTTCTAAAACTAGGTGTTTAAAGACCTGTTTTGCACTTTGAGATGGGGTGGGCAGGATTTGGTTAGTGTTCTGTGTACTTGAGCACACATGGTAAATTTGGGGCAATGCACTAACTTTCAAGGTGAATGTATAGAATGACCCAGATGGCACCTCCTTTACCCTCCAGAGTCTGTTTTGAGCTGGTGTTGACATGGTCCCCTCAACGGTGGGGTCCTATTTATGTAGAACCCTGAAGGGCACACTACAGAGTTTGGATTTGATGGAGTGGGAAATCATGTGTGATGACCAAAATTGCTTGAGATAGGGTAAGAGCACCAGAAAGACCTTCTTTGTGGTATTAAAAACTACTTTGTGGGGCTGGGGATTTAGCTCAGTGGCAAAAGCGCCTGCCTGGCAAGCGCAAGGTTGTGAGTTCGGTACCGGAGAAAAACCAAAAAAAAAAAAAACCTACTTTGTAAGCCGATGTGAAAATTAAGTGAAATGACTGAGAACATGTAGTAGAATGCTCAGTGATCTTAGGTCCTCTTTTCCCTTTTCCCCCCGATTTTTCTTTCCTCTCTTCTTTCTCCTCCAAGTACTATTCTTCCTCCTTCTTTTTCTCCTTCTCCTTGTCATTATCACTAGGGACCATAACCCACTCACCTTTCTCTCCAGGTCCTCTTCTCTGCCTGCCTCCTGCTGACCCCTCTGAGGAATAGCCCCTGTGTGCTGGCAACCAGGGTGGAAGTGAGGACAGACAGGATAAGGAACCCACCTGAGATGTAACCCAGGGAACACGCAAGGTCATCCCAAGGTGGGGAGGCAGGCTCTGCTCCCTGAGCTCTGTTTCTCTAATCAGAAAAGCTCAGCAAACTCAGCTGAAGACTTTCTGTCATTTCTATCACATACTCATCCAAACTCTACCTGGCAGCTCAGGAAGAAAAAAACCCAACTACAGCTGGAAGCCCACCTTTTAATTCTCCTAGCTGGGATTCTGAGCAGGGGCATATTACCAATGCAAATAGCACAAAACCAGAGTGTAATATCAATCTCTAGTAGATCCAGCATTGCACATCAAACACAATGTGTTTTTGAAGTGCTATCAAATAATGCTTCTGTTCTTGGTTATGTTCTCTTTGTTCTAGCGCAGCAGAAGCGAAATGAAGGAAGCATCTTTGGTCATATTATTTGAGGAGTTGGTAACAGCAGGCCAAACGGTGAGTAAGGGAAGGTCTGGGGAGATGATTGTCTTTTCAGCGCCATCAATGCACAAGGAACCTTGTATATAGTACGTGAATCCTACTGAAAACCTTATAAATAAGGGTTATTATGCCCACTTTACAGATGAGAAAACTGCCCAGAGGTTAGACAGAGATTACACCCATAGAGAGTGCTAGAGCTGGGATCCAACTCCAAGTGCTTCCTAAGAATGGCTACATTTTTGCAAGCATTAACACCCAAAAGTCATTGCAAAAACTATGCCAAGGTATTTCATAGTGATAGGTCAGCCTGACATCGTGTCTGCTTATGGCTTACCTTGAGTAGGAGGGACACAGCTACCATGAACAAAACCTGTCAAGAGAGGATCACTAAAGCCTCAAGCAAGCATCTGAGATTGAAAACTTGGGGGGAGGAAGATACTAATCACTAAAGTAACTGAGCAAATAGTATAGTGTGGTAGAGACCGGTAGTACCATGGAGAAAAATAAAGCACTAAGTGGATTGAGGTCCAGAATCATGCTGGGCATCCTCTGGCTTAGCATGGTTTTCCAATTCCAAATTCTGAAAACGTAAGGGAAAAGACTTCTGGGAAGTGTTAACATTAAAGTGAACAACAGAGGAACAGAAAACAAGAGTGAAGAGCCCAGGCCGAGGTTCAAGAGTTGAGAGGTCTTCCCCGGGTTTTGTTCCTAAAGGACTCATGTTGTGACTTGGGGGACCAGTGCACGGGCCTAGCCAGCCCTGGCCCTCTGGTTATTGTTAGATAAGATCTTGGTCCTGCACAGTGATTCAGTCTCCTTGCATGTTCCTTAATTAGGCAGACATTGTGTCATTTGCCTGTTACTCAGCTGTTCATCAAAGAGATAGGAACTTGGTACCTACAGACAAGTGATAGCAACCCTAACCTTCCTGGATGACCAGATCGCTCATTTGCAGGGAGCTTCCTGATCAGTTGGTTTCCCTGTTATACAGGGGACTCAAGTAAAAGGCTATATTCAGGGTATAGCCAGCTCCTGTGTTCAATTGGGTAAACAGATTGCTTATACATTAATTCGTTTCTTGTTGGTTCAAAATGAAAATTGACTGCACTTGGTCAACTTGTGTGCATAAAATGTTAACTACCTACTGTCTTCTTTCCCACTTGTGGAAAGTGGCAATAGTCACATGTACTAGGACCAGGATAAAGTGAGCTAAAATTACAACGGTTTGTCAGGTCACAAATAACAGAGACATGAGTAGTCTAATTCCTTTCCCTGGAGGCTTAGTGCAAGCCTTCAGAGGGAGAGAAGGAAGCGGGGAAATCATCCCAGGATCCTGCAGGGTCCTGCAACTGCAAGCAAAGCTGCAGAGCGAAGTGGGCTTGAATTTGAGTTGTTCTGCCCATAAGACATGTGACTTCGGGCAAGGAGAAAAGTCCATTCAGTTCCCTCTGCCATTTAAAGGAAAGAATATCAACCCCACAGAGTTCTCAGGCTTAAGTGAGATAATGCAGGTGTGTCCCTATGGCACCTGCCATATCTGATACTCACCTGAAAGCACCACCCTTGTCACTCTATGGTCATCATTCAGCTCATGCAGGGTCCAGCCTCAGTGGTGGCAACCAGGAAGCCCCTCTGCCTCTGTTCTACTGTTGGGACTTTAGGAGCGGATGCCCCTTCTCTGGACCTTACACCACATTTGGAACTCAGCTGTCTGACTTTGACTCAGTATCTCCTCTCCTGTCCTCTATTTGGTTTGCTTCCAGCACCACCCTCTTCTAGCCATCCTTCCTCTCATTCTTTTTTAAAAATTAATTTTATCACTACATTTTTCTATAAGTAATGGCGTCTCCTCATTCTTGGCCCCCTCCCCCCAACACTTGCCACAAACACCAAACGCACACGAACGAAATGCAACTATCCCTTCCCTTCTCAGAAATACCGAAAGAGATCACAAAGGGATTCCTGCATGCTGTTGACAGTGATCCACAAAGTTACCTGCCTCTGCCACTGTCTCACTTCCTGGCTCCTTGTCTGTCAAAGGTGTCCTTCCTATCTGGCTCAGTCCCACTCAGGGCTCTAAATCTCATGCAGAAACTTCATACTATCATTTCTAATGTCTTCCAAGCCTCCTTCCTTTTCCTGTGCACAAGTTCAAATTCCTCCCACCTTTGAAAATCTCCCCCATTCATCTCTTGTGCCCACGCCAGTCAGGGTGTGGTCACTCCAGTCACTTCCTCACCTCAACTTTCAACCCCAGTACTCCATCAAAGTCACTAGTAGCTCAACTTTGCTAAATCCCATTGGTACCTTTCAGTGGCATCTAACTTATTTAAATATTCCTTCTTTCCAGAGAAACATACCTTCCTTTATGCTGGTCTTCTGATCTTCTTCCTACTTCTTGGTCTCCTTTTCCAATTTTTCCTTCCTTGGGGATTTTTAAATCTCTTTAACCTACCCATTTGTCCCAACTTTTAGTAACACAATCTCAGCAGCATGCATCAACTTCTTCCATCTTGACTAGCTCAGTAGACTTCGGAACAGTCTAGACAGGAACACTCTTTCCATATACCCAAACGCTACTGGGCTCACTCCTACCCGACCTCCTGTAATGACTTCCCAGTATCCTTTGAAAAAACTAGAATGTGCATGGTCCTTGTCACAGGCTAAGGCTCTGCATACTCCGCACAGCCTCCCTCTTCAGTCTCATCTCAGACCTCTCCATCTTCAGTTTCTGTTTTGGAATTACTGAGTGAATTACTTGGTCCCCCAAATGATCATGTTTGTTTCATCATTAGGGTCATTGAGGAAAGTCTTCTATTTGTTTAAATTCTCCTGCCCCACTCTTTGCCAAAGTTTTCTCATCCCTAAGATCAGCACTTCCTCCAAGAAGTTTCCCAGGATCCCTCAGGACTAGATCAACTCTTTCTGTTCCAGGCGCCTGTGGTACTTCGTACATCTCCTTCATAATAGTTACTGCAGTTGACCATCTGTGTGGTTTGTGACCTTCCCTCTGCTGCTGCTGCTTCTAGGTTATAAGTTCATGAGGACTTATTCAAGATACTCTGTGTCACTGCTGTACATACAGCTTCTCCAGTGGTGCCTGGGCCATGTAGATGAACGAAATGAGAGAATAAACCAAGTTCAATTTTGAAACCATTACCTTCAGGACAAATAGGCAAAACTGTTGCATACAATAACATACAATACTGTTGAACTCAAGCTGCTGCCTTCTCCAACTCCTTCCTCCTCTCAACAGCCCTTCCTGAATTTTAGACTCTTTCCAGCTGTCAACTGTCACCACTACTTTCGTAAGTCCTGTTTTGAATTTGTTTCCTCCCAAGCCATCGCTAGGTTTCATGTTCTCTATTTCAATTCTTGCTGTCATCATTTCCTTTACTTCTTAATGTCAAGACCATAAAAGTTTGAAGACAGCACTTAGAGTTCTTCTTGAATTACAAAAACTATGTTTATTGTAGTAGCTTGAAAGTATATCTAGAGAATAAGAAAACAAAAACATTATTCTGTCAAACCAGCAATAATCATTGTGACTATTTTGGCAGATACTATTTCAAATTTTTTTCTATTAATACACATACATTATTTTTCAAACGTGAAGTTTTGCTTTTTTAAAAAATCAACATATTTAGTATGGGGATTTTCAAAATAAAACCATCTAATTAATAATCATCAATTCTTTGTCATTCTTATTTAATCTTACTTTATTTAGCATTGTAAAGCAAATCCAAGAGTTCATAAAATTTCACCCTGTAAGACTTCAATCCAAGATGTATCTCTAACACTTTTGAGGATTATAACTAAAATATTGTTAGCCAGAAATATAGCTCAGTGGCACAGTGCCTATCTGGCAAGTGCAAGGTCCTGAGTTCGATTCCTGGTACGAATAAATAAATGAATAAATAAATAAAATATCATTGTTATATTTAACAAAACCAACAGTAAATCTTCAGTTTGTTTCATACAGCATGTAGTCCATATTTGGTTTCTCTGCCTCCAAACCATCTTGTTACCATTTGCTTGCTTGAATCAGAATCCAAGAACTACATTTTGATTTTATTTAGATATACAGAATTTAAAAATTAGGAACATATTGTGCAAGCCATTCATCATCACATTTTAAACTTTAGTGATGATGTACATTTTCTTATATATTAAAGATTTTCCTTCAAGGATTCTAATGTCTACATCCTGGTCCATACTTTCTGTGTCTAGAGTCTCATTATGGGGCAATTTGTTTTCATATTTGTTAGCTGCTTGTTATTGCCAAACTGCCCTGGGAAGGGAGACACCAAACAATCTTCCTATGGGTGTATTCTTTACAAACACTCAAAAATGTCATTGAAAAAAATCAGTATTATTTTACTAAAATCAACAAATAAAAATAACTTGCTATTGTTTTTATCATTCCTTAGGGTGGATTAACATGACTTCATGTATTTAATAGCCATGTAGATTACTCTGGAAAATTGCATGTTAACATTCTTTGTTCATTGTTGTAATTGTTTTCTTTTTATTGTGGTTCTGTAAGGACTTGATGCTTTATCACAACTCTGTTATGAGTGCTGCAAATACTGTGTTTCTGGAGTTTGTCATTCAGCTTTTTTAGAAGCATATATTTTGCCTTCTTTGCATATCCGTAATGAACCATAATTTTTAATCACTTCTGATTTTTACTCATAATTGCTTAAATATGCCCTTCTGTGACTCTAACTGAATTTACCCAGGCCTTCCCTGTAGCTTTTTTCTTTGGAATCTCCAGTCTCCCTTCCAACCCACTGTGGAGGCTGCTGCCTACTGAATATTTCTATGATCACTTTCATTCTATTGCTCCCTGATTCATGACTCAGTGGTGGACTTTCACAGCACATCAGACAAAATCGAAACCCTCAGCCCACATGCATTTAAGAACATCCCCAGTTTGACTTCAAGTTTCTGAGTGTAATTCCTGTTCTTTTTCCACAGGGGCCATCCCTGACACTCTGAATGGTCCAGTCACCTCCCTTTCACACAGCCCTTCAGGCCCTGCTCTTGCTTCTCCTCCTGGAAGCTCAGTCCAGACTGCCCCATCTTCAAGGTGCACCTAGAGTCCCATCTGCCCCAAGAGGTTTTCTGCAAGTTGCATTCACCCAGAGCGCTTTCCCTCATCTCCCTCCATACTTACTCTCCACTTCATATGCCTTTTAGTGTCTATCAGTTCTTCAACTACAGGTTGAGTTTTCTCAATGAAAATTAAAAATCTTAAATACTCCAAGATCTGAAAGTTGTGGGCCACAGATAAGACACAAGTGAACAATTCAACTGATGTCATGTGACAGGTTGTAATCAAAACACAGATGCACTAAAAATACTATAAATTAAACATAAATGATTTTCATGTTTAGACATGGGTCCTACCCCAAGATATCGATATATGTATGCAAATATTCCAAGATGTGGGAAAAGATGAACCATTTCTTCTCCCAAGCATTTTGGTTAAGGGATACTCCACCTGCATTTAAATTTGGTTTCTTAAAAGAAAGTGTAATTCCTTTTCTCAGGGAAGAGGTGATGTCATCTTTTGATTCTTCTATAATGCTGGTAGAAGACAGCACTGTTGACTTGCAAGAACAAAACAAGTACTTTTATTCCCCTCAGGTACTGGGGATTGAACCCAGGATCTTCACACGGAGCTACATCCTCAGCTCTTTTAATTCCTTTTGGTTGAGATATGGTCTCCCTAAATTGCTGAGTTGTCCAGGCTGGACTCAAACTTGTCATTTTCCTGCCTTAGCCTCCCAGAATGCTAGAATTGTAGGCATGCACCCCCATACCCAGCCAAGGCCAGGTACTTTTGAGTCATTTACCAGGCAGTAATAAAAATAGTTATAGACCATCTGTAATCTTTAATCCCATCTTCCTTTGACCTGCACCATACATATTAAAGCACGACTAATTGAGATAACATTGTCATCCAGAGTAAAATAAAATTTTCACCTGTACACAAAGCAAACCAACTCACTGAAAGCAATTTAGTGATCTTAGTAGATGGGTCTGCTCTACTGAATGTTTGTAGAAGCTATATTTCTTTTGTTAGGGGTTAAAAGAGAGAATTATGCTCATACTTGTTTAATAAAAGTTAAACATACTGATAGAAAAAGAAGAGAACCTATTGTTTATGCTCACATGAAAGCAGAATACTGAAAGTCAAGGGGGTGTGTCCAGTGGTTTTGCAGAGTGCCTCTAGGGACATCTACAATCAATGTCGTCAGCAGAAAGTCACTGTCTTTGCCATAGCGAAGGGCAAATCGGCTCCCGAGTGGTCTGCTTTTCTAGATTCTGTGATGAACTCTGCTGCTGGAAATGTCTGAATCAAAACAGAATTTTAAGAAGTGTAACTCTCAATACAAACTTGAACTTTGAGAACATTGTCAGAGCTGTACGGCATGTTTTTAAAGAAAGGTTTAGCTGAGCACACTTTATGGGAATATCAGAGCGCACAGTGATTGTTGTTTTGTTCACTAATATGTTGTAAGTGTCTAAAACAGTGCCTGGCAGTTATAAACTGCCCGATAAATTTTTGCTAAATTTAATGTAACTATTGTTACATTCTTGGTCCCATGGTTGAGTGTATGAATTATTTGAATTTGTGCATCTGAGTGGAAAGAAAAAACCGAAGCACGTACTTACTCCTTGTGCTCGAATGTCCCCGAGAATACATCACAGCACAGTGATATTAAGGATGGATTTTCAACTTACCACATTTTTTCATAATTCATGCATTTAGTTATTTGGGGAGGTGCCTACAATGAACCAGGCATTCCGGTGGACACCAGAGACACAGATGCGGTGCCTGTCCGTGTTTACATCTAGGACAGAACAATCGGCAAATAAATAAACGATTACAAAGCACGTTTGGAACACAGTAGTAACTGAAAAGGACTTAGAAAGGATGGCCACCCCAGCCATAGGGTATGAGGAATGAGCCTCCCAAGGGGATGCTGCTCAGGAAGTGACTAACCGTAGGGACCACCCACCAGCCTGGGCCAGAAGGAGGATGAAAGAGGTATGTCTGCTCTGCCATCTCAGGAGGATCCTTGTCCTGCTCTTTCCTCCACCCTCTGCCAACCCTCCCACACTTCCCCCCCGCCGTGACATGAACAGGTCTGTCTAAGCTGGTACAGAGGGGTCTCAAGAAAATTCAGCTGGTGCCCACACTGACCTGGAACACCCCATCCTGGCAGAGGAGGGCTTCTGTCCCTCTTCCTGCCTGTAGTTTACCTCCATGGCTTGCCAGTGTTTCAGACTGGTGGCCATGGACTTTAGGACTCTGCTACAAAAGGATAGGCAGTGCTACTGTAGCTGCCTGGAGTCCTGGGTCACCCTGCTGCCATCGTTTCTTCAAAGAACTCACTTGTTCCTTGCCCATCCTCCTGCATGGATACAAACAAGATGGCATTGCTCGTGAGACTCTTGTTCCCTTGCCTATTTCTGAAAGAAGTAGGGGGGGGGATAATGTACTATGTTAAGCTTGTCTACCAGAACTTGAGGGGCCCAGAGTTCCTTCCTGGTGTCCCCTCACTTCAAGGGTCAGTTGAGGCTTTCATGTGTCTCTCGGCAGCCATTGTCTAGAGAAACAACTCCATGTGGCCATGACCTACCATCCGTAGACTTCAGAAAATACATCAAAAGAGCTTGATTTAGGAAACACTTTGTGCATGCCAAGGACATGGGCCATCATGATCTTTAATGATGCCAACAGCCCTACAAAGTAAATATTGCATCAGATAAGAAAAGTGAGCCTCAAAGAAGTTTAACCATGCCACATAAAGTTGTAGGCATGGGACTCAAATTCTAGTGTATCTCACTTCAAAGCTAGTCTTTCTAGAATGTCATGTTCTCACTCATTGTATTCCCAGTGCTTTATTTCCCAGGCAGCTTCAATATAGTGATACCACTCATCTGTCTGTAGTGGCAGAAGAGAGATTTCTGTCACTGGGTCATCATTTACAGTCCTTGACCCATAATTCAAACAACTCCAGCACTCTTGGTATTCTGTCGTGGTCTAGTGGTCAAGAACATGGAACTGAACCTTCCTCTCGCCCTCCCAACTCTAAGAAACAGTAGCAAATGATACCTTTGTGACGATTTTAAACTTTTGAGTTTATTATTCAATGATGAGCTGCAATATACCAGCTACTGGAAATAAAAGGATTAAGTCCTGCACTCAAACCCAGCAAGAGAGCCGGACTGATGGTCAAAAAACTGCACTGTGATATAGAAAAGGCAATAATAGGATTAAGTAAAGGGGCCCGCAGTATGAAAGAGGCAAGGGCAAGTCTGCCGGGGGTCGGCGAAGAGTTCCCTAAAATGATGCTGTGCCAAGCCACAAAGTCTGAGTGGAAGTTTAGGGAGCAAAGCAGGGAGCAAGAGGACATCAGAGGTGCAGAGAGCCAGAGTCAGTCTCAGGGTTCAGCCCGGCCCCACCAACATAACTTGTATATAAAAGAATAAGACACTCGGTCTCTTTCGGTCTTTGTTTCCTTCTTACAGAAAAAGTGTATTACACTTGCTACCTATGGGAGTTCACTAACATCCCTTCTGACTCGGATGATTGATGCTGTAGGGGTAGAAGCTAGTCCAGTTTCCTTGTTTCCTCTGAAGAGTGTGAAACTCCTTACCCTCAGCTCTCTTTAGTGGAAAGGGGTTCTCCCTTTTGCGCTTCCAGAAGCCCGTTTAGTAAATGGACATCGGAGCTACTGAGGGGTTGGATCACAACTTGCTGTTGTCCACAGCGTAGCGCTCACAGAGACAAGCTCACACCCAGGCAAGTGGCAGCCTGTTTAGAGAGGGGCTGTCCTCCCATTCCTTCCTCTGATTATGGGGGTCCTCACCGTGATGAATGTGGGAACCGCGGCAGTTCCAGAAGAAGGGACGTTTACTGTTCTAAAGCCACAGTGCTACATTTCATGGCAAATGTTGTGATTATTCACTGTAGTGAAAAGTAGAAAGTAACAGGAAAGAAAAAAACCACACCTATCAGCTCTTTAATAAGAGACAATCACATGAACACGCTCAGACAGTCTATATTTAGAAAAATATGGAGAGAATGAAAGTGTGCAATACTAACTACTTGTAACATTTTGCACTTCATAGTACTGGTTGAGCATCCCTAACTTGAAAATCTGAAATTTTCTAAAATCTGAAATTTTCTGAGCATCTATATGATGTCATGTGGAAAATGACTTAACGTGGCAGGTCACAGTTAAAGCATAGGGGCACTAAAACTACTGTATAAAAATTATCTTCAAGCCAGGGATATAGCTCAGCGGCACAAGCGCCTGCATGCCAAGCACAAGGTCCTGAGTTTGATTCTCTACCAAAAAAAAAAAAAAAAAAAAAAAAAAAACCAACCTATCTTCAACCTGTATGTATAGGCTGTGTGTGTCTGAGTGTGTGTCAGTGTGTGTCTGAAATAAAAATTAATTTTGTGCTTAGACTTGAGATCCATCCCTGATATGTCTCATTACATATTCTTGTCCTGAGCATTGTGGATAAGGGATATTCAAACTGTATGTGAAAGATTCTGTCATTAATACTCTTCTGATCACTTTTTTATGGCTTTTTAATGTCCCATACATTACATGATTTATCTGTGATTTACTTAACTGGTCATCTCCTGTTGGGCAAGGAGGCTGTGTTTGAGTTTGTCACAATCGTAAACAACACTGTGACGGACATCTTGCAACTACGTCTTTGGGCACAGAGATGATTAAGCTAAGTCTGGGAAGGCTGTTCAGCAGGCAGATTGGATTTCAAATAAGCCCTCTATGCAGCTGTGTGCATGGCAGCTCTGTTGAGAGAGCTGCTTCCCTCATCGGTGTGCTGGGGATGATTGGCCAAGCCGAGAACGACGGCACACCCTGCTGAGCTGCGTTGGCCCTGCCACCTGGCACCTCCCCACGTCCTCCAAAACCTGCCATGGGGCTGAGGCTCTTGGTGGAGAGTGAAGCCTTGCAGGGTGGAAGGCACCGTAGGGAGAAGGAGGAGAAGGCCCTCAGCAATTTTTTATGACACCAGGCTTCTGTTCAGTGCTTTGGATAATTAAAAATAGACCCCCACCCAGGCTGCATCTTTAGTCTGAAATGTACTGCGTGTGGATTTTGGAATTGGCTCCTGAGGGACAGGGCGGAAGCACAGTCCTCTGGGACAGCTCCACGGGGCTAGAGAAAGTGCTCCAAAAGCTTTGTGTGGAGATGAATCCTCCACAGGCGGTGCTCGGGTGGATGACCTCATAGGTCCTTCCCATCTGTAATTCCTGGGATGATCAGAACAGATCTGAGGCTGTGACAAGACTCAGAACACAAACATTTAAAAGATAAACCGGCCCCTGTGGAGTTATGGACACATCTTCTATCTCTAGATTTTCAGCTTGAAAAACCAGCCTGTTCTGCCTGGTTTTTGGGAGCGGCAGCCTCCCTTTTCTGGTTGCCTGGACTGGGGGAAAGCTGTGTCTGTCTAGATGTTGACACAACATCCCCGAGCCCACTCTCTGCACTGCTGCCGGGGTTACAAAGAGCCTCCTACTGTAGTCCTGCGTACATGGGGAACTGGGAATGAATGCACACCCCACTATGGCCGACTTTTATTTAGAAAGTGCTCCTCAAATATTTTTAGCATTGCTGGGGTGGAGCCACAGACCTCCGGCTTTTCCTCCTTAGGGCTTCACACGTATCCTCAGCTTTTTCACCCATGGAGTGGAAACCATGGCCACAGGAGGAGTACATGTGTGCTTGTGAGATGCTACTGGTATAGGCCTGGCCTGCATTTGCCTAAACCTTATTCATTCAACAGACATTTCCTACTAGAATGGTAGTAGCTTATCACTAAAACTTATCACTAAGTGATAAACTTAGCTTATCACTAAAATCTTCAAAGGCAAGGATCTTTATTGAATTGTTGTGTGTGGTGTGCTAACCATAAGTATTTGTTGAATGAATGAATGAGTGAATGAATGAACGAATGAAGCATCTACTATGCCAAGGACTGAGCTAGATGCCAAGGAAGCAGCATGGTATTGTGGAAAGGCATTGTAGCTGCAGTCACACAGGTCTGGATTCCAGCTTATATCCGGAGCCTCTATTTCCTCTTCTAAAAATGGAAATGGTACCATCCACTCCTCAAGGAGAATGCGGTGGTTAAACCTATTGGTCAGATGCCTCACACAGCAGCAGGTCTCAGGAGGCGCTGAGTGGTCGTTTTCATCTTTCTCCTTAGGAGCATCCTGAACTGTGTGCCTCCCTGAGGATTGAGCCAGACGGGGAAGGTGCTGGGGAAGGGAGGGCTGGCTGTTCATGTGTTCCACCGTGCTCCTCCTTGTACCCACGCAGGGAACCTCTGTGCTCACGTTAAACCATCCATCTCTTCTCAGGCCGCACACCTGGATCTGAGGACTGAGAAGAAGCTGCTCCAGTGGCAGCTGCTTCATCTCCTACTTACAGCCCAGACACAGGGAGCATTAAGGAAGAAGAGGGGAGGGTTTTTTCTCACTCTACCAAGAGTGAAGCCCTCACTTTTATTATGTACACTGGCACATTGGCTTGGCAACTGATGTATTCCTTTTATAGCATTGTTCTGCATAAAACTGCACGATTCCAACTTAAGACACACCAGAGTTTGATTATTTAAAAGTCAAACATGGAAGATATCCATTGTCCACATCAGGGAGGGAGGAGGAGCTGCGCCATAAATCATTATTCTTTGCACATTTACATTCCTCCAACTAACTGCTCATTTGCTTAAATAAAAGGCTCCACATTGAGTATTGGTCATTAGCAAATGCAAACTGGTCACATTTCATAGCAATGTTGGAACTACCTATGCCTTATATTTCATACCAGAAACCTAAGCTGAAATATTTTCATGTGGCAACATTTCCGATAGAGGCAAAATAATTTAAACAAATAATTAGCCTTGAGACTAAAAGTGTACACAAAAGCACAATTAATGAATTTACTAATTGTTCTTCCCTGCTGTGGACATTGCTCAAAGTTGAATTTTAAGCTCTTGTATAAATATAAACTACTGTATCAAACCACAAAACTGGATGACTCACCATTAGTCATTAATGTTGCCTTAAAAACAAATTTGATCTCTCAGAGAAAATGCTTTCACCTAGGCAGATAATATTTTGAGAGTAAAGCAAGTCTTGGATGATATACTCTTCTTTGAGTCTTGGAAACACACAGACTCACAGACACACACACACAGACACACGCACAAATTTGTGGGTTTTAATGCCCCATGTGATTATTAGACAGGCAACATTTCCCTCATTCAAAATTTTTCATTAGCAGAAGAGAAATTTGGTTAGTCTTGACCTTGTGGACAAAGTATCCATCTCCTGCTCTGAAATAGAATCAAACTATGAATGGAAGTGTCCTTTGTGCTTGATATTCTGTCTGTAGGATGAAGGCAGCTTCCTCTTCTTCCTGCTCCTCTTCTTCTTCTTCCCCTGCGAGGCAGTGTTTTCTGGATTTGCCTAGCCGGTGCAAACCACAGACTGTAAAATGAAAATGGTCCTCATGTTTTCCCAATCCAAAATGTAAGTGGGAAAAGGTATTGGGTGTTTCCTTGAACAGGACGATAACAACAAAGGATCTTTCTTTCTCTTATGGTGGCTGTTATTAAATATGGCTCCAAAAGATGAAGTTGCCTAAATTTCATTTTTTTAATTAAGAAGCACTGCAGTAATCACCCATAAACAATGTGCTGTAAAATAAACCTATTGCTCATTTCTACCTATGACTTTGGTATCTTAGGGGACTACAGAGGGACTGATATCAATCCAGAAAGTAGAACGTTCAGGCACCTATCCATCCCATTGGGGGGTTGCATGTACACTTTATAATGTATTGGCATGAGCCCTGTAGTATTATAACTTTATCTTAACAGGGAAAATCACTAATAATGAGTCTCTAGGGATCTAGAAGTGACCTAGACAGAGTATGCAGTGATGGAATATTCTAGAAGGAAGAAAAATGAGCTAAATGTTCTAAAAGGGGGTTCAGCTATTAAGCATTATTTGAAAATACTGCTTGGCGATATTTCATGGGGCGGGAGGCAAAGGCTGTGGAGGATGCGGAACTGGGGTGGAGAAGGCCGGGGCAGGGAGCGCCTGCTTTTCTCTTTGCAGCCAGAGCCAATCTGCACCCTGTCCTGGGGGTTCAGCTCCGTGGTGCAGCTAGGGCAGGGAAGGCACCGTGACGATGCTATTTTAGGGCTTCAGGCAGGGTCCTCCCTGGCCGCCAACGTGAGGTTTCTGTTATGGACGCTTGCTTGCTCCCCAAGACAACCCCGTCCCCTAGAGGGAAAGAGGAGCCGAGAAGGGGGCGCTGTCGTCTCTCCAGTCGCGCTTTACCGGTGACAGCCGCGATTTTGTTTGTCCAGACAAGACGGTACATTGCCAAGGATTTGGGTCATTTAGAAATGTGGGTCTGCGCCTAAAAGCAAAAGGCTGGAGGAGAGGAGGGGAGGGGATCCAGCTTCGAGGGGACAAAGGAGCAGGGATACTCAGGCCAGCCAAGGTATTTTTCCATCTTTACATTTTGCTCAGGGCCATCCAAGTCCACCAGCGCCAGCCTGGGTTCCCTTGAGAACTCCCGGAGAGCAAATTTCTACAGGCAGAAAATCTAAGCCCAGAGAGGGCCCTTCTCAGCCGCGCAGCCGGGAGCCAGCGCTGGGCCGCAGGGGCGCGGGGTGCGTCCAGGCTGGGGAAGGGAGAGGGAGGGGGAAGGGAGGGAAGAGGCTGGGGAAGGGGAGAAGGGATGTAGAAGGGTAGGGGGAGAGAAAAAGAAGGGGCGGGAAGCGGAGGAGGTTGCTGGTTTCTGATGATCCCTTATGGAGGAGTCCTGCGCTTGGGATCTCAGGGTGCTGGCTGGCTGCCCTGGCTCCTGGTCTTCCTCCTGCTTCCGCACCTTGCAGTGCAGGCTCTGCCATCCCTCAACTGGGAGACCTTTAGATAGTTGTTTGACCTCTCCAGATCTCAGTTTCCTCCTCTGTAAAGTGGGGGCAGTAACAGGACCTATCTTTTAGACCTGCCTGGAAGATAAAGGTGATGATCAGTAGAAGGCACAAGAAGAGTGTCTAAGTATCATAAACGTTAGCTAAGTCCCGGCACACCCTCCTCCGAGGAATGCAAAATTCGTCCTTGGATCCAAGTTGAGGCAGAAATCAGACCTGCTTTGGCTTTTCTTTTCTTTTTTTTTTTTTTTCTTTCTCCTGGAATGGTTTCCAGAATGATTTGGCTTCTGGAGAGGGAATTATAAGGCAGCTGAACTTCTCTGGTTCTGTCTCCTACTCATTATCGCACAGGAGTAACACAGGTTAATCGCATAGCTAATTAAGAGATAACATTAATGGAATCTGAGTTGGTGCCCTGATAAAGCCAAGCCCTGGCAGATAAATGCTGAGGTGGAGCCAAGCCATTTATTTGAGGAGCAGCAGGGCTTCTATCAGGGCACCGACTCTGCCTCCATTAAAGTTATTGATATTACACCCCAATCTACAACTGCAAGAAAATTCTCTGCGTCTCTTTCCCCCTTTCTGCGTTCGGAGGCTGCTCGGCATTCCTAATACAGATTGAACAAATGCAGCAACAGCTAGGTAATAGAGCCCTTGTAATTGAACAACACACTTAATGAATTAAGGAATGAATGAATGAACATTAAAGAAATTCATTCACAGCAAATACAGCTACAGTGAGTGTGCTGCTGCTCACAGGGGGATGTTGGCCGGGCATCTAGCAGAGCTGATCCCTCCCTGAATTAATGAGTTGTTTTTTCAGGGCTTTGCCTCCGAGCAAATCAATGAAGGACCTGAAGTACTATTTCTGTATTTCCTCTTCTTTCCTTCCAGCTAACTTGATAAAAGGGTTTTGGAGATTTCCTCCTCTCTTTGTTTTAATAAATTCTTGCATGGCTTCTTTAATTGTTACCTTTTTAAAAATTTTTTTTTTACCTTTCTTAGAGAATAATGATCAATTACTGCAGTCAGTTAGTTGATGGCTGACAATTCTGCTTGGCATAATGCAGCTATGATTTAGAGGAAGAGCCGGAGCACTAGCTACACGGCTGCTTTGTGAGGAACAATGGGGACTGCATGGTGCCCTCCACGAAGGTGCCAGCTTGGGCATTCTGCAGTCGGCCAAGTGCACTGCACACAGTCACTGACAGCCTAAGAAGACGACCAGACACCAGCTCTAGATGCTGTCATCTCTGGTATGGATCTCATGGCACCTTTACTGACCATGTTCTTGCGATGTCCCGCCTACAACTGTTCCTGTCCGTGCTCCCTGACCACCCTCTTCTGTCAATAGCCCTCCTCAAAGGCCTTCCCAGGGCCAAGAGACCTGACACTGAAGAAAGGCTTTACTTGGCATTCCTGTGCGGAGAATGTTAAATACCAACTCTGTAATGAGAAGTAAACACAGGGGCTCACTGAGAGTGACAAATCAGCAAAACACAGACTCATCCCCAGAACAGGCACTGTGGTGAGTTGGTCAGAGCCCTGAGTTGTCTCAGTCCCAGCTCTGCCACTCTTGTAACCTTGAGGGAATGAGCCCAAGACGGGGCCCGAACCTATAAACACGAGCGCAGTAACTCCCATTCCTGTTGTGACAGTCACATGTAATTGTGTTGTAGGCCAGGCTTAAACCAAAGCAAAGCCAGAATCCTGAAGGAGGAAGGCAAAGGGAGAGAAGAATCTTACCCCTCACAACTATTAACTCAGATAACAGAAAAGTCACTCTAGTTTGATTTTGATAGTCTATATTATGATTTCAAGCAGGAGTGAATTTAAATTCAGGGAAAGATCTGTCCTTTCTTTGGCTATATAAATTAGAAATAAGTTGAAAATTGAACATTCATGTACTTGTGTGCACTTCAAAATTCCCATTTATTGAGTCTCAAAAGCAGAGATATTCCTTTCAGCAATTTGCAAATAAATCTGAAAACACCTGAGACACTAAAGCTCAGGAGGCAAATTCCTTTTCTCCAGAAAATTAAGCAGAAATTGTACAATAAGAATAGATATCATAACTGTGTCATTATATATGAAGATCTATAATTACAGCTTATAAACACATGATTACACTGTTTACTTTAATTGCCTATTTAATGGGTGACTCCTAAGTATGTAAATATGTGATAAAAATAGTCTATGAAAACTACATACAAAAGGTCCTCACATTAAAAAGAGGCACACACAAAGTAAAGAAACTCACAATTAAGAATTAAATTTCTAAAATCCACACTCAAAGCAAACCAGGGTTTTATGGAGATGGTGACCTACCATGCCTATGTACTAAAGAGTAAATTCTATTCGGTTCAGCCCTTGATAAATACACACAATTTCCATGTTGAGCTAACTCTAATTACTGACAGTGTCAATACGAGGTTCGTGCCCAAGAACACAGAATAGCTAGTGGACATGAGGGTGTTGATTTTTTCCAGGGGACAGAACTTCAGTTTTTGAACCCCAAATAGGCCCGTTTCTCTCTCCCTCTCCCTCTCTCTCTCTGTGTCCTTCCACATCTGGTTTCATTTTGAATTACAGTGAGATGCTTTACAAGAATGGCTATGCAGGCAAATAGAAACATCTGACTTTGTTAGAATGTGCAGAACATGTCAGGGTGGGGGTAAAAATTTGCTAGCTGACCAGTCTCTGTCGCTATTAGGGATCATGCTTCCAGTTTCTGTCATTCTCGGAGGCCTTCATTATATTTGGGTTCGTTTCTGTCTCTTGCCTCAGTTCAGCTCTGTTTTTCACACCTTCAGGTCCACAATATGTTGTGCACCATCTGTATTCTTTCACCTAATTCTTTGTGATTCTTTGCAACCCAGTTTTTATCTATTTCGTGAGGGCAGAAATAGTTTCATTTATTTCCCCCTATTCCCTGAGCCAGGTGCACAGTCTCTAGCATATAGAAGGTGTTTCTAAAAGTGTTTATTGAAGTGAATTATTGCATGTGATACTTTGATCATCACTTCTTATTCCTACGTGTGTGCATGTGCGTGCGTGTATGTGTGTGTGTGTACTTGCACACATGCTTTCTACTACTATGGAACAATATCTGAGATAATCAACTCAAAAGGAGAGGTTTATTTTGGCTAATGGTTTCATAGTTTCAGTCCATGGTAGTTTAGCCTTGTTGCTTTGGGCCCATGGCGAGGTAGTATGTCACGATAGAAGCATGTGGCAGAGGAAACTTGTTCACCTTGTGGTGGTCTGGAAGGAAACAGTGAAGAGGTGCTGGGATCTCAACAACCCCTTCAAGGTCATGTTCCAGTGACCTAAATTTCTGCCACTAGTCTCCTCCTTCTATAGGTCCCACCACTTACCAATAGCACCCCAGGTCAGGCGTGAGGCCTCTAACACATAGACTTCTGTGGTACATCTCAGAGTCAAACCATAGCACTCTATGTGTGTGTGTGTGTGTGTGTGTGTGTGTGTGTGTGTGTGTGTGTGTGTATGCGTGTGTGTATATGTCTATGTATGGTATATCTCCAGGGATTCCTTGGAAAATGGCTCTTAACCATTATTCTTTGTGAATTCACTACATGCTCCAACATATCTTCCAGGTGGCCAACTTTTCTGCTCTCCCTGTGTACCAAAATTGTCTTCAGCTCCTCGGGGAGGGTCCCACATTCCTTCCTATCCTCACCTCTTCTCACAGGAAGTGCCTCTCATTTCCTTTGCTCAACACATCAACTGAGTGACTTTTAAGCCAGCTGTGCTTTCCTCTGTGCTCACTGTGAATGTCAGATGATGAGGTACTAAAGTTCAATCTCCTAAAGTCATGGGAGATCTTAACAGCAATCATAGGTAATGCCATAGGCTCCATGCCTCTGTTCAGTGAGGGATGTGTCTTGGCCCTTCAGCCCTGCTAGAAGATGCTCTGCCAATGTTAGGAGCCATAGAGCTCCATCTTATCTACCACAGAGCCAGTACACAGACCATCCACAAAGGGGAAAGAAACCATCCTCTAGTATTGATTACCTGGCAGCAGGTATTTTAAAGTGGGCATTGAAGAAAAACACATGCTCTTTAGCAATAAATTAGCACAGCCCTTGATTTTTTTTAATTGCAAAATCACATATACTGTCTAATCAATTTCTGCAAATAGCAAAATCAGTGCTTCTATCGGCCAGAATCCAGCCAGAGAAACAGAGCTTACATCAGGTCAATAAAGGGAATTTTGAATGAGATACTGGGTATAAAGGTGTCAAAGAGCTAAACACAAAATCAGGACCAACCGAAACACAACTGGAAGGCAGGTGGCAAGGGGGAAAACCAGGAAACTGCTAGAACTTGCAAGTCTGGAGAGAGGCTGAATAGTTCCACAGCCCAGATGCTGTCTGAGGGGAACTGGCGTCACAGAGCATCTGCAACAACAAAGGATGGGGCAGACATGTTACCTGAAGCATAAAGAGATGGCAAAGAGTGACCTTGGGTTCTCTTCCTCCCACCCTATTTACGAAGCTCAGAACACAGGACTTTGCAATGATTGCAGTGCAAACGTCTGGGGGCAAAAACCTGTATGAGTCCTGTTTAAGAGGCTTGGAAATACCCACAATATACAAGAAGAAAATAAAAGTCAACTAGATCAAGACCAAAACTAGTTTTATCCACAAACATCTATGAGGATTTATAATTTGTTTTGTTCTGCTAGCCAGTTCTTTTATGCGGAATGCATAGGAGTTAATAACAGAACCCCAGTATGGATTCATTTATGGCTTCTTGCATATAATTATAGTTTATGACCTACTGTATATAGTCCTCACTTCATAGCATATGTTCAGTCATTTCAATTAATGCTTTTATTGTCTTCATAAAGTCTAGTATTGAGGGATTCTTCCAGGTATTGTCACGGGTAGACATTTGAGTACAGGGTGGTCCTTTCTTCCAGTTGTAGCATGTGGCTGCCGAAGTCAGCACAGGATGGTCCCTTCTTGACCATTATAGGAGTGATACTGGTGCCCAATTTGGACAAATAGGATATGGAAATTATTACTTTTGTTTTTTACTGGAAAAACCTACATGTTACACAGTCATTTCTCCCTACCTCTTTTCCTGTAGCATGGGTCATCTTTGACATTTCATTCTACTAGGCAAAATTGAGGAGAATTATTGTCTTGTCTTGAAAAATCTTATCCAACCCTCCATCAAATCGTGTGACACTAGAGTGTTCTTATTTTCCCTGGGATTACCTTAGACCTCCCTCTAGCTCCCCTCTTTCTTTCTCTCCCTCTTTCCTCCTCAAACATAGTTTTTTCTTTGTAGCCAGCTATCCAAGGCTGTTATATATGACCTGCTGTAGTTTGGACATGAAATGTCTAGCAAAGTCCTCTGGGTGTTCCAGGCTTAGCCCCAGCTTTGTACCTTGGGAGGTGGTGGGAACTTTAACATTGAAGCCTAACCCCAGCCCTTCCCTTCTCTTCTTGCTTCCAGGCAACCATGAGGTGAGCAGTGTGTTTCACCACATGCTGTCCTTTGGGCGAGGCAAGTTGCCTTGAGGCTGACTTGAGCAATGGAGCCAAGTGAGCTTAGATGGAAGCCTCCAAAACCCATGAGCCAAAAATAAACCTTTGCTGTTATTAAGTTGATTTTTCTCGTGTCTTTTGCTACAATAATAGAAAGCTGGCCAACATATGAACTTTCACTACTTTCTCTTTAGAACTATCCTTTTCTAATCAGTTAGAAGGGAATGTCCTGCCTTAACTGTACCCATCCTACCCATGGAAGCGCTTTGGCCCTTGACTGTTCATATTTCTTCCTGTTCTCTTTTTCCTTCCCAGTACCCACTGTTGACCCCAGCTCTGGCCTGCTCCACTACCTCCAGCCAGAGGCATTTCTATAACTGTCTCTTTGTCTGAGACAGAATCATCTCCCTCCTCCCAAGCCCCACATGACCTCCTGCCTCTAGCCAAACCTCTAACCTGCAAAAGTTCTTGAAACTTACTCCTTTCACAGTGCAGAGGGAAAATACCCAGTCCTCTGACGTTTGACAGAGGAAAAAAAAGTTTAAGAAAAAATCTTTTTAAGTTGGAGAAATAAACACGTTTATCACAGTCAGAATTTGTTACAAGTAATTTCAGTGGTTTTTGTTCTAATCCACATTTCATTTCATAAAGCAGAGCATGTTTCCTCCTTTCTGCCCTTCCTCATTCTTGGCCCCTTTGTAAACATCTTCCCAAAGTACCCACCAAGGGAGCAAATCCAGGTTGAAGCAACCTCCGTGGCAATTCAGACCCCAAAGTCCTCCAAACCCCAGTCCTGGTAGATGAGGAAGGGGAATGTGCCCGTCATTTCCAGGGTGGGGACCCTCTGTGGAGATTTCTCAGCCTCCTGCCTTAATGAGTTTAACTCCAGAGATGGGCAGCTAGAGCATTCCCGCTGAGCATAATTACCGTGATGGGGCACCTGGGGAGAGATTGTCACAGAGATAACTGGGTCTCAGGCTATTTAGCGCTTTACAGAGGAGAGTAAGGTGGTGACTTGGAAAAATGAGGTCTGGTTTGGTTAGGAAGACTGCTATGCTTCATTTTCCTCCCTCCTGTAGAAGAAAACACTGTTGTGTTTTTAATTGATGTGTATGAGCCCCGAGCACGGACTGGACTCACGTGAGAAATCACAGGACCTTCAGACGGGATGGGACTGGAAGGGTCATCCTGTCCACCCCAGCCTGCAGGCAGAACTGCTGACCAGCTATCTCGGAAGGAGAGCTGGCTGTGCTTTTCATCCCAGCCTCTGGAGGACGGACTACAACACATTACCCAGGGCTGCCTGGGCTTGGACGTGCACTGCAAAGGACTATTTGTATGTGTTTATACTGGCTCTCCTTGCTTAAAAGCCACAGTCAGGGTCAGGGTCAGGTCCCTAACATGAGCAGCTTAGAGCAGCACTCCGAAATGTCAAAAATTCACCGGGCAGCTTGAATACACTGAAGAACACACAAGAAAATATGTTGAATCGCCTTGTGCAAATTCACACCTCACTGTGGAGCTGAATGAGGAGAGTGATCTCTTAACCACTGTCAAATTCAGCTAGTGAGTGCGGCAGGGTAGGACGGAGCTTCTGATTTCCCCAAAGAAAAAGCCTCAGAGGGTCTGAAACTGAGGCTGATGTGTGTAGTGGACTGCACAGGTAGTGCTGAGCCGCTTAGAGGCTGACTTTCAGGCTGCAGAAAGCGGTCTGCTGTCTGTGCAGTAGGGAGAACACAGGGATGGGGAACTGTGAACTCCGCTGCGGCGCTGCTGCCTCCCACACCCGTGTGACTGTGACAACAACATGAGGTGTCCAATACCTAAAGCAAATGGACTGAGGGGAGTGGGTGCCGGGGACAGGCAGAGGAAACAAACGCTCACATAGCCCTGGCCAGACGAGAGTCCACACACCAAGAAGCGTGAGCACTTTTCCACCATGGCAGGGCATAAGGGAATGGTGCAGAGCAAGTAGGTCCAGCTTCCTGGGGGGCGGGGGGGAAACAAGAGTGGAGCTTTCTCTCTCTGCTGGAAGGCCCTGGATTTCAATCTCTGATATCTCCAGGGGAGATTGCAGAGCCTCTACTTTTGGCCAGTTGTTTCTTAACTATAACCTGTGGGCCAAATCCAACCTGTGACCTTTTTTAATGTACACACTATAAACTAAAAAAAAAAATTGCTTTACATTTTTACAGGGTTGGAAAAGAAAGACTATACAACACAGACTAGATCTGACTTAGAAAGCCTAAATTATTTCCCGTATGATCCTTTATAGAATATCTATGGATCCTTGTAAGCCACTGATTCTCCAATTTCCAGGTCCATAAAGACATGGAGGGGCCTTGCTAAATATGCAAACTGTTTCTTCACGCAGCTGGCTCAGTAGACCTTGGATGGCCCCTGGTTTCTATCTGTGTTCTAACAACTACCAAGGTAGGTGAGCCCACTCGCAACTAGTGTCTTTAATTTAATCAATGAGTATGTACTTGAAAATGTCTATGGGGTCTCCACTCTGCTGAGTGGTAGGAGACACAATTTGTGGAAGGTGATTCGTTCCACTGCATCAAAGAATTTGCAGTCTATTTGGCAGAAGAAAGTTCTTCCACCAAAATTACTGGAGAGCCATCAGGGCCACATGACTTGGGACTGATGCCCCATGAACTACTGTTTGGGAACAAGGCCACCAAATGCAGTTGTGGGGAGCTTGATTGCAATCAGCAGGCGATGGAGAGTTTGAGAAAGAGTGGCAAGCCTGGGACATGAGGAGGTATCACAGATACGTACAAAGGCACAGCACAGGAAGGGTCTTTTGGAATGGAAACAACGGAGGTCCAAGCAGAGGGCAGAAAGCCTGACCCCCGAGGACCGTCTGGCAAGTAGCCTGAATGGCTCTCTCTTCATCACAAGAACTACTCAGAAAAGCAGCTTCTTTGCCTTGCCCCTTTTCAAGCCTCCTTAAGGTCCTAACCTGCTGCAATCAGGATTCTGTGTCTTTCTCCACAAACTGGTTATGCTATTGGCCATGCTGTCCACATCTAGAACCTCATATACTCTCTAAACTCCTACTTCACAGAGACACTTTTCATTATGTGCTTTTAATCCATACCTCTATTCCTTTGCAAATGTTATTGTTGTAGTCTAGATTTTTCTTCCTGTATCATCTCACTTATTAAAAAACCTCTACTTCATTTTCCAAGACCCAACTCAAGCATTATATTCTTCATGAAGCAAAATATTCTCCAATCCCTTTCCTTCTCAACAGGGCTAACCAATTTTCATTTTACACTACTTTGATATCTTAACTGCTGTCAAATTCAGCTAGTGAGTGCAGCAGGGTAGGATGGAGCTTCTGATTTCCCCAAAGAAAAAGCCTACAGAGGATCTGAAACTGAGGCAAAAAGATAAAGCTTACATTCTACTGGAACTATTTGTCACCATTTCTATCTATCTCCTTTATGGTAGAATGACCTCTCTGAGCCAGAGGCCATACTGACCCACCTTCACTTCCTTGGTGCCTATAACAGTGTGCATAGCAGCAGTCAGTGAACATGACTTCAGTGAATGATTAAGTGATTATTAGCAGTGCATTTTCAGTTGGTGGAAGATTCTAAACATCAGAGAAGTGTGGTTTTGCTGATATTATCCATACAGCTTTCTAAGTAAAGGGGATATTACAATCTCATTTTAGAAATGTAAAGAAAATATTAATGAGAAATAAAGATGATTTGTTGAATAGGAAGGAAGGGCAGAAAGCTCAGCATGTATAAATTCCACAAACATCTGTGGAGGAAGACCCTGGGTAATACCTGAGCTGGTATTATATATTGGTATCATATATTGTACCTTGATGGGACACCTGCTCTTTCTTAAGCTTTTTGGAAAGTACAATATGGAAAAAGTTCCTGCTGCCCTGGAAATCCTAGAAGACCAAAATAAAGATAATAATACCTCTCATATCATCTACACCTTTAATCTCAGTAAGACTGTTAAATTAGAACTTGAATTTGCCCGCCATAAAACGTGATTCTGTTGCAACTAAAGCAAATGACTTTAAGGATAAGAACCAATGATGCATACTTAGAAACTAGGAAAGTTCTGGGGAGCAACAGCAAAGAACAAAGGCCAAGAAAGAATAGGTCTTATCAAGTTTAGTAAAAGACCTTAAGAAGAAAGAGAATAAGTTACACTGGGTTATGCAGGTGACAATGATGGTTGGCTTTTGAAGCAAAAAGGATGAGGTGCAGGGCAGGTAAGATGTAGAACATTCCCAGTTGGTGGTCCTAGGTGTCTATTTTATCATAGAATGTAAGTACTACTTGGGAGAGAGGACACAACCAAGCCAATTATGCCAACTCTAAAGATGTCTAAGTAGGGCCAAGTGCTCAAAACAGGCCAACGAAATGTGAGCAGAAGTAGCAAGTGGCGCTTCCAGACCAAGATGGTTGAGTATGTGATGTACTTTTCTCACACCCTCTTCTGCTCTTTAGTCACCAGGGAGGCCCCCGAGTCAAAGCTGAACACAACTTAAGGTGGGCAAAACCTGGATTCCTGAGTCATGGGTTGGAGGAGAGCCACTTAGAAGAGCTGCTAGAAGAGGAATATGCATATTAATCTTTGTGTGGGGGAGAAATAATCCCTTACTATGTTAATCCGTTGAGACTGGAGGTCCATTACAACAGTTGTTCTATCTTTATTAGTACAAGGTAGGAAGTTGAATTTCCAGGAAGTGTTCAAGGAGCAGCTAAGTGATGTCATAAATCAGCCTTTTAGGCCGGGCATGAATGGGGCACACAGTTCGGGGTGGTCCTAGGCAGATGCAAATGCAGGAGGGATGTGGCCAGCAGTCCTTTTTGCCCATTGATTTTTGCTGGGGGCAGCTGCCTTTGACTCATTGATTTTAGCTGCTGATTAAGTTATGTCCACCCTGGCGGCAGTCACTTTATTTCCTTTCATCTCATATCTTCCACCTGCTGAAGCACCACAATAGTCAAAATCTTGAGTTTGCAACTGAACATTCAGGAAGGCTTGAGAATGGCTCCTCTCCCTGCATGGCAGCATTTAGCCTAGACTCTCCTTCCTCCAAAGGAGTTCTTCCCAGAGTTGTTCTGCTGCCTGTTAGACATAAAAAAAAAATGCTGAAGTTGGAGGCAGCTGATCCTCACCAAGGCTACAGCAGGGCATGCTTCCAACTGGAGGAAGCTGGTGACACCCTGGGAGTCACCTCAAGACCGAAACGCTGCCTTCCCTTCCTCAGAACGAGCTGTGGAGCGACCCAGGACCCAAAGCGAGCTATCCAGCAAAAAGGAGCTAAATAGCATCCAGCAGGTGGTAGCCCCGATGCCAAAGCAAACCTCATTCCAACAGAAGAGGGGTGCAAAAATAGAACCGAATATAGCCCCGAATTCTCAGAGTGACAGAGAAGATGCTAAATGGCAGGACAGATTTGTAAAGGAGAGAGGGGGTGGAAATTCTCTCTCTCTCTCTCTCTCTCTCTCTCTCTCTCTCTCTCTCTCTCTCATCTGTGGATGCTTAAACAAACACAAGATGGCTGCTGATGGATGGCGAGCTGTCGCACACTGGCTGAAACACCTACACGCCAGGTTTGTCCAGCTGCACACATGCCACAGCTGATCCTTCTGTAAGGGACACCACTCACGGCAGCTGATCAATCTGCAATGCCAATGACTTGATTTAGAGGGGCTGGGGGTGCCATACAGAGGTGAGGGAGGCTTGGTGCAGGGAGGAAATTAGTCTTGGTGGGGCTTGTCTGTGCTCTGTTCTCTTCTTCATCCCCTCTAGGGGACAATGAGGCCCAACCCTTCCTCGATCCATGCTGCTCTAACCTGGCACATAATGTCCAGGAAGGGGGTGTTTGGTGCCACCTCCACTGCCTCTGAGGAGTGTGACAGAAGCAGAACAGATTGTAAGCTTTAGACAGCCAGGAAATGGGGCTCCCCTTTGTGGCAGATGCAGATTCTGTCACCAGGCTAGGGGAAAGTGGGCTATTGTGCACCCTTGTTAGGATTTCTGGCACGGAGCGAGATTAGCTCCGTGCCCTTTTTCCTGCCTCCCTGAGATAACGGACGTACCAGAACGTTAACTCCCTGCACAGCAGGTTGGAATCTGCTGTCCTCAAGAAAGTCAGTGCCACCAGCAGCCCAGCCCTAGGCTTGAAGGTGGTCAGGTGGGTGGCAGAGTGGCCAGCCTAAGTCGGTGTGTGCGTAGGTGTGCGCAAGGGTATGTATGTGTGCCCATGCATGGTGATTTATCATGTCTTCAGCATTTTTCATTACCAGTTCTAATAGGCATTGGGAAAGCTGGCTGTACCTAGCAAATAAGAAAAGCTCCAGAGTCCAAATGGCAGCTCAGGGAAAGGAGGCACTTGGAGGTCCTGCGCTGCGCTCCGGTGTCAAAGGGCAGACACAATGCACTATCAGGATTCCTGATTCCTCCTCTTCAGCAAAACCTGTATAGCAACAAAGGAAGTATTCTGACCCTTCCAAACTCCACCCTGCACCCTTCTTCTCTTGAAGCACTGTTCATGCATCTTTTCTACAGATGAGATGGGCTGTATAATTCCTCCCATCACCTTCAGCAGGCGGACCTCTCCCTTACTTCCGTGGAGTTTATTGTCTGCGTATCTCGTATAATCCTGGTGCACGTTGCCTAGATTGTCAGTTCTGAGAGATAAGCACTCCAAGGGGCTCTGATATGTGTCTTGCCCATTTTGGTGCGCCTACATCACGTCAATAATAGTGCTATTCAGCTATTAGGCTTGAAATTCATTTCCACTAAAATGAATGAGTGCAAAAAACACAAAGCAGCAGCTAGAAGATTTGTCCTTGCAATCGACATGCCTCAAAAGGTGTATTAGCCACAAGGACCCTTACACATATTGCACACTTATACATATTGCTCTCCCATTCAAAGTCTCCTCAAGAAATGAGAAGTCTCATCGACTGATAAACCCAAACCCTGCTTCCCTTCACTAGCCGTTGCCCTGCTCACTCTGAGACCACTGTGAACCTCCCTCACTTGATGCCTCTTGTCACAGGCTCCAAAGCTGGAATCGCTTGTTGCTAAATTTTGGTTTTCAGGCTCACGCGGAAGTATTTTCATTTGTGTCCTTTTCCATCTGACTCTTTAAACTAATCCTCTCGACTTCAGATCTTTGCACAAACCTTCCGTGTCATCATTGGGGAGTTCCGAGCCCAGAGCAAAGGTAGGAGGCAAAAAGCCCCAAATCTGCACGTTTTATTTCATTGGTACATGTATTTAATCCATCTGCAAACTGTTCATTGGATAGCACTGTAGGCTTCTCTCTCTGGGAACACTAAGGTATGTGTATTCAACAGTGGAAAATAAACATAAGATTTTATTACAAAGTGCCACTGCCGCTCCTGGCATGAGTAATTTGTGCACCTGCATTTTAAAAATGTTTCAAAGTTTTTCCCCTTGGTGGATTCATGGTAACACACATCAGCTTCCTGGCTGTCATGGACTGGTTCTTGAAGGCTCCTGTCACTTCTACCCACGGCATCAAAAGTCACTGTTTTGAGAGCAGAGAGCAAGCAGGCGCGATGACTGCCTAGAAGCCCATGGGAGGGCAGGTTCCTCTTGTTCCTTTTAAACACCTGCCCTGCAGGAGTTGGCAAAAACTGTAGAGGATCTTAATCCTGAGACCCATGGGATAAGGGACAGATGATCAAGGCAGGAATAAAGGTCAGGATTTGTCACAGTGAGAGGTGGATATGGTTGCTGGAGACCAATGCTGAGTTGATGCCCTCCGCCATGGTCTTTGCCTGGCAGCCTGCTTCTTCTTAAGCACAGAGAGCAGTTTACTAGCAGATCATTACCCTGGTGTTTCTGCAAACAAAGCAAGGGGAGCCGGTGTAAGCCAGGTGGACTGGAGACACCAGTCTGTAAGGGAACCTGGCTCCAGGGAGCTTCAGGTTGGAGAATGGTACAAAGGCTTTGGAAGGAGAGCGCGCTGTTCCCATTTCAGAGCCCTGGCTTTCTGTTCTCTTCCCTTCCTTTTTTTCCTTTTTCAATGATTCTGATTTTTGCAGGTGTCTAAAGTCAGCTCTGTGTGCACAGCGCTAACTAACAATTTCCCTTGTGATATCTGTAATCTCCTGGAAATGTGCGTTGATTTCTTCCAATGTCCCCCACAACAACTCCGAAGGCTGGCAATTCCAAGTCATCTTAGGCATGTTAATACTTTCTTAAAGTCATATTGCTGCGTATTGTATATTTCTCCCTCCAACAGCGGGTCTCGGAGGAAGGTGATAATGGCCCAGTGCTACACCAACTTGATCATTAGAGTCTCTGTTTCTCTAAGCAACATCAGGCGGATAACTTGATCTAAAGAGTATTTATTTATCTGTCCAACACTGCAAATGGAGACACGGAGAGCCCCTCTGATAGAATCGCTGGGTGTGAAGTCTTCATTGTTCAGGGTGACGGAGAGCAATGGAAGCTTGTTTCATTTGAATAATACCAAGTTTCAAACACTGTGCACCATCTGCCTGGGGAGCTGCCTGGCCCAGGCACAGAATTGAATGTATGTGGCATTTTAAACAGTTTAAATGCAACTTTGTTCTGGTTTCAGTGGAAGCAGTCGTTTTGGAGTGGTGGCTGCTGTTTTTGCTGCAGAGGCTCAAGTCCCTTATTCTTGCTGTGGACAAGGCGTCTACTGGCTGGCTTTCCTTTCAGCTTAACTATCCAGAAAAATAATAATGCGTGTAAGATTCCTTCCAGGAAGAACAGCAGAAATTTTGCTTTGAGGCCTTCTATAAATTTTCACACTGATGCTTATATTCCAGTGAAGTTCAAGTTCAGAAACATTTGAACCAGGCTCTCTGGTAAGTCCTGCCTTTGTAGACCTTTGTCCAAAAGCAAAATGCCCTTTGAATTGTAACTAAATAACACACACACACACACACACACACACACACACACACACACACACGCCCCAGTGTTTTGGAGAGAGATCAAATATATTTGAACATGGTCCTCTGGATTGTTTTACACCTTGGTTCATGAATGTTATTCTACATGAAGCATCCTAGAAGCAGACCGGGAAAATGATCATCACATTTGGCTGAGTTGTATATTGAATAACAGTTGGTAAATATACCTTGACTTACATTAAGTACTGCTTAGATTCTGCCCACAATTTTAGGCAAGAGGTTATTGGAATTACTTATCTCCAGGATTAAGGGTAAGGGTACTGCACTAGGATAAGTTACTCATGGCTCAAAAGAGCAACCCTGCAGTATTGGTACCTTAAAGAAGTAAAGGTATGTTGTCTTCCCCTTGGTGATTTTAACATGATTTGGGCCATTGAGTGAGATCCTGCACCACAGTGACATTCAGGGGTCCAGGCCTTTTGTCTTTTATTGCCTCTGTCATTACCATGTGACCTCTATGGAATCTCAGGAAACAGAGGCGAGGGTGTGGAGTATGTATACCCACTCTTTACTGCCTTGGTCCCAAAGCTCCTGCTCTGTACCAATGGACTGGAAAACATAGTCCTGGGCCAGATATAATCTACCACTATTAGTTTTGCATCTCTTTGTACCAGTTAGGGATCATTAGAGGAACAGATTGTATATAAAGTATACACACACACAGTGGTACCACTGTTCATGAACTTAATTGTTTCATGATTCTGGAAAAGGTGGCCATGTTCATGGCTCATGTGGGAAAGATGGCCATGGTTGTGTTCATCACCCAAAGCAGTATTGGCAAAAACAAAATTTTGCCAAATGCTTCTGTTTGTGAACCAAATTACTTGCAAACAAAAGTGTTCCTGAACTGAGGTACCACTGTGTGAGTATATATGTAAATACATATGTATATATTTTGATATAAACAGGGTTTACAAAATTGGCTTCCAATAACCACCTGTAGAGTTTGGTGTGGAAGAATGTAAAAGGGCTGTCTGTGCTGGAGAGCAGGAGGATCTAGTCAAAAGAAGAAAGGCCTGGAGCTCACTGGAGAGTCCTGTGGACATTCATATCAGGAAGCCAAAGGTCTGCACTGGTAGACTGAAGCACCTAAAATGGAAGCCTGGAGACTGACACCCACAGGGAATAGCAAAGATTGGAGCTCCTCAGAAGAAGCAGAATGCGGATTTGGCATTGGAAGACAAATTCTTCACTTCCAAAATGGAATCCTTCTTTCCCTTTTTATACATCCAGGCTATAAGCCTATTGGTTGATGTCACCCACACTCAGGATGAGTCTTCTGTCTTCAGTAAGTCCATCATCTAGATATACTCAGAACTGTGCTAAACAAATCTGCTAAGCATTTGTTATTCCAGTTGACACCACAATTAATGAATTGCAGTTTCATCTGAATGTTTCATGTGAAAATTTCCAGTTCCATAATAGAACATTGTTCCAGTTCTCTTCCTCTTGCCATCCTTGGGGCTGGTGGGAGGAACACTCACAGAGGCCCTTTCCTGAGTTTTTTTTTCAGGGGCACAAACCCACTGGCACACCAGGAGTACTGGCCTCATGGGGAGTTTTATGAATGGAGTTATTTATGATTATATCATAATGACACCTATATCTTTGATGATTTTTTTTGTTTTTTTTGTTTTTGTTTTTGTTTTTCTCCGGTACCGGGAACCGAACTCACGACCTTGCGCTTGCCAGGCAGGCGCTTTTGCCGCTGAGCTAAATCCCCAGCCCCATCTTTGATGATTTCAATCAGTTCCTACCACTTCAGTGTGACTTATTCTTTATAGTAACAAAATTACTTTCATTTGGTATCTGATAGAAGGTAATATCAAGAAGAAGCTATAACTTTTATTTTATTATAGAGATGATAAATTACCTAATATAATAAGTATATTAGCATTAGTATTTATAAATATTACCATCTACTAATACATTATTTATATTAACTCTTGCTACAATTTTAGGTTGTCATTTTAGAGGCGTAATATTCTGAAGCATTATAATAACACGCAATACCCAGTTCTTCCTCAATGTCTGCTATTTAAGCATTTAAATTTGGTTTTAACATATCTTCTCCTAACACAATGATTCTGACACATTGGCCCTATTTTTTTTAAATGTTAATAAAAAATTTTTGGGTCATTCTGAAATACTTTCTGTACGTGTGACCTGTCCTATTTTTAGAAATATGATGGAAAACAATAGAACAATGAAATTACTTCAAAAGTTTTGTTAAATGGAATTGGAACCACTGGAGTAGAAGCTACATTGTTCATGGCTCCAGTTTCTTAGATTTATATGTATCCCTCTCTTGTGCCTGAAATAAATCTGCTGTCATCTTCGCCTCTACTCTATTCTAAGCACACTGTACAAACAAGGACCTACTTCTTGGGAGAGTAACCGAGCCAAGGGTGTCATGTTCCATCTTTATGATGAAATGCAGATTTGTCATTAAAAGGAAAATTCTTCATTTCCAAAAGCTGAATATAAGTGATGCCTTGAAAGATTTTTAGCTAATAAAACTTAGCCCCCCCACCACCAAAAGAATTTAAGAATATGCTTTGGAACTTAGCCAGAGTGTTAAATTTGGTTTCAAAAGGCATATATTTCCTTTTATTTCTTGATACTACCGTATAGGATTTTGTTGTGTAGAGAGGCAAACAAATGCCAATAGGCTTTTTGAATTCAGTAATACTGCCCGCTTGGTTTGCCAGATTTATTCTGTGCCTCATGGTTAGTGGAGCACAGCCAGTGTGGCTTCCAGCTGCTCCAGAGGAGAAAGATTGACCCGCGAGTGATGCCATAGCCACTGGGTGACCCAAATCATCATTCAGGCCTGGTTCCTCCTCTGCTGTGCAGCCCTTTTCTTCAAAACAGTTTGTGCAAGAAAAGAGGACAGAGATGGATTCTTTCTATTCAACATTTCTACCTGTTCAGGCTGATTTTTGAGATGGGCTCAGTTTATAAGATTTCTTAGGGATGTTAAAGACACTTTCCAATCTCACCACCCAGTCCTGGTAGGCGTCAGTCTAGGGACGGTCCCTTCCTTCAGTCACCAGCTCTATGTCTAAGCATGAAATTTCACTCTATTCCCATATTCCAGTGGCTTGGAAGAGCCATATGAACTTGGGTGTGGAAAATTGGATGAAGGGAGTTCTGTAACCCTATTTGGCATAGCTTCCTTCAAATAACAAGTGAATTTTATTGGAGTGGTAGCCCTGCAAAGAGGAGGAACTGTCAGACTTTCAGGAGGATGCAATAAATGCAGTGCCTTAGCAAAGTCACCACCTTTCTTTCCTGTGAGCTTCTGGGAAATCAGACATGGCATCTAACACTTTCTTGTGCTGTATTTTGTTTTATTTTGTTTGCTTTTCTATAAACTCCTCCAGTGTGACTTTGGGAGATTCAGTTCCAACCTGTCCCACATATTTCTCAAGACTGGGAGTAGAGAAATCGGATCCATGGTTTCATGGGGATGGTGATGAGGTAGAAGGGCTGAGAAGAGTGGTTTCTCCATGCTCATGGCCTCTTAACACCAAGGAATGCAGAAGAAACATCTCAGCTGGTGTGGTGGTCTCCAGGGCACCCAACCGTCCACGACACGGATCTGCATAAAAGCCAGCGAGGAGACAGGCGGCAATGACCCACATACCAGAGGAGGCCAGTCTCTCAGGGCAAGGGTGTGTGGCTCACCCTTGATGCAAATGTGTATGAAGGAAGGAACTGAATGACATTTACAGCCCGAAGTGATTCCATTTCATCATTTTGTACACATACATTCATGATATGCTATGTGTTATATATAATTTACTAAAGCATGCTTTTAAAAATAGATTTGAGGAGCATGGAGACCCCAGAAGCGTATGTTATTGTACTGGGCTTGAGTTTCTTTTTCCCTCCCACAGGGGACCTCTGAGGGTCTATTTGAGGGCATGAATATGGAAAATTCAGCTTCAACTCCCCCACCCTACTCCCCGAACAGCACTGCAGAACTGTGCTAAGCTCTTGTGGTTTTAAAAGAACAGATGCAAAAGACAAAATAAGTTTAAAAGGAATTTGGGGAATGGGTCCTCAGAATCACCACATTTTCCTATCACTCCCAGAAAATGCATATATTTTCAGGGGTACTGTACATCTGTGTGGCTCCAAACCACCAATTATTTTTCCAAGCAACATAATTACAGCCTTCTACTGAAAATGTCAAACCCTCAAATGAAATACAGCTTCAGAAATTTTCACTTAAGTTAATTGGTTCCAATTACTCAGACCTGCTTTGGCCCCCCAAAACACATGAAAGCCAAGCTCTTTTTTTTTTTTCTCATTTTGTTTGCTTTTTCCAGAAAAGGAGGAATAAGAAGAAATTCAGAGAGAAAAAAGAAAGCAAGAGGAAGAATGGAAGGAAGGAAGGAAGGAAAGAAAAAAAGTAAAGAAGGAAGGGAGGGAGGAGAGGAAGGAGGGAGGAGAGAGGGAGACAGGGAGGGACAGAGGGAAGAAGAAAGGAAAGAAGGAACAGGAGGGAGGGAGGGAGAAAGGAAGGAAAGAAGGAAGGAAGGAAGGAAGGAAGGAAGGAAAGAAGGAAGGAAGGAAGGAAGGACAGACACTTGAATTCTGCATACTTTATTGTAACTTAACCTAAAATGGGGAACATACTTGAAGAAAACAAGAAAAATACTGCCTCAGCTTATACCTACACCCCTGTGCATGGGTGCTGAAAGGTCACAGAGGTCACTGACTTCCCGCTGAGCCACTGCAAACAGGCTCTGTTGGGTTTGGTTTGCTGAATGTAAACGCATGTCACAGATTGTGGGCGTGGGTTATCTACAAGAGTTTTGCTTCTAACTGACAATGGTTAAAATCTGAGCTTCTCCATGGTCCATACTGTGCTGAGAAGCTTGGGCAAAACGACTTGGGGGTAAGCAAGGCTCTCACCGAGCAACTCTGTGAACTGCCAGCTAAAGGAACACTTGGGGGCAGCCCTGTTTGGAGACAGATTTTTGCTCAGATTAACAACCCTGTTTGTGAAATGATAAAGGGTGAACAGAAGCACAGTTCCAAACAGATGCCCTAAGCACAGTGTTTACAAGCAGAGATCCTACTAGGTCATTTTGACCTTCTTCTCCAGCACCTACTTGGAGAAGTCACCAACCTCATTTAGGACTGGTGTCTGCCTCTGTGGAAGCCTCTTTTATAACTTGATGGAAATTCACAGATACTGGCTTCTCATTTACCACATCGAATGAATCAACTGGAATCAACCATTTTGCTGAGATTAACCCTTTTGCTCGTTAACTTGAGTCATAGGGTGGATTGAGGGGGGACTTTTAAGTTAAGATTCCTAATGAGCTCCATATCTTTGGGAGCCATGGACCTATCAAAGACTGGACACCAGACTGGTGCTTTAAGCTCACTACCATGCCCAGCACAGGGAACAAGGAGCATTCTTCACAGGAGGCAGGGCAGGCACTGTGGCCAGCACTCTAGTCTCTCTTGAAGTTATTCAAAGCCTGACTTTGTTATTTAACCTAAAACATGGTGGATTCCCGTGATCAATACATCTTCCACCAAAATCACAGCAGGGCACCGTAATATGGAACAAAAATGATTCAGGGCTGATCTGCACTGTTGATTAGCTGACCTGCTGCTCCGAGCATCCAGAGGGCCTCCTTCATCATCGGTGCAATTTGCAAGGCAGCTGTAAAAACCCAAAGCCATGATTCTCTTGCTTGAAGTTTAGTGTTGGTGCAGTGAACTGACAAGCTCAGTCTGCTTTTTAGTTGCCAGGAGTTACTGTCATAAAATTCCCCTTCATCTGGCATTGGCCTCAAGCCCCCTCAGCTGACTCAGCCAAGGAGGTCTGGATATAGGCGGCTGCTGTCCTGTAGTGTGTGCCTGCAGCAGCTCCTTAGCCTCGTTGTATTTGCTAAACCACAGGAGCAGTTAGCATAACCCCTGTCACCATCAGGAAGGTGGCTCATTCCCTTTCTAAAGGTCAAGCTTGTGCTTTAAGAGTTTAAGAATGGGGAAGATCTTTGTAGACACGCAAAGGCAAGAGCTCACTGGCCCTTTCCTGCAGTCAGGGAAAATCCTTTCAGGACCCAGACTTGCTTGTGAGCTCCAGAGGGCCCCATGTCAGGACGCCCTGAGGATCTTTTCTTCTGGACTCCAAAGATAGTGAGATCAGCTCAGGTCAAGCCTGGCCAAGTGAGAGGATTTAGGGACATCACACATAACTGAATGCAATGAGCTCCAAATGTCAGGATGGAAGAGGAGGCACCCAGAGTGGCCCAAGAAGCCCCTTCTCTTATACCTGAAGCTGTTCCTTCCAATCAAGCCCGGAGTGACCTTGAGGCAAAAGAGTAGAAACACAAAGGGAAACATTTCTACTATAGAACGCGTTCATCGAGCTCCCACTGCCTTTGATCTTTGGTAAGAAAAACATGCCAGATGTTAGACCTGTATTTTTTCTCCCTGATCCACCAAAAAGGGAAGGGAGAGGAAAACCTGAGTGTTATAGGAAGGGTTTCCATAGAACATTAGAATTTCATCAGTGGGAAAACGTAGTAACAAGATTTGGATTAGATTTACAACAAGAGCGGAGCTTTCTCTTTATTGATTATTTTCAGTCTTTTTCGAAAGAATTTTCCTGGGATTTCAGAAAAATTCAATGAAAAGGTATTATTTATTTACTTATGGATGGAAATGGCTCTCTTGTCCAGCTAAAAAATACATAATAAAATTTGGCATTACTTAGTGTGGGAAATATTTTGGAAGTATCTTCCTAAAATATTACCTAGCTTTCAAATATCAACCATTCTTTTCCTGGGCTGGGGATTTAGCTCAGCGGTGCAGTGCCTGCCCGGCAAGAGCAAGGTCGTGAGTTTGGATCCCGGTACTAGAAAAAAAAACACACACACACACAAAAACCAACCAAACAAAAAAACCCTTCTTTTCCTAAAATGTCTTGAGCCTAAGGTATCACTTCGTTTATCCTGAGACAAATGTTTCTAAATAACTTCAGATTGTGAGCTAACCAACCTGAAGCAAAAGAGGTGAGGTTTAGATATACCAAGAGTGAAACAAAGTCATTCCTTGGTATCTTTGTTTTTAGGATACCTACGGATACCAGAATCTGAGGGTGCTCAAATCTGTTATATAAAATGATGTATTTATTGTTTACTTCTAATACCTAATACAATGTAAATGTGATGCACATATTTGTGGTACTGCGTTGTTCATGGGATAATGGTAAGGAAACTGTACGTGCTCAGTTCAGATGCAAGCTTTTCAAAAATATTTTCAATGTACACTTGATTAGATATGCAGATTCAGAATTGGTGTATATTAAGCACCCCCTCATGTCTCTCTGCTCCTGCTTGAACAGATGAGGTCCTGTTTCTTGTGACCTGCATCATACTTCTGCTAGAGGGTCAGCAAGCCAAGAACTCATTCATAGAACAAATTTTCAATACTACTATTAAGGATATAAAGGCATGTAAGTCGTGGATTTTGTTTTCATTTAGTGAAAGGAAACTGTGCACACAAAAATTCTGATACTTCTAGAATGTTCTATATTTTATTAGCTACAGGCAACTTAACTCAGTGTTGACTTCAGTATTCAGCACCAGGCTGGTCACTTCTAGGACTGAGAGCACATAGGTCATAGCACCACCAAACATAGAAACGTGTCACGCACCAGGACAGTTCAGGATGGGACCTTAGACATCATCTTCATCCTTAGTGTGCAGAGTCAGAGCTGAATTCTGCAGAGGTCACAGACAAGCTCGAGGCCACAGAACTTCTGGGGAACAGAGCTTGGATGGCATGTACTTTTCCTGATTCCACTTCCAGTGCTCCTGTTCAAGCTCACAGATAAGAGCATTTCCTCCTTAGTGTCTCTTGTGTGTCTACACAGCCCTGGGGCATGTGACAGATGCATATTCAGGTCCTCACCAGGGTTGCCACTGGCTAACCACATGCATATGGGCAAGTCTCAAAGTTTCTCTAGGTTTCAGACACCTCATCTGCAAAGAGAAGTAACTGGAGCTTTCCATTGCTCTGCACACTTCAGCACAGTATCTCCAGAGCAGAACAGAGAGGGTGGTGACTCCAGGTAGGGTCTGGAGGTGTGACTTTGCAAACAAGGTCACTTTGCGCTTGAAGTGTTGAGAGTCATCTCTCCTAATAATTTGTGTGGTTTCTGTGTAGATCATATGTTAATATAGTATATTGTGATTAATCAATATATTAACAATATGTCTATGTTTGTTTTAATGTGAGCATAACATTTGAAATGTCTCACCAACAGTGAAAGTTGGTTTGCCAAGTAGGGTTTGCTTATCCTGTGATCAGAACTGGGAGATTTTTCCAGGCCACCTCTTCCTCACCAATGCCATGTTGTATGTCTGTTTCTATTTAGCCACATTTTCCTATTCTGGGTACCAGAACACGAGCTGGTCTCCTGCCACAGTGTCCAGTGACCCTCAAAAATGCATAGCTGTTGGAAGATGGAAGAGGAGGTGGGGGAGTAAGAGAACCCCTCCAGGAAAAATTAATACCATAAGCATAGTCTAGAAAGGGACACAGATGTTCAGCAGGTGGAAATAGGAGGATTGGTTTTCTAGAAAATTCTGGGGAGTGGCTCATCAGGTCTCTGTTTAAAGTATATCTGCTTTGCTGTCCAGCCAAATTTTGATCCTTTGTCTTAAATCTTTTTTTTTTGGAAAGAGATAGGCTATGAATAAATATTTGGATTTAGAAGGAATTAGTTTAAACATCTTTGGAAAATGTAACAGTACTTCTTATTCAGATGCAAATCTTTTGAGCACCTAAGAGTGTTTTTTTCCTTCTCTCTGGAATCAACACCAAAGCAAATGTCTGCCCTGGCTTTGCCTAGTGCTCTGATTATGGCTCCCCTCACCTTCTGGGATTGTGGGGTGACTTGGTGTAGAAAGGATAAAGCAGGGGGGTGCAAAGAAGGACGATTCTCACCCAGTCCCTGGGCAGTTATCAGCAGAGAGAGGGAGGTCAGCCAAATTCCTCATCTGCTCCAGCAGCAGAGGCGTCCTCCCCAGTGACTTCTCCAGATGGAAAAGTACTCGGAGCTTCGGACCATTTCCCAGAGGACAAAGTGAGTTTGATGAGAAGAGACTTCTGCTCTTCAGAGCAACTGAGCATGCATGAATTGAGTCAGTTGTTGGGCTCTTTAAGTACCCTGCACATAGTAGGTATGTGATAACAATTTTTCAGACACACAAATCAGTACAAATCCTCTACCAAAGAAGAAATGACAAGAGACTTATGAAAAGGAGTAAGTCATTACAGTCCAGTATCTCTGTTCAGGTTTAGTTTTCACTTTTATATTTAGAGAATAACAATTTTGGATTAACCTAAAAGGTTATGGAGTTTTGTCTAACCTAATCATTTCAACACTGGCTGAATATTAGAATCACCTGGCAAGCTTTAAAGAATTACTAATGCCCAGGCCCCACTCCAGAGTGATTGAATCAAAAACACTGATGCAGGGACTGGTTTTTTGTTTGTTTTAAATCCCCTGGTATTTGTGCTGCGCAGTGAGAAGGTGAGTGACTGGTCTAGGCAGGCAGGTGGGGTGGTTTTCCCAGGGTCCTACCAGGCTGGAGCCGGGCTGGGAGGAGAACCCAGGTCTTCCCACCCGCTCTTGTGCTCTTTCCCACACACCACATCAGTTCTCCTTTAGCCCTATTGCCCGTGGGATAAGTTACACTTTTCCACTGGGAAAAGGGAGCAGTAGTTGACCCACTAACCCCCTGGAAACAAGTGCTTCAGCGCCATGGGAATTTTCCTGGTCCTATTTGTGGAAATGGTCCAAGCCAGGATGTTTCTCCAGGAAAGGATATTATGATCAGGGGCCCTTTGGTAACTGCCTATAAGTATGGGAAGATTCTAGCCCCAAAATATCCCCCTTGCCTCCAGTTACTTGTGCTGAAAGGCATCTTTTGGAGGATGAAGACATTTAACTGCTTGGAATATAAACACTTTATAAGTAACTCTTCTCCCCATTGGGCCAAATGAAAAACTGAAGGCTTAAGTGCCTAGCACAGTGCTTGGCCTCAGTATTTTAAAATACTTTTATGATAGATATTATCTTTGCATTGAAATTAAGACTGTGATTTTAATTATGGTAACTACAGGTTTAAGTTAAACTGGGAGATCCTATGAGCTGGGCCAACCCTTCTTCCTTCCTTACAAGTATGAGGGAAGTGGGGCTCAGGGAGGTGATGTGAGTTGCTCTGGGAGTGTGTCACATAGTCAGTGGCTGATCAAAGATTCACGCCTTGTCATAAGTTAAAGCATTAGTCCAGCTCAAAATTGAAAAAGAGAAGAAAGGTGTTTGAGTGTCAGGGTTTGTGTCCCAATCCTGGTCTGACCATATTTCTGGGGGGAAAAGTTATTTAACTTGCAAGAAGCCCACAGTTAGAAGGAAAGGAGAAAGAAAGAAAGAAAGAAAGAAAGAAAGAAAGAAAGAAAGAAAGAAAGAGGAGAAGAGAAAGAGAGGAAAGCAAGAATGCAAAGAAGAAGAAAAGAAGGCAAAAGGAAAAGGAGGAAGCAAGAAGACGAAGGGGGCAAAGCATGCTGGAGAGACAGGAGACAGCTGATGAGAGGGGCTTGCAGTGAGAAGGCATGGCGGAGGCTGAGAGCTGGCTCTCTTCAGAGTGTTTTCTCTAATCCATGACTCCAGCAGAGGACCAGGACCTGCTGCAGGAAGGAGGAGAAGGCTTGGTACAGGAGCAGAGAGACGGAGGAAGCTTCTGGGTGAGAGTTCCTACGGAAAGCGGGCAGAGCAAGAGCTAAATTTGTTCCTGAGCAATCCAAGGACAAGGAAGAGGTGGGAAGCAAAAGCAAATGGTGGATGATGGGACGCTCTGAATGGCTTCCCCATAGGACTGAGTTAAAGACTGACATAGGTATCAAAGGCATGAAGAGGGCTACTTTCCACCAGAAGAATGCACATCTCTGAAGTGTCCTCCCAAAGAAGGCATGTCGGGGACTATCACCTTTGTAGAAAACAGAAGGAAAGCACTGGACAAAGTGAATCAAAGGAAGTGGTAAATCTGTTACCTATGCCTGAAACAAAGCATGTGTAGCTCCATTAATGCATTTAGCTACCTGACCAGAAGAGCCTCACATTCAAGCCCACCTATGGAGCCTCATCTCCTCCAGATGAGTGCTCTTTGAAGATGAAAAGCACTTTTAAGTGCTGACTCTAACCATGTCTAACCATGACCATGTAGGCTGTTAGCTCCATGGGGAAAGAAATAAAAATACATATTAAATGTGTTACAGTACTTAAGAGTGCTTCTTGGGAGGCAGTGTCCTTTAAAGGTAGCTGGGCATACATAAGGAAGTGAAGTATGACGGGCAGGAAGGAGGTGGACAGGCCTAGGCAGAACCAGTAGGTGATTCTTTGAACCCAAAGACTAGGCTTGGATGGGAAAGCAAAGGGAGCTTTGGTAGGAGGCGGTGGGAACAGTGGTAGAGAGGGTACTTAGAATAGAAAATGTCACATGTACAGCACTAAGGAGAGCAACCTGAAGTTACTCTGAGACTGGCCAGGAGAGAAGAATGGAATGGTGTCACACTGTAGTAGATTTCCTTAGGCTTGTAAGGAAGGGACATTGCCCTCACAAAAGGCATCTAGTCCTTCCCACTAGCCAGGAAAGCAATGAAAGACAATGGGAATGAGCTGCTCTGGAAAAGCAGAAGGCGCTCGTGCACTGGACTCTTTGTGTCCCTCTCCTCTCCCTGTCTCTGTCTCTGTTTCTCTGTCTCCTTCCCCTCACCTCCCTTTTCTTCCCCTCTTCCCTCCTCTCTTCTCCTCTTCCTCCTTTTTCCTCTGTCTCCTCTCCTCCTCCTCTCCTCTCCTCCTCTCCTCTCCCCTTCCCTTCTTCCCTTTCTTCTCTCTCTCTCTCTCTCAAAGTTAGGTAAATGGCAATAGGCACTGACAGAAAGCAAAATGTGGCATCCCAAACACAGGTAGAAACCTGTTTACAGGAACTGGGAGGATTTGGTATTTTCCTTGAGGAAGGTTTCCAAGGTAATGGTTGGGCCATTTAAGGATGACGATGGTCAAGTAGCAGCAGTGAATGGTAGGGATAGCTTTCTTGCCTTCAAGAGAAATACTTACCTTCTTTCTTTTCACTGATTCGAGAACATAAGGTCATTTCTGAACTTTCCTTGTGGGGAGACATTACCACCTGTCTAATCCTGCAGAGGTAGGAGGGGGCTATGAGACACAGCAAAAAGAACAGGACTAGGAGCCCAGTGCCCCTTCAGTTGGCTCCTTGTGGGTTATCCCGCCTTGGCTTATCACTTGACTCTGCATTTCCATTTTCCTTGTTTGTGTTAGGACTTGAGAATCTTAAAGACTGGACTCTAAGTATCTACTTTTCTAAGTCGGCCTTTTGTCAGGACAGTTCTAATAAAAGTTTGGAAGTTCTGCATTTTCATTATCTCCTGATATCTATTTCAAAAGGTGTTTTTTATTTGTTACTTTTTAATGCAAGAGAAATGCCACTGGTTACACTTAAGCCTTATTTGCACTAACTTCCTGTGAGAGGTGGTTGCCAGCCTAGGTTATTCCAGGTACCAACCTTGTGACTGGGACAAATGGTTTGTGCTTCTTGAGCCTCAGTTTCTTCATCTATGAAATGGGACTAAAAATTATGTTTAATAGAATTATGAGCATTAGATAAAACAATATATGGAAAACCCTGAGCATTATATTTGATACAGAGCAAAAACAATTTATGTAAACTATTATTATAATGTAACTATCATTCATACAACTATCAGAAACTTATGAATAGCCTCAAATTAAATCTGGCTCATTCCTCCGGGGGTTTTTGACTCAGATTTTTTCCCTTCAATTTCTGATTCTTATTGCTGGTTAGTTTTTCCTCTTAAAAATCTACCAAGCTGAACATTGTTAAATAACAGTTAATGCAGGAGGGTTCTGTGTATTTTTTTGACACTTTAATTCATTCCACCCACCTTTCTGTTGGGGTCTTCAGGGTTAATTCAGAGCAGCTTTTTACTTGGTGAGAGTTGGTTAAACGCTGTACTGAATGTTGGAAGAAAGCTTCTCAAATGCTTTTCCTCTTAGCATCCAATTCCCAAAAAACCTGGGAAAAACCATTTTGCCTGTCTCAGGCCGCCTACAGTATTAGGTAATTATTAGAGCTGGTTGCGTATCAGAGCCTCAGTACAGTGCTACAGAACCCTACTTCACTCATGCTCCCTCATGGCAAATGAATCAGAGACACCGCCATGTATTTTTGGAGAGTAAATCTTTGTGCTAATTAATTATATTAATATCAACATGTTGATATTGATATAATTAGCACAGTAGATGACACTGATATAATTAGCACAAATATTTACTCTTCAAAAGTAAGTGGCAGTGCATATGCATATAATAACCTTAATAATAATACTGAGCAGTTATAGTGCCACTTTCTCTGAAGAGCTTATAAAATACATAAACAGCAAATAACTGAAATGTAGACTTCATTGAGGGCTTTCATAGCATCGTTGAGCAAGGTTGAAGGGGTTTATGCAGTCATAGAAACCTCATAAATACATCCTGACAGGGGTATTTTTCCCCAAACAAAAGTGAATTTCTAAGCAGCTACCAATAGGCCAAAAATTAAGAGATGTGCTCAATTATGTATAGGCATGAATCACTTAGCAACAGAGATGTGTTCTAATAAATGTGTCCTTAGCTGTAGGCATCACAGAGTGTGACTAGATAAAGCCAAGACCACTAGGACTTCACTAGGTAATACAATCTTATGGGAACACCTTCATATATGTAACTGGCCAAACTGTCATGTGGTACATGATTGTGTTGCATTGAGATTGAACAGGGCTCCTTCTCTTTCCTTACTTGGATTCATGTTTGGCTACCCTAAAACCACAATTTATTTGGTTTTAAATCAAAACAGAATGGCATAAAAGCAGAAATGTCAGGAAACAAGCCAGAAAATACATATCCAAGTCTCCATGACCCCAGAATCACTGTGTGGAAGGACCACGGTCACCAAGTCTATCTGTCAGTCAGCTCTGCTTTGTTTGATGATGTGGGTTCCATACGCAGTCACAGAACCCTGGTAGGAAGAGATGGGGTGGAGAAGGTGTATGCGACACCAGGGGAGGGAAGGTGGCATGGTGCCTAGTGGTTCTATCGGCACTCTGCTGTCAGGAGCCAATGTGACCAACTTCCCCACTGTGTTTGTGATGGGAGATATTAATCTCAACCGATTTCTTATTTCTTCATTTCAAGTACAGGCTGATCAACTTGCACACTTTCTTAACATTACAACTGTGTTTACTGCCACCACAGTTTGGAAGCCATCATAGTGTATATCTATGTATGTAGCATGTATTTGTGCATATAGCTGGTATATTTGCATACATATATGTATATATATATGAACACATACACATCTGCACATATAAATACACAAGCAACACACAGAACTCAAAACACAACCATGAGTTCAAATGAACGCACTGATTAGTATGAAAAACAGGTCAAGAGACTCAAAATAAATTGCATTTTACAAAACACTGTCCTCTTGGAAAACACTTGAAAAGTAAGCATGGTTTTATGGACTGACAGAAAGGAGCATTAGTTATTTTCACCCTCTCTTCTTCTATGCATTGACTCTTGTAATAGAGTGTCCCAGATGTTTTGCTTCTTAGGGCCTCTTTGGACGAGTAGATTGCACAGCAGGAGGCAACATCTGGGGAAAATAGGAGCAATTGTGAGAGAGCCTTAGAATATTGGTGCATGCCTGGTTGCTATTCCTGGGTGTATTTCAGAAATTGTGCTTTAAAGGCAGCCTCCATTATCATGTATACTTTCTGGGCACAAAAGCAGAAGAGTAGGTCCACATTTCTTCTTGAGGTTTTCATTTTTGAATTTTCTATTTTCCGGCACAAAGGGATTTTTTCTAACATTCACGAGGCTCTAGAATTTTGGCTGCACTCTGACCTTCCTCCATACTACACATCATATTATTTTGCAACTTCTTAGTAACACAAAACTGCTTTGGTTCTTCAGTAAAGCACTTCATTGTTATCTTGGTAGGTGAAAGTAGAAAGTTGTAGCCTCCTGTGAACATCACTACACAGACAGGGCATAGTTCAGAGGGCTGAGGTTCAATCCTGAGGCTTCTGATTGTCTCATCCCATTTTGACATCATAATTGAGACTAATCTCCACCAATTTTGCCCTTACATTCTTTCCTGCAAGTTTAATCTTCCTATGACAATTTGGAAATAACAGTATTGGAATGGGTACATTCTCAGAGACACACTGGAATCATTTTGCATTACAGCCTCAATTCCTGATGTTTTTCGCCTAAGCAGGTATCCAAAGGCACACAGTGAAATCATTTTGCCTGCATAATCTTGCCTTTTAATAGCTTCCTAACAGGGTATCTGAAGAAACACTCTGGAAACATTTTGCCCTCCTAATTTCATGTTGTAATGACATGAAAATGTCATAAAGCAATTACCATCCCAAGCATAAAATGATCTTTAGAAGTTACTTTCTCCATAGGCTCATTAACATCTTTGTAGCTTTAATATCTTGATTGTTCAAAAAAATGTTTAATACTAATTGAGAGACTTCATTTAAAACTGAATACCACTTATTTAGCCCAATCTCTTTCTCTCTCTCTCTCTCTCTCTCTCTCTCTCTCCTATTACAATAGACTGACAGAACCCTAGATTTATAGATATGCATACACCTTCTGACCTCACTGGTTAAAATTCTAAGTGGAATTGATCTGGTATGAAGCAAAAATCAGTATCATGCATGAATTGCTTTGGGGACAAAGGAAACAGGAACAGTTGTCCTTGGAGCAGACAATCCCAAAATTTCTGCAGTCCCTGAAACACATGAAACTAGGTACACAGGGGGATTGGGGGATTGGAGGAAATGTGAAATACTTTACTGGAGAGGTTCTACATATCAACACAATCATCTGATTCCTCTCATGAGTGAGACCTGCCATGTACATTTCTCCACATGAGAAACCTAAATCAAAGGAACAATGACAGGTTGGGTTCCGTCATTCTGAGATATGGGCTATGCTTTGCAGCTGTACACTCCCGTATCATCTGTAGGCAGAGTTCAAGTTTATGTTTTTCCTGAGCCTTCTGAAACAAATAAGGAATGACAACTAACCTTAACAACCTTCCCTAACATAAACATAGGAGCCAATTTGCTTGTCTCCTATGTGCCAGGTAATACTCATAACTTAACCTTTAACTCCCTGCATACATTCTTATCTGGGTGATGGAAGGGTGGGAAATGAGCTCAACTGATTTGCACAAAACAACACTAAGGTTGTCATGGCTTCTCTCCTCAATTCCAGAGATAAGACGGCCTCTGAATTTTCCTATACACTCTGCCTGTGACTAAATAACACAGCTATGTTCTTGTCAAATAGTTTTTTCGATTTTACACTCACTCAAAGGTGACCTATAGAGCTACTAGTAGCAATTGGGTCATTTGTTGGTGGGAAAGAGGCAGAATGATTGGTTCTGATGTTTGAAAATAAAGCTAAAACTGGGAGGAGCTATTTGGCTGATAATAAATAACAAGAAAGATATATGAATAAAAATAAGCATCTTAATGATTTACCATTGCTATGAAACCAATAGGCTGGTGATCCAATCCGATATTCGCAAATTTGTATAATCCTCAGGGTAAAACAATTTAATGGGCTGTCTCTTTTATAGTTACAGAAGGCCTTTCATGTGATCAATTATACATAAGAGTACAATAAATGTAACTTTCTTCATACTAATCACATCTAACTTAAATTCTCTTGTTGGTCTTTGGAGTGTATGTAGCATTCCCAATAAAGTTTTTAGTTTCAACTCTTACCAAAAGTTAATCTGCCCAGAACTTCTAAATAAATCTTCAGTTTGAGGGCCTTCTTTTTTTTTTTCCACACTAAATAAAACTGTTCAAACAATACAGTTTGTTAGGAAACTGCCACCTCCTCCTGTGTCGGCCCCTTCCTCGACACAACAATCCTGCTGCTTCAGCCTGCCCGTGGGCAGTGGGGGGTTGGTTTGATTGTTTTTCTTCTGTTTGGTTTTGTTTGTGTTTTGTTGAAAAGGCAGCCTAACACTGTGTTAACACCGTCACCTGAGGCTAACAAAACTTGGCTAGGAGAAAGAGATTTCAGATCCTCGCTCTAGTGACATGTCCCACGTGGCCCCCAGACCCTCCCAGAGTCCTATAAAGTCAAAATTCCCATCTGTTTTATTATATGTTTAATTGGTTTGCTCCTCAATGGAACAGAAAAGTAAAATGAAACCCCTCATCATGCGCCACTTAAGCAAGGGGCGAAGGTCACATAGACTCTAAAAGTCCTACAAAAAATAAGGAGTGACTGAATTCCCCTAATTGCCTGAGCCAATCAGTTGATGCCTGACTCTAAGTTAGCTGACTCCATATATTTTTTAGCCTCTACTAAGTACCAGAAACAGTTCTGTGAGCTACAGATGCAGTTCAAGTAAGCATGAAACCTGGATTTGCTTCAAAAAATGGAAAGAAATTTAAGGCACTCCCGTTTTCCTACATAAGCAGTGTACATAATTCATGTCAAGGTAGGAAGCAAATCACGGCACAAATGATAGGACTGGAGAAAAGACGAGAGAAAGGCAGTGGACACTTGTCTGCAAGCTTCCAAGAAGAAAATGAAAGATTTCTGTGAAAGGAGATTTCTTAAGGTCCCAGATGGGAGGTTACTTAATCTCTTGTGGGTCCATTTTGGGGCTGCATAGCCTGAGAAAGTTACATGTGTGTGAAAATTTTAGGAAAATCCAGGCTTAGCCACTGCAATAAAAGGTAGAGAGCATTTGTGTGTTCATGTGTGTAATTTGGCCAAGAGTGCCTAAGAAAATACTGTCTGCAGGCTCACTTGTTGTGGCCTGCTCCCATGATTTTAGCTTTTCTTTGCTAAAGAAATCAGGCTGCCAGAACAGTACAGCAAATTGGAAAAATGAACTGGAACATCATAATTGTTTCAGCTATAGCAAAGAAAGAGACATCTGGTAGACCACTTGGAAGCCAGCCAATGATGAAGACTTCAATTAAAATAAAGAACATGTCCTCAGGAGAGCATCTCTGAGCTCAAGAAGTTATAAGTCCAGTGTGCTACTTGAAAGCCAACTACTAGAAAAAGTCATTTTCAAATAAAGCAAGACAGAGAGAGCAAGCTGTGAATTCTTCCAAGAAACCTTTCCTTGAATGTACTGTTCTAATTAATGATTTAGTGGGAGTTGGAGGTGCCAACACCCAGGTAGGGAAATAAGCTATCACATAGGAAGAGGAACTATAGGTTTGTTTTAAGTTTTCTGGGGAAACTGAAATGTTAACACAAGTTATAGGGGGTGTCATAGTGAGGAATGTACTGGTCCAGGAGTCAGCCGACTGGGGCTCTACTTCCAACTCTGACACCTTTCACCTGTGAACCTCAGAGAGGAGACTTAATCCTTGTGGGTCTCAGATTCCCAACTGAAAAAAGAGGACACTAAAACCTACCTACCCTTATAGAACTAAAAGGAGGAATACATGAAATATTCTGTATGAAAACAGTTTAATACAGTGCCTGGCATAAAGTATGCTTGTACCATGCTAAATAGCATAAGCCAGAGATAAGAAAAAAATGATCTCTGCTATGACTCATGTATTAATTTTCATATTTGAGAGGTGGAGTCTGATATAAGCAGCATGTGTGAAATGACCTATAAGATTCCTGAAAGAAGAATCATGTGACTATTAAAAAGATAAAAAATTTTATAGAGTCCTAGAAACAGTCTCATATATGAACATAGAAACAACTAGACATCAAGAGCAATGAAATCTCATTCAAGAGAAAGAATCAGAGTCAGTGGCTACAAATGTAATTAGCATTCCGTAGCCTGGAGTTGCATAGAAATTCTCAATAGGATCCAGTCTGTTTGCTGGTTGCTTGGTATGTCAATTACCGAGTGCATTATTAATTGCTATTTTCAATAGCAAATTTCTAATAAGATTATTTCTACATTACAAGTATTCCCAGAAATTGCCTGATCACCATGAAATCATAATCCTGGGTGAATTTAAGAGAACTCACATGGATTTGTCTCCCAATCCTTTTAATTTTTTAAAAAAATTATTTTAATTAACATAAAATTGTATACATTATATACAGCACACTTTAAAATATATTTATATACACACTGTGGAATGGCTAAGTTTATAAAATTAATGAATGCATTTCTTTATGTACTAATCATTTTTGTAGTGAGGACACAGATCACTCTCAGCATTTTTCAAAAATACAATACAGAGTTATTAACTATAGTCATCATATTGTATATTAAGCACTTAAATTTATTCCTCCTGTCTAACTGAAATTTTATATCCTTTATACATTCCCTTACCTCCTCCCCAGCTCCTGGTAATGACAATTCTACCCGTGAGTTCATCTTTTCTAGATTTCACGTGTAGGTGAGTCCATGTGAGATTTGTTCATTTGTGCCTGGCTTATTCTAACATGATATTCTCCAGGTTCCTTCATCCTACTGCAGATGATGTAATTTCACTCTTTTTAAAGACTGAACAGCATTCAATTATCTATGTATGCCACAGTTTCTCTGTTCATTCATCTGCTGATAGATACTTAGGTTGATTTTATATCTTGGCTATCATGGGTAATGCTGCTGCAATGAAGATAGGAGTCCAATATCTCTTTGACATGCTGGTTTTGCTTCCCTTGAATTTATACTGATTAGCAGAATTGCTGGATCATGTATAATCCTGTTTTGAATTTTTTCGAGAAACCTCTATAATGTTTTCCATAATGGCTGTATTAATTGACATTCCCACCAACAGTGAAAAGGGGCTCTTTTGTCTCCATATCCTCACCAATACTTGAGTGAGCTGATATCTCATAGCAGTTTTGATTTGTATTTCTGTGATGATTAGTGATAATGAGCAATTTCTCATATACTTGTTGGCCATTTGTATGTCTTCTTTTGACAAATGTTTATTCCTGTCTTTTGTCTGTTTTTTAATGTGGTTAAGTTCCTGCTATTGAGGTTCTTGAATTCCTAATATATTTTGCATATTAGTCCCCTCATCATATACAAATATTTTTGTCCATTCCATAGGTTGCTTGCTCATGCTGTCTGTTTCCTTGGGTGTGCAGAATCTTTTCAGTTTGATGTAATTCCATTTATCTATTTTTGTTTATGCATCCTGTACTGTCCCTTCATATTAAAAAATCCATTGCTAAAAGTCAATGCCATGTAGTTTTTCCACTATGTTTATTTCTAGTAGTTTTACAACCTCAGGTTTTAGCTTTAAGCTTTTAATACACTTTGAGTTGATTTTTATATGTAGTGCAACATAAGTGTGTAATTTCATTCCCTTGCATGTGGGTCTCCTTTTGTCTCAACACCATTTATTGAAGAAAGTATCTTTTCCTCAAAGCTTTCTTGGCAACTTTGTTAAAAATCTATTGCTTGTAAATGCGTGAATTTATTTGGGGGCTCTCTGTTCTGTTCCTTTGGTGAATCTGTCCCTTTTTATGCTAGTACCATGTTGTTTTAATCACTGTAACTTTGTAGTATATTCTGAATGAAGTCAGGTAATGTGGTACCTATAGCTTTGTTCTTTTTGCTGAAGACTACTTTGGCTATTTGAAGTCTCTTCTGGTTCCATACAAATTTTAGAACTGTGATTTCTATGAAAAATGTCATCAGAATTTTGAGAAATTACACTGAATCTGTAGATCTCTTTGAATATTATGGACATTTTTAACAGTAGTTATTCCAAATGCATGTACATGGGATATTTTTCCATTTATTTGTGTCTTCACCTTTTCATCAACATTTTCTGCTCTTAACATACAAATCTTCTGCCTCTTTAGTTAAATTTATTTCTAGGTATTATGCCCCTACCCTTTGAAAAAGTAGTTTCTGAGTTATTCTTGATTAATAACTTAGAATTTGTTGAACCTTTCTTATTCACTAAGCTGAAACAAAATCCAACTCTGCTGAATCCTTTGTCTTTATGAAAGCATTTATAATTAATTTGTGCATATATCTTTCTCCTCAGCTAGCCTTGAGGATTTTGAGCATAGAAGTTCTCCGTTACTCCTCTTTAAATCCTCAGATTCTATCACAGAGACTGGCACGTGGAATATGCTATAAAAAATCTGTTCAATAAGTTAGTGAAAGAATTCACTAGGAGCAATACCTTGTGGGAATGAGATGGAGAAGTGCTGAGAGCAGAAGTGGGTATCCACTGGGAAAGGTAAGGAGAGGAGACTTAAGAGAAAGCAGGTTTCAGACATAAGACTTGCCTTACATTTCAGAATTCAGACTGGAATTTACCATGTCACTTCCAGGAAATCACTTCTTTGGGCTGTTGATCTCTGGAAAGCTAACATTTACTAGTAAACACCATCCTTCAACTGAGAAATTGATGCATGAATTCTGAAATGAAACAAAGCAAACAACAATTTCCAAAACTAATGACTGCAGATTATAATAGAAGAAATTCTCCCAGCCACTGGTAACAGAGACAGCTTAAGCCCTGCAGATGTGGAAGAATAATGATTTTACTCTCTTGAGACAAGTCAAAGGGATCCGAAAGTCTTTTAGGCCTTGAGAAGTGTGAGCAGGCTTTCTGTAAAGCCAATGATGGGTAGATTGCAGAAACTGAGTCTTTGCCAGAGAATTGGGGCTTGAAAAAGAAAATCTCGAAAATGATGGGAGAGAAAAAACCAAAGCACAAATAAATAGCAAAGAAAAAACAGAAATACTTTTGGTTGGCTTTCTAAGATACTGAACATAGCTGTGAAGAAGAGAGAGGAAGCCCAGAATATTATTTGGACAAGGTCTATGTAAAGATGTCTGTTTGTGAATCTTTCTCTTTTGATTTTTAGTGGAGAAGAGCAAAGGATGGAGAGGCTGAAGCATCAGAAAAAAAAATATTAGCAGCAGGCTGATTTCCTTCTAGTGCTCTGGCATTCATCTTCATTTCCTAGGAGTCACGTGCACAGATGCCTTTTCCACAAGAGGCAAATCCAACAAGACAATGGAGACATCCACTCAATGGCCTTCGACAGCTAAGGATCATAGAAATCCTCAGCCTTTCCTGTTGGCTAAATGTTAGTTCCTCATCTTGGGAGTGGGCAAGAATGTCAAGAGGAACGAGGATTGATGGTTTTTCAAAATTATCTCATTATCGTGCCACTTGGGTGATTGCCATGAAAGTGAGACCCCACCGAGTTTTCTCCCAGCACACATGGAAATCATCTTCAGAACATCTCAAGGGGGCAAGAGACATTGTTCACCAATGGACTTTCATTTTCCATACTGTATTTTGTCTTATGATCACACTGGCTGCAGTGCAGGGTAATAGAAAAAAATCACACAGTCTTGGGATCTAATTCTGGCTTTACCCTTTAATACCTGCCCACCTGGGACAAGCTAGTTATCTTCTCTCCAAGACTATTCAATCTGTTTGAAGAAAAGGGTTTGTGGTACTACTCTCAAAGATTGCCTGGAGGACCGAATAAGGAAGTCTATGTGAAAGTGCTGTGTTTCTGGTGAAAACCTAATATTCTTTGATGCTCTTGCTCCAAAACAGAACCACTGATCATTCAAACTTCTCAGGCTTGTCTCTTGACTCTTCACTCTTCTTATCCTTCAAAGTAGTTTGGTCAATACTATGTAATAAAGATTACCTGGCCCATAATGTCCCATACCATGTCACTGTCTAAAATATTAAATTTGTGAGCTCCCAAATTATCATCTAAGTATGGCAAAACTACACCCATAATGAAATCCTGCTACTTTTGATAGCTTAAAAAAGAGGTGAATACTTTGCTATAAATTTTGTACAACAATTATAATTTAAGTGAAATATTATTCTCAAGCATGTGTTAGATGTCTTTCTAACAATAATCACACATAATAATTGCTAATATTTTTAGGTGCTTAAAATCTCTCCAAAACTCTGCTGTACATTTTTCCTTGGACTTGCCAGGTTTTCCACCTTGTATGGAAATTGAGGTTGAAAAAAGGAAATGACTTGCTAGGGGGAGCTGTGATTTTGATTTAGGTCTTACTCCAAAGAGTGTGTCTTTAATCACAATACCTTGCTTCTTCAATGGAAACCAAAGTTGTCAGGTAATATTATCAGAACATGGATGTTCCTACAGCTACAAAATGAATCTGGAGATAAAGGACTATCTTAGAATAGATAGCATGCACTTTGGCCTACTTTAAATTTGGAGGCTATTAACCTCACCTTTTAATCTGTGTCTTCTAAAGTGATGGAGAAACTTTTAGAGACTGAGTACTCAAACTGCAACCCAAAACTCTCTTATTTATCGCAGAGTGCCAACACTGCAATTAAACCTGAAAACCGAGGTTTAGTTTTGAAAAAACAACTCACACATTAACATCTTTTATTTTAAAAGGAAAAACAACACATGTGCCATAGGCTCACTACCACTGCTGTAAAATGCGCCCCTTAGGCAAGTGGCTGCAATCTGAGGGTATTTGTGACTCTGGATCCAATCCAAGAGTAGAAACCCAAGGCTAGCCTTGGGGGAATACTCAACCCTAACTCTAACCACAGTCAGTCCACCCCTGTAGGACCTGGGGCTGCATTCTGGGGAACTTGATTTAAGGAGTTACTTAAGCAGTGGCAGAGGTACAATCCTCATCACTGTAATTTCCTGAAGCTGGTGTAGGTACTCCTTTTTGAAATGTCCCCTTTGTCTCTTTGTTGAGATCTAGAACTTCCTTAATAAGAGGAAAACTTCTCAGGCCATGAGATGATTGGTCCCTCCTAGAAACAGCTCGGAAGGAATGAGGAGCAGGGTGGGGCTGTGGAGCTGAGGATTCCGGAAACTTGGCACTGTCCTCCAGGGAGCAGGCAGCGTATGAGCTGCTTTACTGAGCACCATTTACCTTCAGCGGTTCTTCCTGGCTGCACAGTTGTCTGTGTTCTTCCTCTCCAAGCAGCTCCATTGTTAACACAGAAGTTGACGGTACAGAGCTGGTTGGGAAGCAATGTAGGTCTTGTGGTGCTGCGCACTCTTCCTGTTCCTTCCATCATTCCTTCTGTTGGTAAGGTGCTATCCATACACTCTCCACCTGCGGTGTCACCCCGGTGTCATCCCTTCCCACGCAGCCTCACAGCAGGAAAGAGAGAGGCATGCAAGGAGGAACAATTTAGGCCCAATCCAGTGCTAGGCAATGGCAGGGTTTTGTGTAACTTGTTCATGGCTGGGATTGAGAGCCCAAGAGATGTCCAAACCAGAATGAGTGCCGAATGCAAATTGATTATCGATTAAGACTCTGGAAACTCACCACCTGAATGGATGCACTGCCCAAAGCGAGAAAGGTCAAACCCCCAGCTTCACAGGTCCGTGCCCAGTCTACAGTTGTGCACCGTCCTATCACAGGTCAGCTTCATTCAGTTCCGTTTCAGGTGAGAAAGTGATCATGGCAGCAAAATGACGAATGTGTCGTTATGCATGCACACCGTGCTGTCTCTCAGCAAACGATCCACTGCTAACTTTCCTTAAAACACTGGAAGTTAGCTACTTCATTGCAAGTAGGTCTCTCTGATCTTCCTTTGATTATTAAAAAAGAAAAAACAAAACCCTTTTCACTATTACACCTGCCCCCCAATCCCTTCACCTAGAGAGCTCCCCACTCCCACTAACCAGGAGATAGTTGTTGGAACATTTTTGAACATACTCATGTGAATTAAAGAGCATGACCGGGTTACCTGGTGAATCAGGTTGGGATCCTTAGAAACAGACAATGTGATGAAGACTTTTGTGATGAAGAGTTTTGGAAAACTGATGGAGGAGGTGCTCAGGGAATGAGGTAAGGAAACAAGTTAGGGGAAGGCAGGGAACCAAGTGCCAGGTGATCTCAGCCCAGGTCCCACAGAAGATGACTGCCTCGGTATCTCTCAGGGAATCACGGGTGCAAAGCTACACATTGCAATTGCACTGCTGTGAAGCACAGGCTTTGCTTCTTCTACCTTAGCAGTCACCAGTGAGGAGTGGCCAGGGAGGATGGGAATTTCTAGGCACAACAATCTCCAGGAGAAAGTCAGATGCTCTGGTCTTATTTCCCAAAGTATTGTGCTAGCTACATAAAGTTCTCAGGAGCCATGAGGGGGTCATTTAGGTGGGATGTTAGGGAGAGATCCTTCCTCAAAATTCTCTCCTGCTGTTTGCCTAATTCACTGCTTGAAATCCTATGAGTTATTTCTTTGGCCTTGGACAGTGATGGGGAACCTTTTAGAGTTCTCAAGGATAACAAACAGCTAGCTGCGGCATGAGTACCATAAGATCACCACCACTGGCCTGGTCATTGCCAGTTAAACTGTCCTATCTGTAAGGGGTACTCTCCTCCTCCAACCCCAGACAGTACCCTTCAGGAGGCAGAATGGGCCAGATTCCTAGGAGAACAGGTTTCGTCCTGGTCACACAGGACAGAGGGACAGTGTGAAGGGATAGGTGGGGCAGGAAGTTCCCCAAGAGGAGGAGTTGTCAAGAAGGCAGTCACAAAAGTGGGGTGAAACGCAGGTGCCTAATGGGGAAGAGGAAGGAAAGGTAGGCGGAAAAAGATCTGGGGAGGAAGCAAGTGAAGCATGCAGTGACAGTACCAGAGAGGGACCAGGTCCCCAGTCTGTTGGGGGAAACCATCTCTCACGGTCCCTAGGGTGAGACGGCCAGACAGGGAGCAGCTACCTTGTGTCCGTGGAGACAAGATGCAAAGTAAGCAAGCTGGAGTAGAAGGGTGAAGGGACTGGCATCCTTTTCCTGTGGACAGTAAGTGAGAACTGTGCATCCCATTGGGTTAAACAACTGTACGTACAATCTAACTGCTACTTAAATGCTAAGGTGGGAGAAGGAACTAGGTATTCCTGCTTGGTTCTTTCTGGGTTCTCTCTCTGTCCTTTCAGGTGGCTGTTCCTTGGAAAACACATCATTTCTCTTTGTATCACACTCCCTCCGCAAGCCTTGCTCCTGTTGGTGCTACTGGGGGTGTATGTGTTTTTCTTGAGTCAGTTCAGCTCAGAGGGAAAATGTGAAGTGGCCCAGACACACCTCTTACCACTGCATGGTCCCCAAAGCAAGCTTTGCAGAGACACGCTGATGTAGTGCTGTCCAGACACCCCACTTCCGTGTTCATCTCCTGCTAGGTTCATAGCTTGGAGAAGGAACTCATAAAAAGGAACCTGGAACCCTTGCTCTCCAGGATGGTTTCGCTGGTGGCCAAACCTCACTGACGGCCTTGTGAACCTGTGAACCTGTTTCTCACTAGTCTAGACCTTGTGCATGCTGCTAAGAGAAAGCTAGAGAGTAAAAATGATCGCTCCTGTGCCGGCAACCCCCCCCCCCGCCCCGCACCATTCACATCCGTGCTCACAGACCACAGGATGCCATCACACGAACTTCCTCTCATTCAGCAGCTCCAAAGAAGTGCCTCCTGGGAGATGTTGCCTGTGTATGGAATCCAGTCCACTGAGCCTTTCTTCAGTCTGTCCCCTCTTCTGGATGTATGCTCGACAGGGACCGGTCTTACTTTTTAGTGCTGGCCATTGCGTGTCCAGAGCCAGGAGGGGAGTAACCTGATCAGAATAGGTGCCTACAGATTTCTGTTGCTATTCATAGTATCTTTGGTGTCTCTTTAATGCCTGGAGCACTTTTTATTCTTGAAATATATTGTGCATGTGCTTTTGAGTCAATTTTGCTACAGTTTGGTAGTTTTTTTTTAATTGATGTACAGTATATTTGTACTTGTTTATGGGGTACAGTGTTATAATTTGATAATGCACACAATATATAGTAATCAAATCAGAGGAATTAGTGTTTCTTTCTTCCCAAATAGTCTCATTTCTGTGTGTCCGGAATCTTCAAAGTCGTCTTTATTTATTTCAAAATGTATAATCATTGCAGATTATAGTTACCTTACCTTGCTGTAGATATTAAAACACCTTCATCCCTCTAGCTAGGCTCTAGTATACAATCTACCCTTTCTCGTCCCTTCCCTGGCCTCCATTTACCTCTGTTCTACTCTCCATGTGATCAAAAACTTGAGTTTCCACTAAACTTGTGCTGTTTTTCTATCTGTGTCTGGTTTATTTCACTTAACATAAGATCATCTAGTTCTATCCATGCTGCTGCAAATGACAGGGTTTTGTCTTTTTTTATGGCTAATACTCTTTTCTGTCTATATACCACATTTTCTTTATCCATTCATCCTTTAGTGGATATCATGGTTGATTCCATATTGGCTATTGTGAATAGTGCCACAATACACAAGAGAATGCAGGTACCTCTTTGCTAGGATGGTTTCATTTCCACTGGATGCACCTCTAAGAGTAGGTTTACTGGGTCATGTGTTAATTCTATTTTCAGTCTTTCGAGGAACTCCATAATGCTTTCCATAATCACTGAACTAATTTTCATTCCAACCAACAGTGCATACAAAATTCTTTCTTCTTCACCTTGTTAAGAGAATTTTAAAAGATGTGTATTTGTTATTTGATGTGGTGGCACATACCTGCAATGCCAGCAGTCTTCAGGTCCAAGCAGGAGGACTGCAAGTTCCAGCCCAGCATGTGTAAGAGAAACTTATTGAAACCCTATCTCAGATTAAGAATTTTTTTTAAAAAATGGGCTGGAGATGTAACTCAGTGTGAAGCCCTTGTGTTCAATTCCCAGTAATGCAAAATTAATAAATAGATAGCTAGATAAATAGGCAAATATTAAAAATATGTATGTATGTATGAATGAGTGAATGAATATACCTCCAAGTAAGTTACATTATTTGGCCATTCTCTGTCTGTGTGGAAACTAATTTTGGATGGCTATTCCTACTTTTTAGTCAACTCAGGACTGTTCTTTAATGATTCAAGCTCTTGAAAGTATTTTCTAATGAGTTTGGTTGTTTATTTATTCTGTTTTGTTCAGCCACAGATAAATTTGCATTTGATTGGACTTAAATGGTTGATAAAGACCTACTCTTGGCTGAGAGCCATCTAAACATAAAGCCAGGATGCATTTGGGCATTTCTCCACAGAAAGAAAAAATATGCCCCATGTATATTCAATTCTTTATTTATGTGGACTTTTCCACTTGAATATTGTCTCTGAGTTTTGATTGCCCTCTTTCTTTAGCTCTCTAGTACTTGAATCTTTTCAAAATAAGTGGTCAAAAGAGGAAGTGAAGGAGAAGCATCTTGTTATGGTTTGTGCCTAGAAGTCCCCTCAAAGCTTCACATGATCATAGGGACTTTTCAAAGGTGGCTGAATCTAGAGCATGTGATTAATTCATAGTGCAATGCCGGAATTAAGGGGGCTGGGATCAAGGGTGGGGGATTGCTGGATCAGTCCACTGATCAGATAGGTACTGCCCTCATCCCAGTAGACTGGATATGGTATAGGGTATAAGGGACAGAAAAAAGCTTGTCTGTCTCTCTCGTTGCCTTTGCTGTCTTCCACCACCATGAACTGTTGTCCCTCTTTCATGTGCACCCTGCCTTGGAGCCACTGATTATGCACCAAAACCTCTACAAACTGTGAGCTAAATAAACTTTCCTCCCTTAACTCTGGGTATCAGATATTTTGTCTCAGCAATGAAGAAAGTAACTAAGGCACATCTCAAGCCAGCTCGTTTTTTTCAAGTAAAAGGTAGTCTCAACTACCACCACACTGAACTGGGGTTTCTGCTTTCTCCTTCCCTGCTTAGCCTTGTACTTCTGTCCACTGCAGTGCTGTCCTCTCCATTAGTCTCATGGGCAAACGCTGGCCGTGACCTTATATGTGTTATTCAGCTTTTCCACTGCAGGAGCACAACACCCACAATTTAAGGAGAAAAGATTCAGTCCATGGTTGGCTGGCTCCAAGGCAGAAACAGCATGGTGGAAAGGCATGGTGGAGAAAGGCTCTTAGTTCACAGGGGCTGGGCAGCACAGCAGGGAGGCAGCACCAGAGAGGAGGAGGCAAGAGACCAGGTGACGGCCCAGCATCCTGCCTCAGAGGCATGCTCCCCCACCCCCCTGGGTGGCTCCTAAGCCAATCAAGTTGACACAATCAAGCTTAACTGTCAAATCTTCCCAGGGCTGGTTTCTTTGTAAAATTGTCTGCACGCAGAGTTAGATATGCTCCCACCTATCTCCTTCCAAAGCTAGCGAGTTTGGTGGTCTGTTAGCACTTACCACATTTCAATGGTAGTTTATCATGGTGATTAAGCACAAGTCTCTTATTTAGCTGCCCTGGGTTCAAGTCCTTGCTCTTCTGATTGCAGGCTGTGTGATTTGGGGCAAGCAGCTTTATCTCTGTCTGCTTCAGCTCCTCCTAGATTAAACAAAGGAAAAGAAAAAAGAAAAGAGGCTCATATCTACTTCATAGGTTATTCTGACAATTTAACAAATTGAAACATAAAGTATTTAAAACGGTTTCTGGCATGTAATCAGTGATTAATAAATTTCAAATTAAAAAAAAATTGTTATGACTCTCTCCATGGTTGCCTCACCATCTAGGTGGTGATCTCCAAATGCCTTGATTCCTGAATTTGTGCTTCACTCGACTTCCAAGACTGAGAACAGTATCTGGAGCGTAGTTGAAGTTCTATGAACCTTTGAGCGATTAATTAAAGACAGTGGATGACCATGGTGAGCAACGTGATATTTGGGTACTGTCTGTGAATAGGTTGGAGATCTTGGGAAACTCTTGCAAGGAGCTGCTTCATTTTTCCCTTCCTATGTTACTGCATGTTAGAGTAGGGCCTGCTCTGGGCAGATGCTGGGAGAGGCCACATTCTGAGGCTGGACTGCTGTCACAGTCTGGGACAGTGCTTCTGGGCCCACCCAGACTAACTCTTAGCCAGCGGGTAAGCACTGAATCCCCAGACCACCCCAAGATAACGAGAACAGAGACTTCAATGGGCAGCCTGATGGGGCCGATGTGGCGCTTGGTGGGCTTATCAAGGCATTTCACAGCTGTGAATAATTCAGGCTGGTCTTCAGAGGGTTGACAAGTTACAGTAAGGTGATGGTAGGTAGCCAGTCTCTGATATATCTCCCCTTTGGTCTCTGATCTCTCCCCTTTGTGACCAAAAGCACTGTAGTTCCATTTTAGGTCAGTCATAGCTTCAGCTCAAAATATTGGATCATGCTTGGCTTAGGCCAAACATAGAAATTCATTTTTCCCTTGTGAAATAATAACTTTCCTAGTTTCCCCTATGACTCATGGCCTCAGGATCAGTTCTGTCTAATGAAATGTAAGAGAATTTCTTGTTAAAATGAAATACACAAAAGAATTCTTTGGTACAATGTCTCTCCATTTCTTAAACATAAAATGTGATTTCTGGAGCTATGGCAGCCATATGACAACCATGAGGCTATAGAAACAGAGATGAAAAAGCAAAAATAAAAATGTAGAGTTGCAGAGCCAAGAGGTAGGTCTTTGGACTAAGCAGCTCCTTCCAAGAGTCTTACTTTGGACTTGTTATGGTTTGAATTAGAGGTTAGTAAACATTTTCTTCACAGGCCATATAGCAAATATTTTGTTCTTGCTTACTGTAGGTACCCAAGGCAATTGCTTGACTGCCATTTTAGTACAAAAGGAGCCATAAATAGTAGATAAATATATAGATGTGGCTCTATTCTAATAAAACTTTATTTATGAAAGCAGTACTGACCCATGGCCCTCCGTTTTCTAAATCCCTGCTTAAGGCACTTTCAGAAGAGTATTACTTTATTTGCAACTAAATGAACTCTAACGTATTCCTTCCCCATAAAGCCCCCCATTAGCTTCACTAACATCTAAAATTATCCAGTTAGTGCTCTATGTTTTGTTTTAGTTAAGTAAAAGTTTTGCCCTTGTTTTAATATAAATAGTACTTAAAGGAGTAAAACAGTCATTTCTACCTAAGTGCAAGTCATTTTAACAGACTGTTAGTTAAATAAAAAGAGTTGTAGACCCGATAAGTTTTCGGAAAAATTTGCTCCTGCTCTCCCCTTCCACAGATGAAAGGTTAGGTCATCTGACTTGATCTGGCCAACAATTATGAGTCAGAGTGACAGTGTGTCTACCTTCTTTCTCTTTCTTCTCTTATGCTTACTCCATCTCCAGGAGTAGAAATATCCCTCTGGCTCCAGAACAATGACAGGCACATAGGAAAGAACTAAACCTACCTGTGCTCAATGAAAGCCCTGGTCCCCAGTGCCCAGGCACCAGCCCAGCTCACCTTAGAAGCAGCCAACGCCTCTACTTGGAAGACAGCAACACAGCATAACTGTAGATAAGTGAACGTGAAATAAATGTTCATTGTTGCTGTCACTAGGGTTGTGCAGTTTTTTTGGAATGTAGCACTGTTAGACTGATATGTGGGTAATTAAGGAAAAGCAAGAAGCAAAACAGGCTAATTTTACCTTCTTTGTGTTTTTGAGGGCTGCTCCAAATAAGTCTCTGAAAGTCCGGTGGCCCACAGCCTGTCGGAAAGGGAAGCTGCCCCTGGCTCCGTGTGTGCAGGTAACACATCGGACATACAAGGGAAACTGGCAGAATTCCTTGTGCAGACTTTCCCACAGAGAGAAGGTGGTGCATTAGGAGACTCCCTTCTCAGTGGTAAGTGATGTTCACAGTGTCCGAACCAAGTACTGTTGATGAAAGTTGGAAATGACTCCCTTGGGTTGGGGCAGAATGGAGAAGCATCACTGTGAGCGTTGTACATAAAGCCCCGTTCTCCAGAGGCAGCATGGTGGAGTGGGACGTAAGCCTGAAAGACTGCAATCAAGTCATTTGGTCAGAGGTTTTCTGCCCCAGTTGTGACCATGGGTAAATTATTCAACTGTATTGAGAGAAATTCCTCATCAGCAGACTTGGGGTAACAGTTATTTCTGTGGAGTGAATGAAATGATGTATGTAGAGTCTCTGGCTCATGGAAGATAGGTAATAATAAAAAATAGCAATGGGTTCTATTTTCTAACAAGTACCTCGTTTCCCCTTTTCCCACATGGGAAGATACTAACATTAACCAAAGGACATAAACCATGTACATATTCTGGTTCACTCCTTTCTGTTTAAAATCAAGTGGCAATCACGGCAGGATGAGTCTGGTTTTCCCACCATGGACTAACAGCTCCGCTGCAGATGGGTTTAAGCGGAAGATGTAGACCACAGGCCTGCCTCTCCCCCTGAGTGTCGCTGCGGTAGGGTCCCTCCCTATGTATCTGGGTGGGAACGGTTTCCAGTGCAGCAATATCAGCCTCTGTGTACCCATGTGCAGTTCCGATGTAGCTCTAACGTAAGTCATACCCAACCAGACTGTGGAATGTTAGTGTATGCCCATAGAAGGGAGCCAAAGACACAAAAATTGTATAAAAGGGTGCACCATGCTCGGCACTCAGGCTTTGGATACGAATCCACTGTCAGTGCCTGCTCAAATAAAGGTCTTCCTGGGAAAAAGGCCTCGGTGTCCAGTCACTCTACACAAAAATCCTGCGGCATCACCACGCAGGGGGAGGTTTGGGGGAGGAGGCTGGCAGCAGAACACTAAGAGGGTCCGAAATTTCCCAGCCATCCAGAGACTATTGCCAAGCAGGGCACAACATTATTAAGATTAACAGTTTTCAGATGGAGTCGATCTTTTTAACTGACTCAAGTCAGACTGGTAATGATGTGCATGAGATGCCGTTTCCTGCCAAACAGTAAGATGTGGAATTTGTTAAATTAAGCCATGTGATGGGTCTGAAATGTATTAACTTAATCCATAATGAATGTCATTCCGTTCCTTTTCACATGCTTCCCCAATGAAGCCATTTAGGGCTCAGATATCTAAAGAAATTGAGCTGTCTCACTTGTTGCCAATTGGTTAATTCCTTGATGATGGATAAAAGCTACTAACTGCTTTTGTTTTTAAATCTTTGTTTTCTTCAGTAATAGCAATCTTTTAATCAGCTGTTACAAAGGAAAAGCTTAATACTCCATAAGCAAATGCTCAAAAAGTTCAAGTCATTAGGAAGATCAATGCCAAGAGGCCCAGCCCAGCCTGCCCAAGCGCCTCTGATGAGACTCAGGTGGCCACCGTGACAGTCAATGGGCCACATAAAGGACCTGGTGGTCACTTTTACTAGTCCCATGCTGGACACACGAGAGACGTTCAGTGTTTATCAGGCCGGAATGAACTGAGCCTTGAAGGTCTCAAGCTTTCTGACAAGTATCTCTCCACACGACCAGCTTTTCTAGAGTTCAGGAGGCCATTCCCACTCCTGGAGGAAGATGACAGAAATTTGCGATGAGATTAATCTACCTCTCCCGCACCATATATACGTATAGGGAATGAAAGCAAAACTTACATAGGGACGTCGCCATCACTCAGCAACTCATGATTTGGTGACCGAAAGCGGCACCTGCCTCAGCCACCAAAGTAGGAGCGATACTCAGCAGACATCCAGAGAGTCCCTGGGGACTCAGTTATCTGCCCACACAAGTAGGGAGCGGTGCTGCGCAGTGTGGCCCAGTGGCAGTAGTGATGTGGGATATTTCAGTTTGTAAACCTCTCTCCAATGGTAAACTATACCTATTTGAAGGAAGATTTAGATAAAAGGCTGCCCAAAGTAGACTCAGTTACTTTGGTAAAGTACTAGTATCTCTGCTCCTCACCTGTTTCTATAAATAAAGTTATGGAACTTTTTGTTTTTCTTTTTGTTTTCAGTGCTGGGGACTGAACGCAGGCCTTACACTGAGCTATATTTCCAGCCCTTCCTTATTTTGAGACAGGGTCTCACCTAGCGGCCCAGGATGGGCTCGAATTTGACAGTCTTCTTTCTCAACCTCCCAGAGTGCTGGCATTACAGGCACATATCTGCAAGTGAAGACCGATCACAACACAGTCATGCACTTTCGTTTACATATGACCCATGGCTGTTTTGAGTTGAAATGGAGATCTTATATTTCCCGAGTATTATCATATTTACTCTCTGGTCATTTACAGAAAAAGTTTGCCAACCCCTGGTTTTTGTTTGTTTGTTTCCTTACTTTTTTTGGAGATAGGGTCTCTCTGTGTAGTTCAGGCTGGCCTTGATTTCACTATGTAGCCCAGGCTGGCCTTGAACTCTCAGCAATCCTCCTGCCTCAGCCTCTCATGTGCTGGGATTACAAGTGGTGCCACCATGCCTGGCTTACTTTGGTTTTTGAGACAAGATCTTGCTCTATAGTTCAGATTGGTCTTGAACTCACTATATAGCTCAGGCTGGCCTCAAACATACAGCAATCCTCTTGCCCCAGCTTCCTGACTGCTGAGATTACAGGCATGCAACACCATGTTTGCTCCAACCCCTGGTTTGGATTTATCAAATATTCTCTTTCTTTGCACCTTCTCTGTAATAAGACTACACTTTCCCCACCTCCTGCACTGATTTTGGCTTGCTAAGTGGCTTGCTTTAGCCTTTTGGCAGGCAGAATGCATGTCCATGTCCCTTGATTTGGGGTCTGTGGTGGACCAAAATGAAGGCATATGGACACTGGCTATTCAATTATTAGGCACAGTTACAGCTTTGAAGGGATTTTGCAAATAGGACTAAGGCTATGGATCTTAAATCAAGAATAGTAGCTAGATTTTCAGCATAGGCACTATTTAATCAAAAGGCCCTTAATGTGCAGACATACCTCTGGCTTCACTGTCAGAATGATGGGGCAGAGAAGAGGACAGAAGAGATGTAGCACACAGGGAAGTGGGAAACACTTGAGGCATAAAGAAGCCTTGATATATTCTTGATGGCTTTGAAGACGGGTGGGAGAAAGCCCGGGAAAGACTTTAAGCAGCCTCTAGGGGCAATGACAGGATCCTGCTGGACAGCTGGCATGGAAACAGGGACCCCAGCCAGGCCTGCAAACCAAGCAGCCGAATTTAGCCAAAAACCTGAGTAAACTTGGAAGCAGATCCTTTCCTGGATCTTCCAGTAAGAAACACAGCTCTGCTGGCATCTTGATTTTGCCCAATGAGACTCATGCTAGACTTGTGATCTACAGAATGGTCAGATAACAAATTGGTCCCGAAGTTTGTGGGAAATTGTTCTGGCAATAAAGAAACTAGTACTGGGCCCACCTTGCTGGCACCCATGGAATGTTAAGAGACTAGACTTACGTAGAGGCATTTTATCTGCCCAGGTTTCTACTATCACCATCAGAATTCCAGGAGCTAGCAAGCCTGCTCACTTACAAAGGACGCGAGACTCATAGTACAGGTATGGACACAACCTTCAACTTGGGCTTGAGCCCATTTGAGCCCAGCCTGGATGAGCCAACTTCCAGGCAACCCACAGATGCATAAATATTAACGTGGTTGTTTTTAAAAGCTATCGCATTTTGAGATAGTTTGCATTGGAAAAATATGGTGGATGAATGATGTGTACAGGAAGTGGTACTGAAAACAGGTTACCCTCATAACCCCAGCTTCAAATACATCACAAATTTTTGGGGCCAAGAACAAATAGAATAAAAATGACTATAGGCAGCTACTGAAAATGGCCAAAACCAAAACAAAACTAAAACCCATGCATGGCACAGGTGTGCCCATATTACCAGCATGCAAACTCTGTAAAGTGTTTTGTGAAATAAATCATCCAGAAGATCGAATATGCACTTAATGAATTTGTAGCTCAAATGGCAAGATATGAAGCAAAATGTTGAAAAGTTGAACTATTGCCATGAGCTATATTTGATGAACTCTGCAAAAGAGAAGAACTTGGAAAACAGTTGGCTATTTCTGCAAGCAGAACTTTGAGGCAATATAGAAAATCTCAAAATCTCATTGAGAGAAATAAAACTGATTCTTAATAAATCAAAGACATGGCCGTATGACAGAAACTCCAAGAAAAAATCAGATCCATGGTGCTGCTGGAAAGATAAGTCCTCAATATTTATATTTATAAATCTGAGAGATGGCTGCAACATCCCTTTATTTCTTTCCCATGAAAGAAATAGGATGGTGGCTGGTATATCTTCTCAGCTAAACAAAGGGTTTGCAGAAAGATAAGGGCACACACCTACAGATTTCTCATGAGGCCCAAGTACTTCTAACTAGATCTAGAGAGAGTAACTTAGAAGTATGAGTGTGGTTTTGGTACACGGACTTAACCAGAATTAAATATATAGAAAGCCTATGCAACTTGTGAGAATCCTGTATTGGCAAAAGCACTGCTGCTTGTTTGAGCTGTGAATAGTCCTCTGAGCTCCCACACTTGTAGAGACAGCAAGTGATGTAAGAGAGCTGATCAACCTTAAGAAGAATATATTCTCTGCTGTTCTCATCAGAAGTGGATGAAGAGAATATTGGAAAAGGAAGGAACTTCCAGAGGGTGGATCCAACAGTGGTAGACAACAATGGACCCATGATGGAGGCATCTGGAGCAGGATTAGAACCTAAGCAAGAAACATTCCTTACCCCAGGGAGGGTGCCCTTGTCACCATTGCCCAGTAGACTTGTAGACTTGCTCTGCATTAATAGCAGCTTGAGATCTTCCATCCTTTCCTTTTCAAAGAGAAGTGGACCTGTTTCTATTCCACCATAATGCGTTAGGGGTAGAAGGAGCACATACTCGCTATTTGAGTTCTTTGGTCTTTAGTTCCAAAGGAGCTAAACCCATATTTGATGTAGTCCAGGCAATCTCGACTTTGAGCTTGCTGCCAGGATTAGATGAGACAGTTGAGTGTCTTGGGCTGGGGTGCCTCACATTAACACCAGCACATTTAACTTTGAGTTCCATCTTGCAATTTGTTTTGGCCATGTGAGAGACCAATATATGCCACCCCAATTAGCTAAGGGTAATCAAGAAGAAGCAGATGCAGAAAAGCTCCCTGTCCCCCCTCTATGTGCCTAACAGTGAGACATAGATTTAAAAAGACAAAAGGGATTCTTCCCCTCCCCTTTTTACCAGGAAGAATAAATATTAACCACTGAAGGTCCTTACTGGCCTGGAGATGGTACTAGAGGAATCTATATTAACCAAGATTTACTAACTATCTTTCTCTGCCATTTATTTGCCTTCCTCTAACTTTAAGTCCCTAGACATTCAAAGCCCTTTTCTCCATCTTGTCTCTTCTCCAAAAGTCTACTGTGATTTGTCAAAGAGGTTCTATAAGCTGGAATTCAAAGCCACCTCTTCCGCTGGTATCTCCCATGTATAGATGAAAAATACACGTTAATAAACTTCTGTTTGTTTTCTCATGTTAATCTCTCTTTTGTTACAGGGATCTGTTCCCAGCTAAGAACCTGTGGGGGTTATTCTTCCCCTACAGTCAACAGAATGCTATCAGAAGTGACACAGAGATGCGAAATATCCTGAAGCGGTTAATCTTATTCCGCTGTGCTGCTGCCATTTGCCACGATAAGAAAATGTCCTCGCTGGCCCATTGGTCCAAAAGGATGAGACCCATAGAGCCATAGAGAAGACCTGGACCCAAACCGAAGCTTAAAGCTGAGCTCAGCTGCATCAGCTAATTCCCAGATGCTCTCCAGGCACCTGGTTTTATGTCACCAGGTTCTGGAGCATTTGTTACCACATTACTACACAATCCATGGTACAGAGATTTCTTCTCTTTTTTTCTTCTTTCAAGAATTTCATCAAGAACACCAGTGACAAGCCCTATCTATTTCCTGTTCTTTTGAATATGCTTCTCCATTAGCCTTATAGTGAGCAGACCTCTATTTTGGGAGCCAGAAAATCTGATTTTAAATAAGAGTTTGGCCGTGTATTGCTTCTACGAGCCTGAGCCCAAAGTTAACACTCTCTGCGTCTCATTTAGGAAATAATGATCATCAGCCTAACTTCTGGTTTTTTAAGGATGAGATGAAATAGCAGATCTCATACGAGATCTGCCCAAATCATTGGAATGGGCTACTGGAGAATTTCCAAGTTTCATTCTAAGCAAAAATGTCCTGGTGCTTAGTGATTCTTGGTCTCCGTCACAATGTCTGTTCACTTATGTTTGTTTGTTTTGTTTCATGTTGACAAATATTTTATTTCACTACTGGAGACAATATACACACTAGGAACATCTCAGAAGAATGAACATGGTTTAAATTTATACTCTATTGTGGATGATTTACACCAGAGCCCATGCTGGATGGGCTTAATGCAAGTGTGTAGAAAGAACACACACATATAGGCTTATGAATACCTTCCTAGCCCATATTAAATAAGTGTGTATGTATGAAAGAGGATCTATCCAATTGTTCCAGAAGCCAGGCAATATTTTTGTGCCAGTAGTAGTCCTAGTGAAAGATATCTAAGACTATACATACACTAAAGAAAAAATACTATAACCACTTTTAAGAAAAATCCTGAAGTCTAAAGCACCCATCCAAATGGACCCACAAAAATTGGACTAAAAACTTCCAAATTTTTTAAGGAAAGCATAATATATCTCTAAATAAAACCTATGTACTAAAACTGAAGTTAGAGATTTCAAACTTAAAGACTAATTTTCCCAACTATTAATTCAATCTTACATGAAAAGGTGTGTAGATAATATATGTTTTTTTCTTGTAGGCAATGAAAATTAGTAAGCTTATTTTTACTTGAGCATTCTGGGTCCTGCATGGTCTCTGGATCATCATTATAAATGGGAACTCTCATAGTAAAGGACAGAAGACATAGAGGGTACCGGAGGTTGGGATAAATCTCTACTAATTACATTAAATAACCAGAAAATGAACTTTCTGATTAAGTCCCAGACAGTACCTTATTTTGCTCCATGACTATTTCCCCTGAAGTAGAATATAAATTGAAACAAACAACAGCAAATAAGCAAAAGCAGAGTTCAGGTTATGTGAGGGTTCTCTTCATTTGGCTTCGCTTAATTGCAGCTTTGCTGTATTTCTGCACAACGCCATTTTCCTTACCATAACTCTGTAGATTACCAGAGTGGACTATTTCATGCACAATTTATTGCAGAGACAGGCAGTATTTATCAGTTCCTTCATGGCAAAGAAGAATCATCTGCTTGAAGGCCATCACTCACGCTGCTGTCAGCAGAGAGGTGAAGAGCTGAATAACAAAAGAAAAGAAAAGAGCCCCTGCAAATGCTGGGTCTGTGATAACTTCATTAATTTCAGAATTATGGGACTTTTAAAAATGGGGGGAAATGCCCAACCTTTGAGCAGAACATCCTCGATAAGAAAGAGCCCAAGCCTCACCTCATCCATCATTGTTTAGAATTAGCTTTCATGCACTTGACCTTAACCATCACTCTTTTTGTCAAGCCTCGGTGTCAACACAAAAGAAATTGGTTCATGGATGAAAGTACTGAATGTGCATCTGATCACACTTCTTTCAGGCGCTCACCTTCTCACAGTGAGGGATCAATTAAAACCAAACAGAGCAGATTTCTCTGGATATCTGGGTCGTGGCTGTGGAATGCTATGGTTTGGGCAAGGAAGCATTTAACTGGAGAAGAGAGAAGCTCGTGGCCCGTGCACAAACATGTCAGAAGCTGCGGGATGTAAACACATTCAGCGCTGGACACAAAAGGACAAGGACACAAGAGACCGTCTGTCATGTCATTACCTGAATATCTAGCTGTATTATTTATAAACCAACTTGCAGCAGATGTTGTCTTTTTTAACACAAATTCTCCTTCCAGGGCATTACGCATGAGGCCTAATTGTAAATGCCTATATTGTTTCTTTCCCCTACTGATTTATTGTTCTATAGACGTCTACGTGGGAACGCAGTGTGGAACTGTGCTGTTTTCTCTATTAATTATTTTCACTCTTTGATTACTAATTTCGGAAGACAAACTTTTCACTGTTGACCTCCTCGGGAGTGGATTGTTTTACAACGAGACTGTATTAGGGAAATGAGTCCCTTGTGAGAGCAGAAGGGCATGGAAACCTTGTGTCTTATTTACATGAACCCAAATACAAGCTTCCCAGGCATTTCCCTCTTAAATCTTTACCTACTTGTGCAAAAATAATCACGGACCGAAGAGCACTCATTTCACTGGAGTTACTGCACGATACTGGAGCTATGATATTAGAATCCAAGCCTGCAAAAAAAAGCTCTGCCTTTAGGACAAGATAGCATTTGTGCATATCTTTGTGCAGAGGATTTAAAACCATCCAGCACCATCCCAGGCATACCATAGAGGCTTAGACACTCTGACCGCTCTTCCTGTTTAGAATCTGACATGGTTTCCAAAGTATTAATGTTATCATGAGTAAAAATTTGAAGGAGTGATTGGAATTCTTTTCCAGAGACAATTTTTAATCCTTTGTTGCTGTGTGATTTGATTGGTCCTTTTGACAAAAAGCTGATTTATGTGTGATTTTCCCACTCAACTGCTCACTGGGAGTGAATTAAATGCGCTGGCAGAGCACTCAGGAAGTCTGGCCCTTCTTACTTCTGCTTTCTCACCGCCACTCAAAAAGAAGGTATGCTTCATACATGTCAGGACTGAAAGGAAAAATCTAGTGGCCACTGGAGCCCTTTTCCTGAGTCTGAGTGGGGAGACACCAAGGGAGATGACAAGGAAGCATTTGTTGCCTGTTTCACCTGCCTCTGGTCTCTGCCCGGATCTCACACCTTCCTCAGGAGCCCTTGCTGACCTTGTCTGAAGGGTGTGGCTCCAGATTTGGAAAGGTTGAGACAGGCTGTCACCCTAATTCAAATCTCTATTCTGAGACTCAATCCTTTCCACTCCTTGTCACTTAAGTGAGCACTCAGCTTGTGCTAAAATGTATCATGGTATGGGAAACACTGCCCCTTGAGGTAGCATTTTGTTCTCTTTTCAAAGCTCTAATTCTTAGGGAGTCCTTGATTGTAGTGAGGCTCTGTCTGGAGAAGGCTTTGTGATTTTCATCATTCTGTCTTATGAGCTCTCTGGATCCACACAGAAGTTGCTTAACTGTTCTTCCAAGTGCCAAATCTTGAATTCCTTGATGAGACCTTCTGGGGCTACAGGAGAGATAGTTGCTTTTGCACACCATGACCTGTCCCTCCCGACACTGTCAAAAGTGAGCAGTGGTCCTCCCAGCCTGGAAGATTCAGCGGTGAGCCTGTTGGGACAGGGAAAGCTGTGCACATATGGAGGCAGGTTGTAGCATGTAGGCAGCGTGGAACTCATGCACTAGTAAGAGCTCGTATGGATGGTCCATTCTTCTGGATAACTGAGTTTTCCTACTCTAATTTCCCGGTCTGTTCTTTACTCTATTCCAGTGGAATTATTACATTTTGGATATTAAACATCAGGACTGTAAGCCTATTTCTGCTCTTAGAGACAACTACGTGCTCACAAAGGCTTAAACAAACTGTGCGTGTAGATATGCTGGCCCCGCTCCCTTTATCATCAAACTTCTCACCTGTTCCTTAGAGTGGGGACACAGCAATGGCAAATACTGACTCTAGACCCTACCACAATTGTTAGTCATGATTGTGCATTGTGATAAGCCCTGTTTTTATAATCAAATGTACCAACAACAGTCTGTGTTTAGATTCCACATTCCATTCCAAACCACTAAGCCATTTGCTTTAAGAAGAGGTGACTCTTAAGCCCCTGCTATGTAGTCAGTGTGAGAGGTTCTCCATTTTGGCATCCATCCACTCATGTGTCCCACGTCTATTCTCTACTCCATGTGTGAAAACATACTACAAATACATTTTCAGTGTCTGCTACTTTATTAGAACTTCAGTGATTTTTTAAAGTGAGAAGTGGTAGGTGTTGCAGAGTAGATAAGACCTATAAGGAGCTCCAAATTTTGAACTCTATTTTCTGAGAATACAATTTTTGCTTAGGTTTCATGATGCAAAATATAAAAATATTTATCATGAAGTAATTCTACCTTCACAAGAAATTGCAGTGCTACTATGGCATGGTCCCATGCACCTTTCACCCATTTTCCCCTGATGGTACCACCTAGTGTAACATCAAAACCAGAAAGCTGTACCAGTATCACAATCGGACCTCATCAGCCTTATCTACTTATTTGTGTCACCGCACATTTTCTGATCATCTGGCATCAGAACATGGTGCAAGGCTACTACCTGGCACCTTGGAAGAGCCTTGAATTGTTTAGAAGAAAACACCTTCCTCCCAAGGGTTTATTTATAGAAGCTTCTAAATTGAGCTAGCCTTCTCCAACTCTGAGTCAGCACATTCTCTCTCATCCTCTCTCTGTCTCTTTCCTCTGTCTCCTTCATAGTTGAAGAACCCAGGTAAATAGTGTTTGATATGTAGCAGTGACAAAGGGGATAAGAAAATCTAGTCCTTGTGGCTACTGGCTAACACCGGTGTGTGACTGGATCCAGTGTGGTGGAGAGGGGGATGGAATCACGCAAAGTAAAGAGGCTCCAATGCAGAATATAACTTGAGTCTGCAAGCAGCATAGCAACAAAGGGACACGAGGGAGAGAGGAGCTAATCTGTGACTGGCACATGCTTCATATTTCCCAGCAAGGTTAGGTGTGCGGGGTCAGAGCATTGGGAGCTAGAACAAACCCTACATCCCTGCTCCAGCACTTTGAGTCTGAGCTCCCTGCCGGCCAAACCCTGGAGTCAGGAGGATCTCAGGAAGATCCAGGCAGAGTGGTGGGGTAGGGAGCCTTTCCAGCCCAAACTGACTTCAGTGAATCAGCAGCCTCGGAATAGCAGCTTTTGACATCTCAGTGGGTTGTGAGGGAGGTGTGGTCATCACAAATGAACAGACCACAGTGGGTGCAGGAGACCTCTGCAGGGCCCCTAATCAATTACTAAAAACACAGAGAGGGTCCGCAGAAAGTGAGGGGAGGAGACAGATGCATGCTGACGCTCAGTGGTATTGCTGGGCACCAAAGGGGAAGTTGGGGGATTTTCAACTTCACAGAGGATGGGAGGTGGTTTTCTTTCATCAGCTGTTGCCCTCGGAAAACAAAACAGTAACCAGGAGAGAAACATTGCCTATGGAAAAAAAAAAAATACACATAAAAGCTGAAGAGGAGGAAGTAAGAGGAATGAAATTCTGCTTTTATGAAATAATTTAATATACTCTTGAATGCCCAGAGGGCCTAGGCACTATATTATGTGTTACTGAGAGGTTGCTATCTCCCAAAGGGGATATGAAATGGGAGATGAATATTATGAATCATCTCTATTTGCTACATGTAGAAAACTGAGCAAAAGTGAAAATGAGTGATTTTACCTCCGGATTCATAGGCTGTGGCAGCCACAGACGTGGAACTGACAGACCATAGTGTGATGCCCTGCAAAGCAAAGGCATCACCAGCAGGTGTGTGGGGTCCGTGCTACTGAATGGAATCACCCATGGCCTGGGAACTCCATGTGTCACATGGTACAAGCTGATTATCCTCTACCAAAACATCCTGTAGGTGTCACTGGGCCACGACCCTGTCCTAGGTCTTGTTCGCTGCCAGTTCACTGTTTGGCCCAGGCTAACTCCAGCTCACTGATAGTAACTCTAACGGATTGAGGTGATGTTGAACCTCACTGATCAAACTGAGTTTAGAGAGAGCAAGTAGAGCATCAGATGGGTCTATTTAGTTCCCTTTCATAGCCCCAGGGCCTAGACCAATCCCTGAGGCCCAATCTCTGCTTGTAGGATAGAGGAAGAGCTCATATTGCCACCTTCTTCTCCATTCTGGGCATGCTGACAAGTATTGGGAAATAAACTCCAAGGCAGTTCTGTGTGGTATTAATCTGTATCCTGAAGGGGGAGGAGGAAGAAAGTTCTTTGACCAAATAAATATGGGAGATGCTAAGTTTAGCTTTATTTGAGAGCCTTTAATAAGAGGATGTGGCTTGTGAATTTCCAAGAGGGCTATAGATTTGCCTCCTTTCCCAATAGTCACTGGATTTTCCAGTGAAAATCCTTCCCCTTCCCTATACACAACTTGGAGTAGATATTGAAAGTGGTGTTTGCTGCTTGGGAAAGCTTGACTCTTGCCTTTGGGTAGTTCCCAATCTCTTGGTGGCCACTTCGGTTAAGATCTGCCAAGCAGCTCAGTCTTGCATGTTCTTTCTTCTGAGACATCAATTGGATTGCTATACAGTTAGGGCCATTAGGGCTGTCAGTTACTATACCCCGAGGCATTTTTGCTCTCTCTGGACCTAATGTTGTGTTCACTGTGTACCTCATCTGACTCCTGTGGGCACCCACTGGATTTCCTCCACTGGGCAGCCTGTGACATATCCACCGATGTTCCAATCTCCCAGAAGGCAGTCAGTTCTAAATCTAGGCATGAGCTAGTGCCCTGCTATCTAAAGTCAAGGTCAGGTCAGAAACCTTAAAGCCAATTCTGTTCTCAGTAATTCCGACCCAGTAACAAAAGTCTGAAACCTGCCACTATGCTCATCATGGATGCCGAGATGAATAACAAAAGAAAATTGCTCTTTCAACCCCACAGCCAGAATGTGCCTTCATAAAAGACATCCCAGAATTGTCAACATTGTCAACGTGTGGCTTTCAAAGTCTCCACCTTTCAGCCTCTGTCTCCCACACGGAGGGCCAGGCATTCTCTCAGACAGTGGCCTCTACCCTTGCTATGGTCGGAATAAATCACCAGGCCCCTCATACTGAAGGGAGCTAATTGCGTTTGGAAATACTCCAGGCCCCGGGGTTTGTTTGGTCAAAGATGTGGGCAAGGGGAGGGTAACACACATCCACTCTCATGAAATAGACGTTAGGAATCATGGGCTCTGTGTTACCTAATTTATAATGGATCCCACACACACTCCACCCTGCCTTCTTTTGCAGGCGAAGAATGTGAGGAACCATGGCAGTATTTTTCCTTTAGATATAACAGTCTGTCAGTATCAAATTCTCTCAGTCAGTGGGGAGCATATAGTGTTGATTTACTGAAAATCTGGGATTATGTCTGCTCTGTGGTGAGTGTAGATTTAAGAGAGGAGAGGTAAGGGGTCTCGGAAAGGTGAGGAAAAACACAAATGAAAGCTAGCAAGGAAAAAATAGCTTGACAGTTAAGATACAGTGCAGCCACCATCAAAATCTTCTGAAAAAGAGAAGCCCAGAAACGCACACACACACACACACACACACACACACACACACACACACACAAACGCACATGCCCGCCCGTCTGCTTCAAGTCTCATGTACTGGAGGGCTGGCAACCTTTTCAATTAACCCCTTTCTCTTTGGGGCATTACGAATGTGTCAATGAAGCCTTAAATACTGTCATGTTTCACTGTGGAGAGAAATTGTGACAACAGATACAAAGTTTTGCTTTGGTGTTAAAGAACTGGCTTTAAAAAAAAAAAAAAGAAAGAAAAAGACTTGTGAGGCCTAAAGAAGGAATTCTTTCTTTCATGGGCCCTTTGACACTTGACTACTTTCCTGGACCTTTTTGTCACTAACATTTCATTATCCTGATCCTGTCCCTCGTCTCCTGCTCTCTCTGTCCCTTTTACCTCAAAATAACTGTCACCAAGTGCTACTTCACCCCAGGAACAGTCCCTGGCAGCAACTCTGTGTTCCTTCCTTTATTCTTTCTCCTCCTCGTCCTCTTTGAAGTGGAATACAACCACTAAGTGGAATTAAGATGGAGGAAGAAAACAGTGATAGTACCTACCAGCTATAGAGAAGAGACATTAGCAGCTTTCCCTTCCCTGGGACAGGGCACAGTCACCCACTGTAAAAACAGAGTCCGGCAAGGGGCAGCAACTGGCCATGAACTCAGGGAGATTTTGCCCCCTACTACTCTGGACCCCCACCAGGTTTGAGAGCTGTCTCCTAGACTTCAAGCTGGTCCCCAGGTGTAGTGACTTTTGCTGCTGGGAGTTAAATGCATATTTCTGAAGGTTGCCGGCAGCCACAGGTAAGCGATACTGGGGACAAGTGTGATCCATACTTGTAACCCCATATATTGTAGCCACTGAGAGAATGGGCACTACTGAGTATCTCCCTGCTGTAAAAAAGAGATGAGGAGAAAGAAGGAAGGGGCAAATAATAGTAAGGAGGTGCCATCAATATTTAGGAATTCTAGAAAATAATACAGGGCTGGTCATTTGTGAGAGCAATGTCTTCTTTGGCTCATTTTTAAAAAATCATACAGCCTTTATTTCCTCATTTGGGGTTCCCAGGTGCATTGCCAAGTGAACTGTTAGCATGTGGCTTGCCGTGACACGTGAGGCGTCCAAGGTGGTGTAGAGTCACATATGGGAGATCCTCACTTCTGCAGGAGCAGCTCACAAGTAGTAGGTGATTCCCTTTGCCCAGAATCATTTTTGCATATACCTGTAGTCTGAGTTTTGGTTGACATCTACTTTCCCTCTAGTGCCCTGGCATTTATGAGAAACAAGAGGACCAGCCTGAACACAGACAAATTCAAGCCTACTGAAACCCCATGTAACGGTGCGCCCAGCCACGGGACCCACAGGACAGGCAGGCCCTGGGCTCATAGAGGGCCTTTTAAATATGTAGCCTTAAGGGCTTCTCTCACTTTGTTATCAAAATCCAGGAAGAAGCTGGAAATAAATCAACAGCAACTCCTCTCAGATTCTCTGCCTATTGCACCGGGCAACAAAGGCTGTCTTTTTTACATTTCAAAAGAGGCTGCTTTCTCTTTAAAAAGTAGGCTCTACTTGGTCTGATGTGGCTGCCTTTATCAACCATGAAGTTCCCAGCAAGGTGCTGTTAGTGCCTGATTAAACCTCATACCAACCCATGTCCCCCATGGTAACCCAGAAGACATCCGCTGAGACCCGCGCGCTCATTCAGTTTAATTGCCCCGGCTCTCGGTGATGGCCGGATTCCTGTCTCTCAAGGCCTAGAATGGAATTCCATGTGATCAGATGAACTATCCGGGTGTCTTGACAGATCTGAGATATGAATATGGAGATGGCGTCGTGCTCTGCAGCGACTTCTGAAACCCCGGTGGTAAAATATGATGTGCAGTTTCAGGAGTGTTTGTGTGTGTGATTCACATATAATGCACTTTCTAATAAAAAGCTAATTATTAATAAATCAGATCAAAAAGGGGAGTGTGTGTGCATATATGTGTATGTATATATGTGCATGTAAATTATACATAGGTATGAGATAGGCACAGGTATTGTGTGTACATACACATCTATTTATCTATATGTGTAAATATATTCAGCCCCATTTAGACAGTATCGCCTTACACATATCTGCCTTTGGATTCTTGTGTTTCTTAGGCTAATAGGATAATAATAATTTGTGTTTACAGAGTCTCATACTCCAAGGAATTCAAACACTGAAAATATTTGTTTTTTCCTCTCCCTTCTACGGTGAATGAAGAAATAAATGATGCCGCAGCCTTTTATTTCCTAGAAACTGAAAACAAAGCATAGACAAGACAGTGATAAGTAAGAACCAGAAACAGCTATTGGGGGAAATTTGCTCCCCATTCCTCCTCCGTCCAAAGGAAAAATCAAGGAATAAATCAGTCAAGCTTCCCTAGTGAACTCCAGCCCACTGGATTTCTCCTTTTACCTTCCTGTATGCTGGGGAGGCACTGGTCCTAGAGGACAAAGTGACAGTCACATCCACATGGTTCAGCCTCCAATGTTCCTATAACCTCCCACACTCCTTGCTTCAAAGATCTGTCAGCCACTGAAGACAACGGCAGGGATCTACTAACAGCCTGAGGTCTACTGGTCACAAAGGCATCTTTCCCATCCACACAAGTTCGCCATTGCGGGCACGCAGACCTGCTGTATTTCTAGCCAAATCGCAAACAGTCTACCAATTTCTTCTCCAACCTTATTCTGAGTAAATATGTGATTTCCATTAGGCTTTTTGAGATATGTAAAATATACAGACTCCCATTACCACCTGCAGGACCTCTAGGTGTTTGGGGACCCCTTACTGGGAATTATCCCTATGTCCAAAATGAGTTTGAAGATGAAAATTATTGCTAGGGGGAAAAGAACTGTTGGTGTAGCAAGATATTTAAAAGCAAAAATTCCTTTCCATGTGTGTAGGTCAGGGCCTAGCAATGGAGAAAAAGATGCTTTCAAAATGAGAGTAACTGCTAAAGCAAAATGTGCAAAACAAACATAGCAGAAAAAGGAAGGCATACTGGCTTCCGGAGAAGACAATTCTATTGTGTTAACCCGCTTTCCCTGAAATGACATTTCTACTCAGTGCAGCATTTTGGGGGGAAATTCCCACAACTTCATTACATTTTTGGCAATTACTCCAGGAAGACTCAAAGAAAAGCAGGTTATAGTTACCCAAGTGACATGCATTGCATGACAGAACTAAAGGAATCCCCATAGGAGCATAGTTTCATTAATTGACATATTTTTCTTTAGTACAATATGGAAGAAAATTATAAATTTATAACCAGGCAAATCTAAGCTTCCCAAGAATGGAAACCTAGGGTTTCATCCCAACTTGGGTTAAAAGAGAATTTGCTGTACTTCTGAACAAATCCTGACGTGATCCCACCACTACTCAAGTAAGTTTTAGAAGTAGCCCTAAATCTCCTTTTATATTTATTATTAGTTCATTTTGGGTGGCTTTCTTGAGCCTAAAACTGCAGAAGCTATTTGAAAGTTTCCCGAGTCTCAAATTTCATGAAGAAAAGCTGACTTGGAACCAAATTCCATTGGTGGTTTGGTGATGTTTGAACACAGGCCCCCAGCCAGAACATTCTAGCATGTCTACAAGGGCTGTTTGGGATTGTCTCTGTGGAGGCACTTGGAGGACTTGGGAAATGTCCACATCCCTCACCCCAATACTATTAGAAATAGTTCCTCAAAATGGATAGAAACACATACTGATAAACTCAGTCATCTTGGGAATAAACAGAAAGAAGGACTGCCAATAATACTTATTTTCCACTAACCAGTTAATGCAAAAGAAAGCTAGCTAATGGATAAAATTCTGATTTTATTTCATTTGCGGAGTTTACCCATGCCAAGTATAAACGTAGATGGCCCCTTAAGTGAATGTCTTGTAATTCTAGTCCACCAGTGCATTGTCCAGAAGAAGATGTGCATTTCCCCAAAGGGGACTCCACTTAAAAATAGCCATTGGTCTCCCGGGATATCAACCTAGTGTCTCCTGCAGAGGGTGCAGTGCACACAGGAACCCAAATCCACCTTTAAGACCGAAGGCCTTGAGGCATAGCATGAAACTAGGGAAAGGAAATTTGATGGCTAGATGTTCAGGAGATGCACCTTTCAGTCAACTCCACAAGGCACTGGGACAGACTTCCAGGGAAGTGGTGGCAAACCTGTGGTTAGCGCGCTGTAGAAAGAGACTAACTGGAGCAGTGGAAAATTAACCATAGGAAATAATCATGCGTTGGCAGGGGACAGAAGACACACATTTAAGAGGTCTTTCCAGCTCTGATTACTGAAAATCTGAGTAGACTAGAGAGGGAAACAAAGAAAACAAAATTTGAAGTCGAAAAAAAGAAGAAGAAAGAAAGAAAAACCAGAAGAGAGACATTAATGCCCAGAGTTAGCAAACACATGGGCATCCTGAATGATCGTCTAACCACTCTCCCATCCCGCAAGGGTGAGTCTTATAAAAGAACACAGGCAGGTGAGTTAAAACCCATGTGGGCAGAGGTGACGTCATCTCTCCTTAGCTACTCTGAACAGTGCTAAAAACTTCAGAGTCATTTGTCCAAGTGCATGGCTGGAAGAGAGACAGCCCTAGATAGAGTCGGGTAAGATTCATTTCCTTGGGGAGTGGACTCCTGTCTAAACAACTGACTCTCCTAGTAGGTAAATCTACACTTAAGCTCTGAGCTGGCTTCTTTTTTTTAAGGCATATCAAAGATATCATAGCATCTGACGTTCCTTGATGTTTAACATGCAAAGTCACAGAGAATCCTAACAATCACTGTAGCAGCATCACTCATCTGCTTTGTTTGCTTTTTACCCGTGAGCCACACACCCCAGTGCTTGCCTACTTTATTAAACCCAGATTCAACATCTAAGTCATATAAGTTCCAGCAAGAATAAACAAGGTGCTGCTATTTATAATTGTGTGTGTGTGTATGTGTGTGTGTGTGTGTGTGTGTGTGTGCGCGCGTGTGTGTGTCCATGTGCCTGGGCCCACATGAGTGTGAACAGTAGACATTTTCATACTTATGACTTAAAAAAAAAAACTGGTCACAAGCACTGTGGCCTGAATCGAGTGTGCACCAGGCTCCAAAAGGGCTGTGTGTTCCTGAGCATGTACAGACAAAGGAAATAGTTTCCATACTGAAAGGAATCACTTGAAAGCTTTCAGGCCAGATCCTGCTTCGGGCTCAGATTTCCTTTCTCTCCGTCCTTTGATGAACAACTCATATGGAGATTCAAGCGTCTTGTGCCTGGTTTGAATTTAAGCTGTTGCTGACTTTAGTGGAAAACTTTCATAAACTCAACTCCAGCTTTCTTCCTTTCCCCCACCACGGCTGACCAGTTTTTGATAGATCCTTGGATGTTCATCTTCAGCCATTCATTCTCAGTGTGATCATTATGATCAATGGGATGGAAAACACTTTTTTCCACCAAGAGAGACTGGATTCATTCTGCTCCTGGCTTTTGGAGCTTGGAGCTCTGTCATATTCTGTCTGGGGCAGGGGAGGGTGAGGCTGAGCTGGGGACAACTGAAGGCAGGAAGGAGAAAGGCAACAGGAGTGAAGCTCCGAGACAGCTGCTGGAGATCGCGTGTCACTGGGGCAGGGCTATCAGTGGGGAGAAACCACGTGGAAGCCCTGCGAGAGGCCACACAGCCCCGTGTGCCAAGGCCATTCCTCAGGAATGAACTGGGCAGAGAGCACCATTTGAAAGAAAAGCTTTGCCTTTCAAAACAAGACTCTCTGGTCTCTGGTCATTTGGGAGCACTGTCCTGAATGGATTTCCCCTCCTCTTCAGGGAGTTGGGAATGCCCAGAACATTTTGTTCAGGAACCTGTGCTGCCTTCAAAATCATGTCGTGAAAAACAAGAACCTTGGACGCTGTCCAGTCTGGACTGGAAGCACAGCTTTGCCACCAAAGTGGTGATTTTGAGCAAGAAACTTAAAGTTTCTTCACTCCTCTGTGGCTCTATGAATTTGAGACATGATACTCAATGTATGAGGATTATAAGGATCAAATAGATCACATTCCTAATGTTCCCTGTCTTGGCTGCATTCTTCTTCTCTGACCCTATGCTTTGTGGATAACTTTGCAAATTCTCCTGCTCCTACGTAACTCAAACAATTGTGTGCAGTCCAAGGATGGAGGATCCAAGAATATCCCTGGGGTGCACGGGGCCCAAGGCAAATCACAGTACATGTCCCACTCCCAACGTGTTTATAGAGACACATCAGATTTCAGTGAACTCTGAGGGCAGTTCTGAGTTGACGAGGAAAATATCACCAAAGGAACCATCTTAGGAATGTGTGTGGCAGCTGGAAGATGAGCACCCTATTCAGCTTCAGAAGGGCACTGTGGTCCGCTGCAGGACTCCTGCCCCTATCAACTCGGATCCAAGGACTCCCCCAATTATGCTCAGCACTCACTTCTGCAGCAGCACACAGGGGGAGCCTGACTCCATCCATCCTGACTAGTCAAAGCTCTAGGAGTGGCTCTAACTGGAACTTCTGTTGCACGAATGGGAGTTCCTGAACTCCAGAAGGCTCATTTGTCATCGTTGCTTTAAAAAGAAATGCTTACTTATAAGCAAGCAAAGTAGACTGTTGTCACTTTTATAATGGTGCATGTCTGATGGCTAGCCACTCATATATCCATTTCAAAAAAACTAGCCCATTAAAAAATATGAGATATAATTCCATAGCCAAGGTTCCACCTTGAAGGTAGGGCTCATAGGTGAGAAATGGTGTATTAATTTCCTAAGGTTGGTCTGAGAAATTAATACAACCTAAGTGGTTCAAGACAAGCCAAATGTATTCTCTAGCAGTTCTAGAGGCCAGACATGTGAAATCAATTTTATTAGGTTAAAATCAAAGGGTCAGGAGGGCTGGCTCCTTCCAGAGGCCCTAGTGAAGATTTTCTTCCTTGCCTTTTCTAGCTTTTTGGTGCCACTGCATTCCTTGGCTTGTGGCTGCACCACTCCAATCTCTGATTCTACAATCATATTGCCATTCCATCTTTTGCAATGAAAGCTCCCTCTGCTCTTTCTTATAAGGAGAGTTGTGATGACATTCAGGGCCCATTCAGATAATAACTATCTTGAGATTCTTGGTTTAATCACATCTATTAAGGCCCTTTTGCCATACAAGGTAACAGAGGCTCCACACATTGTATACACACATACTTGGGGATCTTTATTTAGTCTGGAAATATTCCTTCATTAACACTGGCCAGAATTGCCTTGTTAAAAAGTGTTTCTTGCCAATAGAAGGGGGGAAAAACATTCTTTTGCACCCCAATATTTCCCCATTTTAACTATAACACAGGTACAAGATAAATATATTACAGAGCATCATTTCCTGCTAAGGACATGTCTCTGCCATCTCAGGCCAGGAGCTGAGAAGTGGTTTCTAAAGACAAGGGCAGTCAAAGAGCCTACCTTTTTATGCAGAATTACTATATGCAAACATAGTAGTCATTTGCCATTATCAAAATTGATGATGTGGTCTAAGCCTGGCAAGGAAGCGTATACTTTCCTGGACACACAGAAACCTAAGGAGCAGAGAATGGCATTTAAGCTTGGAATGGTTGCCCTGTTGAAAAACAGGAGGCTGAAAGGAACAGCTATTTAAAAGTCACTCTGATATGACCCGTTCCTCAAACAATTCATCTCGGGGTTGCAGCCATTGTTGCTAGGTGGCATAGCATTTATTATGATGGTGTCCTGGGCTCCTCGGACTAGTAACAGGCACATCTATTCCTCAGGGCATGAGCAAAGTTGATAATGCCCTGGCCCTAAGCATGCTGAGCTTCAACCACCAAGACACCCGTTGACATTAAGACTCTGCAGCACATATCATTGCCTGTCACCTCCCGAGATAAACTCCCCTGTGACTGGTTTCTCCTGTCGCCAGCCAGTGATGCCATTGTATTCTATCTTTTGTAGCTCTTGGGCCCCTGTCACTGGCAGACTTGCCGGGTTTGGTCATATGCTCAGAGTTAAATTCACAGACCTCCAGACCTCATAGTGTGATGGGATGGGAACTAATCAGAGGACTTGGAGAGAGAAAGACTGTCAGGGAAACTGCAAATCAGCAAAAGAACGAAAGCCCCTTGACCCTGAGCACATCTGCCATGTATTTAATTCCACCTCCTTGCCAAGTCCTGAAACCCCAGGCAGGGGAATCTTGGGAGCCAACAGGTTATGAAGTTTAGGAGTGCGCAGAGGTGAGAAGTCTGGCGGGCTCCCCTTCCCAGGCAAGAGCTGGGCGCAGGATGGGAGGTGGCCAAGGGGACGCTGCATGTGATGCTGAGCACAGCCATGGATGCAGATGGAAGGGACTTTGGAGGGTTGAGGCGACCCGTGACAAGTTGCCCTGCATTGATTTTACTTGCTCCATACTTTGCCAGCTGGCTGTAAACATGAAGAAGCAAATGAGCTCTTTGCTATTCTTTGAGGTTCTGAGCTCTGCATTTCAGGAGATGCTGGCAATGGGGGAATCAAGCCCATGAGTTCCCAAGCAGACCTTTATTTCCACATTCTTGGATCACATTGGTCAGGTACAGGAAGGTCTTGTCAGGGAAATGCCAGGCAGACCTTTATGATAGAGCAGCACCCACTTTTCCAGTCTTTCTACCACTGTCCCTGTCCACAGCTCAGCCCATCCCACTCCACTCCAGGGGCTTTTAGCTCCAGCAAAACTGAGGATCTGGTTTGGATTCCTTTTCACTGCTCTTCACTCTTCCCAGTGTTCTCATCTAATTCAAATGGCACGTCTCTTGGAGGCTTTCCTGAGTTTGCTAACGTGAGTGAGTTTATCTTTCCTAACTCTCCCTTGGCATCCTTCATTCTGTATATTACTTGAGGTATAAGAATAACTGCACCTCAATTTGTCTGTTTTTCTTGCTGGGGCAAACTAGTGTGAAGATAGAAATTCTGTCATCCCATCCCAGCCTGCCAGATGGTCATGACTCAATATTGTGGCATGAGAAATTGATGCTCCTATGTTAGACACTTGTTTATGGGGTTGACCTGGGCCATGGACCTACAAGGTACCCTGTTTCAAGGCAGAGAATTTGTGTACAACTTACACACATCCCCTGCATACACTCAGTCATCTCTCAAGTATTTATCATGCCTAACACAATGCAAATGCCCTGCAAATAGTTTTTATACTGTATTGTTTAGAGACTAAGGACCAGAAAAAGCCTGTACATGTTCAATACAGACACAATTCTTTCATTTTTTAAAGACTTTAAACCTGGTTGAATTTGCAGATGCAGAACCGGAAGACATGGAAGCCCAACTGTGTTCTTGTGGGGAGGTGAAATCAGGGGTGTTGAATAAGCAAAAGCCACAAATGTATGCAGCACAGGAAAGCAGGCCGCCATGGAGAGGCCAGCAGGAATTCGGCCCAGGGCAACAGCTCCATATTGCTTATACCTAATCTAATGTCTCCTTGGGAAGAGTAAAGTTAAAGGAAGGTCAGTGACAACAACGCTCCAAAATATTCAAAGGGCTCAGCTACGTTTCTCACACCCTCATTAGTTAGGTGGGGGTATGGGCCGTGTGCCAGTCAATGGGCTACATTTGGAAGTGACATGTGTCACTTATGGACTAATGCATAGAAAAGGAGGCATGAATTCTCCAAGCACTCCCTTCCCTGCTGTGGTGATCATGGCGCTCTCATGCTGCCCTGGCAGAGCCAGAAGATCAAAGCAGCTTGGATCACTGAGTCACTGCATGGAGAATAGCTGCCTTGGAAAGTTGCCCAAACCCCAGCAGAGTTTGTCTGAGTGCAAAAGAAGTGTTTGGCAGCATGGACCTCTGAGGTTTCGGGTAGATAGCTGGTCCTGAACAGGACAGACACGTTATTCTGAAACTATTTCTTGCATAGTAATGAAGTAGACCACGGGTTGGTTGCAGAAGTTTCGAGCTGTCTCTGCTACCTCACAGTGAGTAATCAGTACACACTTTTACTTGAGCCAAGCAGCCCGGCAGGCTGAGACTGAGGGTGCATTCAGTGAGCATGTTGTGGGACATTCAGAGGAAAAGCCCTGACATACGGGGCTATAACCATCTGCACACCTCCCTGACACAAAATCGTGAATTATAGTCTCGCAAGCCAGTCGTCAGAAAGCAGGGACAAAGATGGCAGAGGAGAAGATGTTTGGGATGTCTTGTCACAGGCCTTTGAAAGACATTCACTTCCCACAGCATCATTTGACTCTTTCCGCACCATAATGACTTACTCCTTATTAAATGCTTCATAATTACAAATTCTTATTTGGGGTAGAGATGGTTTCTTGGTCAGGGTCCTGAATGTGATCATCATGTACTGGTCAGCACCCATGGCCCAGTAGGTCCTGACTCAGATACCAGGGCTCTGAGGAGAGCGAGGGTTTGATACATCCCCCTGGATTGAGCAAATTCATTGCACTCCTCTCTTACTCCTCCTGAGAGCTTGCACGCACAGAATGCACTAGCCTGAGCTAACAAAAGCAATCACCCCGTAAGTAAACAACTACCTGGTTGCCTATATTGGGCTTTTTCAGAAATAAGTAATTATTGTATGAACCTAGAAGGGAAAATAAGTTTGATTTGCAAACAACTTTAATATACACAGTTCTCGCTGTCTTTCCCTCTGTAGCCTCCATGAGGCATTTCCTATTAAAAATTTCAGCTCTGCTTCTTATCACCTTTGCCCTCTTCTTCCCTCTCACTTCAAATTCAAGAGATCGTTTCCCTGGGGAATATAGATTCTAGTGCCATGTGATCTGGCCTAAAGGGTACGATGACAGAGCGAAACAAAGGGGATGCTAACCTTGCCTTTCCTCCGTTCCCATGTGCACCTCCCCACCAAATGCCAGGGCCTGGCTGTTAGCAATGCTCAGGAGTCCAGGGATACCTATGTGCTCCGCTCCGGTGACCAACCACTGGCGCATGATTCCAACCTAGAAAGAGGACGTGGAAGTAGCAAAATTTCTCCCCCTGGAAAGGGACCAGCAAAAATAAATTTTTAAAACGGCTTTTGTTGTTTGTGTCTATTCTTACTACAGAATTAATATTGGCTCATGGTGGAAAAAAACATGCAGCAAATAAAAAAAGGCAGAAAAAACATTTTCCATCTAACCGTACAGATACTGCTACCCACATTCATTTGGAGCGTGTCTCTTTCTATGTGTACTCAAGAATAACTATAAATATATATTTAATATTATCTTAATAACATTAAAATGAAGAAAGCAGATTTCTTCTCAGGATATTAATATATAAATAAAGATAATAGTGCCATCCAATGGAAAGTCAGGCTAGTAAAAATACACAGTGCATCCTCATCCACGTGATGCGCCAGATCCAGCACCGTGCAACTGCTGGGCCTTCCCCAAAGTCAAAAAGACCACGAAAGATAAAGGTTTTGAATGCATTCAGGATATCCAGGCAGCCACGACAGTGCACTTAAAGACACCCACAAAAGATGACTTCCAGAACTGCTTGAGAAAGTGGTAAGAATGATAGTATACATGTGTTGGCAGAAAGGTAGAATATTTTGAAGGAGATTAATAGCAATATGTCTTTTACTGTTTAGATTTTCTAAAAATGTAAACATTCACTGTATTTTTCAATCAAGTGTATCTAGTGCCTAAGGTCACCCCCCATTGCCCACTTCTTCCAGCTGGGCCCTACCTCCTCATAGCCCATTCGGCTATGAAGTTGTCAATGGGCTGGCCCACTGATGAGGTCAGAGCTCTCCTGATGCACTCCCGTCTCCCGGAGTCTCTTCATCCATCCAAGTCGACAGTTATGATGAACATCACAGAAGCATGCAGACGACCTCCAGGTGGGGATGACCAAGAGGCAGGTATTCCTTCTCTCTTCTTTTTTTCTGCTAATGGCCATGAAGCTTGGGGTGAAGAAACCACAAGCTTAAAAGGCTAACAGGCCCTTGAAATACTGCTGAGAGGAGAACTGCGCACCATTTAAGAAGCATGTGTTGGACCTACGTGAGGACAAGGACATTTCTGTCATGTCTGAATTATTACACATTTTTAGTGTTCTTTCCAGCAACAACTAGCATTCACTTTTAAAGAAACTGACACTTTGAAGTAGATGGCTTCCATAGCCAAAATCTTAAATATATGTCTTTGGCCATGGCAGGTGGCAGAAAAATCAGCAGTCAAAGGCTGAGTTCCTTGTTGTGTCTTGGCAAAACATTTAGTCGAACTGTTGCCTTCAATAACTCAGAAAGCTGACCGTGTCTAGACTGAGACTGTGAGCTCAGGGAAACTGCTGCAGAGTCCATAAGACCACGTGATGGCCACCATTATCTCATTTGAGCTAAGCTTTATAAGAAAAGAGATAGGTGGAAGAAAGACCTGGCAAATTTTCAAGCAGAGCTGAAAGATTGGAGAGAGTTCATTTGGTACTTCACATGAAAGATAATTAAACTCCTATCATGTGGACATGTTGATTGTGTGGTTTTTTTTACAACAGCTACCATTACTTCAAAGAATATAGCTGCATGGTATTTTATTGCATGAATACATAACAATTTGTTTAAATGAATCCCCCTTGATGAACAGTTGGGATGTTTCCAGTTGTTTTGCCATTGCTAGAAGCCATACTTTGAATATCCTGATACTAAAGCTCTGTCCACTTGTCTGATTATTTTCTTAGGCTGTATTAATATGACAGGAAGTACAGTTACATAAATAATGCAGACATCTTTAATTTGATATGTTTGCCCAGTTGTCCTTTACCAAATTTATATCCTTTTTAAAACACCAGCAACACATCACCATCAGGGGCATCAGCACTATTTTGATCTTTAAAATAGGCAGGCAAAAATATGTCCTATTGTTTTAATTTGTTTTCCTTTTGTTATTAGTGAGGTCTAACATAATTTCTTGGTTTCATATGGTGACTTGCTTATAATCATTTATGAGTTGTACTTCTCTCTTGAGATGTCTTCTTATTTATTAGAACTCAGTTTACCTGGGAAAGTTCGACTTTACATCTGTTCTGCTGCCGTAAGTATAAGAAGTTCTGCTTTTCACACCCCAAAGTACCTGGTTTAGACAGTAAGTTATATGGTCACCCTGCATGTGTCCCCTTTGTGTGACACTACATTGCTGTTTCTACCCAGATGGTCATTTAATTTGATTAAATTTTTATGTTGTAAATTTGGTCCATTTTTCCTCTATGACTTGCAGCTGTGGCACTATACCTTGAAATCTTTTCCTCATTCCAAAGTTATGGAAATAGTCACTAGAATTTCTTGTATTATTTTTATGATTCCTTTACTTACATGAGAGCACAACATTTCCCCCTCATCTTTTGCGGGTCTGCTGAAATATCCCCTGTCCTGTTCAGGTTTTGTCCCACACCCTCCTGCTAGGGAAACACTGACTATTCTTGGCTTTGTTTTCTTCCACGGCAATACCCAGCATCTTAGATCCTACACGTTTCACTTATTTGATTGCTTTATCATCTCGTATCTCCGCACTAGACTGTCAGCTCCATGAGTGTAGGAATTTCTTGTCTTTTAACCAAAAAACTGTTAATAGCCAAATAGGGCTTGGCATGTAGTAAGAATTCAACAATATACTCATTGAATGACTCAGATTAAATCTTCAATTCATCTGAATTTTTTTTTGTTGTAAGATTTAACACAAGCACTCAGCTTACTTTGATCCTTCTTTCCCTTACTAAATTAAAATTCTTTTTTCATGCACTATGTATCAGTGCTATATACCATAATTATGCTAATTGGTCTATATTCCTTCACAAGTGTTACATTAAAAAAATACATGGTGTTAACCCACTTCATAATATATTGTTGGAGAAATTCTTTAAATAACCTTCTGTATATTTAGTTTTTATTATCTTTACTCTCACATATTTACTCTTAAAGATAATATCATGTCACTTTCCTATTTATACATAAATCTCAAATTCTAGCTATATTTGCTTAGGAAATCAATAATAGTTTAGTAAAAAGCATATAGGTTAATAAAATCACATAAACTTGTAAGAGAACAACAAAAGAACAGAACGTCCTATCAGCCATAGTCCCAAAGATCAAGACAGTAGCTTAGAGATACTACTGGATGTGTGTATAGGAAGCTATGTGTGATAACTGTTCCCCGCACAAATTAGGGAAAATATAGACTGTTAGTGCATCCTGTTCAGAAAACTGGATCACTATAAGAACAAAAATAAAGGTCAACATCTACTAAAATTATAAGCATATTTTGTACTTTTTCTTTTCCCTTCCATTTTTTCTGCTATTTATTGTCTTCTTTCTTGTATTTACTTTGGTGTTAATTTCCTCTTTCTAGGTTAACAGGAAAACCTAAACGATTTAAAATTTTTCTTTTTCTAACAAAATATTTTAGCTCTTAATTTATTTTTCTATAAGCTTTAGCTGCCTTGCCTAAATTATGTGTTGCATCGCTATTATGTTAAAAATATTTTCTAAATTTCCTTGTGATTTTTTCTTTGACTGTGAATAATTTAGAAATATGTTATTTAATACTCTGTAGTATTTCAATCTTTTTTGCATTTACTAAACTTACTTATTCCCTAAATGTGTCTTAGTGAGTGTCCCATGTATTTTTAAAATTAATGTGCATCTATTCTTCATGGGTATAATATTTATACAATGTCAATTAGGTCATATTTGTTGATAAACTTTTTTAAGCCTTTTTAATCCTTGCTGAGTTTATCTTTCTTCTACCAATGACTAAAAGTGTTGAAATCTCCAAACGTAGCTGTAAATTTGTCTATTTCTCTGTTTAGTTCTATCAGCTTTTAATATATATATACATGAGGTTCAACTTTATGTGATTACGCATTGGAGATTTTTATGTACTTTTGAAGAACTGACTCTTTTATCATTATGAAATACCGCTTTATAGCTGATATTCTTTGTTATGAAGTCTATTTATCTGACATTAATATAGCCATTTGAGCTTTCTCCTGATTAATGTTTCATTGCTTGTCATTTCCCATCTATTTCCTTTTACATTGTTCATAGCTTTATATTTAAAATTTGTGTTTTAGACAACACATAGTTTGGTCTTGCTTTTTCATTTAAATGACCATTAGTACCTTTTAATTGGAGTAGTCTAGGTACATTTAATGCTATTGGTTTTCTATTTGGCTAATCTGCTCATTGTTCTTTTTTCTGCCATCTTTCTGGCCTTCTTTGGATTCATAGATTGTTTATAAGAATCCTTTTATCTGTATTCCTAAGACCTGCAAAAATTTTAATTTTAGCATTTGCTTTAGGCTTTGCAATATGTATCTCTAACTCATCACTTCATTTCCCTCTTCCAATCTTTGGTGGTCTTGTTTTCACACTATTTATTTTCCCATATGTCATAAACCCTATAATATACTGATATTATATTATTTTTCAACTGAATAATTGATTATCATTTAAAGAAAATAAAAAACAAGCAAAAGTATTTTTTCACTATACTATTTTTTCACATACTATTTCTTCAGGTTTGTATTTCCTGTGTAGATCCAAGTTTCTCTCTGGCATCATTTTGCTTCAACCTAAAGAACTTCCTTTAACATTTTTATAGTCCCTATCTCCTGTTAATTATTATCTCAGCTTATGTTTATCTAAGAATGTTCTTATTTCACTCTTATTTTCAATGAACTTTTTGGTGAATAAACAATTGTAGGTTAATAAATTTTTTTCAACCCTTAAAATATTTGCCCTGTGTGTAACAAAAAATCTAAATTATCTTTTCTGTGTGTCCCTGTCTACACAATATAGTATCTTTTCTATATGTAGAAACTTCCCTCTTATTACCCTGTTTTTGAAAATTTGTTTCTTTGTCTTTATGTTATTATTTTTTTTGTTTTTTTTTTTTTTTTGGTTTTTCTCCGGTACCGGGAACCGAACTCACGACCTTGCGCTTGCCAGGCAGGCACTTTGCCGCTGAGCTAAATCCCCAGCCCTTATGTTATTATTTTTAAAAACATTTGCATGGGGTTCCAGTAATTTCTTGACTTTTTGAATTTAGTTTTTATTAAATATGGAAATTTTCAGCCATTATTTTTCAAATGCATTTTCCTTCCTTCACTCTGGTTCTTCCAGGGCTCCAAACACATGTATAGTACGCTGCTCAACACTCTCACAGGTTGGAGGGTCTTTGCTCAAGTTTCATTGTCTTCCTGTGTTTAACTCTCTTCACTATGTTTTCAACTTCATTCATCTGTTGTTAGGAAACATCTAAATTGTCATAAATTCCAGCCAGTGAAATTTTCTCTTCATGTTCTACTTTGTGTGTGTATGTGCATGCACACATGCACGTATGTGTGTGTGTGTGTGTGTGTGTGTGTGTGTGTGTGTGTAGTACTTGCAATTGACCATGGGCCTTTATACAGAGCCTTAGCCCTTTGTTTATTTTTTATTTTGAGACAAGATCTCACTAAATCACTAAATTGCCCAGGCTGGCTCAAACTTGCAATCCCCCTGCCTCAACCTCCCAGAGTGCTGAGATTACAGGAATGTGTCACCACACCCAGCACATATGTTCTACTTTTCAATTTCTAGAATTTCTAGTTTATCCCATGTGTTCCATTTTCTTCTTCATCATCCATATTTTCTTTTAAATCCTCAAATATACTTTTAATTGTGGTTTTAAAATCCTTTTCTGATAATTCCATCTACTCCACCATTTCCAGCTCTGACCCTGTATTTTATTTTTTTGGTCATTAAGGGCCACAGTTTCCTGCTTTATCACTCGTGAATGTGAATTGTGTTATGTCAAGTTGACTGGATTAAAAAAAAAGACACATGGGGGATTAATAAAGGATACTTGTGGGTATGTCAGGGAGGGTCACAGAGGTGTGACTTGGGTACTATATGTGGTCCCTACTGGTTCCTCTCTGGCTCTGCTCCACTGCCCAGCTTCCCGGTTGCCATGAACTAAGTACCTCTGCTGTCTTATATTTTTGATTAGATGTCACACATAAATATGTGTCTGGGCCAGGAATATAGGTCAGGGGCACAGTGCCTGCCTGGCAAGTGCAAGGTCCTGAGTTCAATTCCCAGTACCCCAAAAAACAAACAAACAAATAAGTAAATACGTAAATATTGTGTCACTAAACATTTGGAATATTGTTATTTTAAAGAGTACTTGAATTTTATGGTAATTAAATTACACTACTTGCATTCACTCTTTTGAGGGTTATTTGTTTTATTGAAACAATCATAGAGCAGCTTTTATAATTTTTCTTAGCTTTTGCTATTTATTTCATTTATATTTTCATCATTCATGGTTTTATTATGAAAAATTTTCATTGCATAGAAAAGTTAAGGAATTAATATGATAAGCAACCATATGTTCATTGTCTAGATATATCAAAGACTTAAAGTTTTCCATATTTGATTAATCTTTCTATAATATTCTGAATTCATTTAATTTGTTATCACTTTAGGACATTATCTATGCAGCTTTAATGGCTGCTTAGAGTAACTTAAACTTACCAAAGTTACCATGTCTTCACACATTCCTGGAAAAATAAGAAAATATATGCATTAACACACTTTCAAATTTTTCTATTTCCTAGTGTGTATATATGTGTGTGCATGTATTTGCATATGTTGCTTGCTTAAAGTTTTTGCCCATATCAAGTGATTATTTTCATATTTATATATCTGCTTCATTACTAGTTTAATATTTAATTTTTATTTTGTAATCACATTAATCGTAATTATTTAAACTTAGACTGATTTTTAAAATAGGGTTTTTCAGTTTTTTGTTTTGTCTTTTTGAGACAGGGTTTCACTATGCAGTTCAGGCCAGGCTTTAACTCACTTTGTAGCCGGTCTCAGACTCACTGAGAACAGCAATCCTCCTGCCTCAGCCTCTCCAGGGGTGGGATTCCAGGCATGTGCCACCACTCCTGGCCTAAAAATTGTTTTTTGAGGAAGGTCCATGACTCCTTCAGAATCCTACAAGTTTGGAGGAAATGAGTGAAGGGAGCCATACTTACTAATAGTTCTTTAACTCTGTAACTTCTCTGTTCTTCTTGCTTATCTTTTCCATTGCAGGAAAACTGCTGCAAATGACCTTTCCCAACTTGTTCTGTGATTACAAACTCACAAAATTCTTATTTTGACCATGTCTTTCTCTTGCCTTTACAAAACTAACAACTTAGTGTTTATGGACTATAGGATCATGAGTTTTCCCTCTTGAAATTTTCCAGTAATGCTAATGTGAATTCTGGACTAGTTTGATGGTTTCCATTGTTTGTTATGTATTTTTTCTGACTGAATGCTTATCATAAGAACATAGTAAGTACCAAGTACTTACCATGTTCCAGGCCACAGGCTAAATACCTTTGCACTCTATACCTACTCTTTTCGTGGCGTTGTCTATCATGTCTGACTTCTTTGGGCTCACAAACTATATGCTAAACCTTCACACAGTTTGATTCTCAGAGTTATTGTCCTCTTTAAATATTTTCTTTCCCCTGTTCTCTCTTCATTCTGAGTGATTTTGTAAAAAGATAATTCTCTCCAGATTAAATTTTTTAGTGGTAATTTTGTGCTTTGATTTTTTTGTACTAGAGTTTCAAGTTCTATAACAACGTTGTTTTTCTCTTTTGTTTTTTTTATTTAACTATGTCAGTTTCTTTTTCAGTTTGTTACTTTCTTCCATCTCTAGCTTATAGGTTAATTCATCCTTTTCTTAGGGGTATGCTGGAGTTGTATGTTTTTCAATGAGTCTTCTTGTGTAAAATTCACTTTTACTTATGTATTTTTATCTCTTACCTCTTTTTATTATATTAGGCTCATTTTCTTGCTTTTCACTGTATAATTTTTCTAGGTCTCAAGCTTCTGTTTTTATTCTTGCCTTAAAATAGATAGGACCTAGGAGATCTGAATTTACTATCAATGTAGAGGATCAAATTTCATAGTCTAATTCCACAGTCTCCACTATGAAAGGCTGGGCATTGTAGATTAAAAATCACTTCGTTCACTCATTTCTGAAAGAAGTGGCAGCAAGAACTAGGATCATGGATAAATTTAAACATAAAGAGAAATCCCTCCACTAAGGGCTTTAGTGGAAAGAAACAAGAACAGGTGTTTGAGCTTCTGTTTGTTCCCCTTTTGGTTAGAAACTTTGGTAACTCTTCCCACCAACTCTAATGAGGTATAACTGGAATTTTAGAAATTGCACATAATTAATGTATACAATTTGGTGAGTTTGAATATATGTATATGCCTATATTACCATCACCACACTCAAGGTAATAAACATATCCACCATTTCCAACAATTTTCTCTGGTCTTTTGGTTGTTGGTTTGTGTGTGTGTGTATGTGTGTGTGCTTTAAGAATACTTCATGTAAGAACTACCTGTCAACAAATATTTATGTATACAATATATTGCCCTCAACTAGGTACTATTGTACAGCATCTTCTGGAACATCTGGTATACCTTTTATTCATTATGAATGGCTCCCATCCCTTTCCTACGAATGTTGCATTTTGAATGCCTCATCAAAGAGAAATCATACAGTATTTGCTCTGCTGTGAGCAACGTACTTCATTTAGCATAATGCCTTCCAGTCCATACATATTGTTGCAAATGGTGAACGTTAGAGTTGCTTCCATATCTTAGCTACTGTGGTTGCTGCTGCATGGAAGCAGAGTGTACTCATTTCAATTCTTGTAAGTATGCACTCAGAGTTGTGTTGTTGGGAACTTCAGCTATTCTAACACCCAGCAGCATCCAGGCATTTTATTTGGTGGGTTAGATATTTTTTTCAGCTCAATAATTACTGTCTGCTGCTGTTGACCTAGAGCTGGTTGTTATTTCCTAGGAGATTGTCTCACATTTTCCAGCTGTGTTAACCTCACCTCTAAAGCAAGTGCTCAAGCTTGAGAAGGCGATGTGGTGTTTGTGAACTCTGAAGCATCCCTCCAGCTTGGAGCCCACTGCCGATCTACCAGGAGGGCATCAAGTCTGGTGATGTGGTCCGCGTATTCTGTGGAGCACTCACATTTTCATTCCTGTCACTTCCAGTTGGAAAACTTTATCAGAAATTCACAGAATTGTCTCTGCTCACTTCCCTTAATTCTGTGCTATGGTGATAAGTGTTGGAATTATATACATTGATTCCTGGAAACTTCTTTTAATTTGGTGTGGCATTCTCTTTTAAATTATAGTATATCTGACAGGTGCCCCTCAAGTCTTGGCAAATATTTATATTTAAAAGGCAAATAGATGTGAATGAGAGGTTTTAATCCAAAAGTTTAGAGATGAACCAGAACAGTGAGATCAGAGAAGACAAGCAAAGTGAATCCTTTAAGATGGAAAGTGCAGTTGTTAAACATATGAAATATCACAGAGACAGGAAATAAAATAACTGAGAGGAGTCCTTAGGAGTCATACAACAGAAAGGGCACCGATGAAGGTGGAATAGGGGAGAAGATTTCAGTGGAATGCTCAGAGCAAGGAGGAAATGACACAATGTTATTAATACACCAAAAAAATGTAAGCAGTCTATGGCAGCAGGAATGGTCATTGATCTCACTTTCATGTCACTAATTTCTTCCCCATAAAATAAGAATCTCCAAGGTGCCTTTTACTGTCCAGGCTGCTAAGCTGACATAAGGAACCCCTCTCCTGATGTAACCTACCAGGAACTTTGCCACTGTGTCTGTAGAAGGAACACCACCTCTAAAGTGCTGAAATAGGTTGAATGGACTGTCATCAAGCCTTTAGATCCAACTTCCAATGAGGGGAATTTGGAGGAGAAGGGAATAGCTTTCAGATTACAAAAGCAAAACCGTGGGTTGGGCCCCCACTGTGGGTCACTGTGTAGGCCAATGAGTCAGTGGAATTAAATAAAGGTAAAGAAGGTTGTCACTGACTCTAGGCCCATAGCACACATCCCTGGACTGCCTCTAAAATCCCAGCACCATCCCAGGCCAGTCCAGCCTTCGGTGGCAGCATCCACCATGGTCACCTGGACCTCTCTGCTTCATTATCTCCAGCCTTTTTTTGCCAAGCCATGAGCAAGGCTGCCCGGAAGTAACCAGAGAAGGCTGAGGGTCAAGCAGAAACAGCCTGCTTTCCCCCACTTTGCTGAGACAGTCCTGGATGCATGTCACAGTTCCTCAGAGCATCACTGGCAGCATTAAATCTCCCCCTGTGGCAAACAGTGCAAGAATACATCTTTTCTGGGTCTTTCTCTCTGTCACTTTTTTTAGTCTCTCATTTTTGCTTCCCAGAACCACTTCTAAGATAAAATACCTGTGCCCAAGTCATTATCAGAAGGTCCAACTTTGGAGACACTCAAGCAAGATTATTTGAAAATAAAAGAGACATAGGAGGCACAACTTTCACATACATCACATGAACATTAATGAGACCCAGGTTTGAACAGATGAACTATAAAATGAGGTATTTGAAGCAATTCAAGAAATTTTAATACACACTTTTTGCTAAGGAGTGGTAAGGAATCATTGTTAATTTTGTTAATTCTGATAATACTATATTCATAAGAAAATATCTGTGTTTGGAGATTCATAGGGCTGAAATGACATATGAGCTTTTTTAAAAAAGAAAGCAAGAAAAAGGAAAGGGAAAATAGAATAAGTAGGGTAAGTATACAAAAATGTTAACAATTGTTGAATCTGGAGTATAAGCCCATGAAGATTTATTGTGCCATAATGCTTTACTTTCTATTTTGTGTATTTTTAAAATCTTTCATAATAAAAAGTTCTGTCCTTTCAAAAGAGGAATTTTAATTCCAAGAAAATACTAGCACTGATAGTAGACAAAATTCCTCAAGGGTACTTTCTTCTCAGAGCCCTAAGTCCAGAAGAGACTTTCATACAGACAAAAAACAAGCAATGAAACTAATAAACACAGACCCTCCTACTCTCTTCAAAATGATATCCACTAATTTCTTGACTCTGTGTTCCCTGCCTGCAGCCTTGCCAAATGCCACATTTCCCTCTCTCTGAAATATCAGAAACCAAATAAACTCCCCTGAAATCAGCATATTCCATTGCAAGACGCCAGCTCTGAGTGGTCATATGCGTAACACACAGAGCACCACAGCGAAGTCTGAAATATTCCAGCCAAGAACAGTTCCAAGGGCAGAGCCCAAGCGCACCATGCAGCTCACATAAAGAAAATTCCATACATTTTCCATGCACCAATTCAAGATACCCACAGAAATAGACCAAGGCTTGGCTGAATCAATATTTGAGGCAGGAAGGAACCTCCTAAAAAGAAATCACTTTTGGTCTCCTGCAAGGTAAAATGTGTGCCTCAGATCTGCAAATGAAAGAGGATCACAAACATATGGTTAATGACTCATCCCAAATGGAAAAACAGAGTTTGTTATATTTTATGGAGATTTTTACATGTTGAAGGTACATCTGTTGCTATTTATGCCGACATGTATGTAGAGATTGGCAGACCAAGTTCTCTGTAGGGAAGAGAGAGATCCAAACCAAACCACAGAACTTTCTAACTTTGAGGCTGGCTCCTGGGATGGAAAATGGCTTCTTGATCCCTTGAAACACTGCCCAGCCGAGCAGGGTGACTTTGAGAGGCCCACATCACAAGACTGCACAGTTGGACAAAACAACAAAAACGCCCTGCTTCGCACAGACCTCCAGAGAGAACAGAACAAAGGCAGGAAGTCAGAGAGGTGTCAGGGAGCTTGGGGAGCAGTCTTCTGATTAGTGAACATCTTCTTGTGGTGACTGTGCCAGGTAAAATAGACCACATCTACGCTGACATAAACACGCCACCCAGAATCTGACAAAAGCAACCTCCTTTAGTTCTGTTCCATATAGCTGTTCTCCAAGAGAACGTCCACGACTTCTGGCAGATTGTTTTCCCAGTTGGGAAGCTCTGATAAGTATGAAGACTTCCTGAACTATGTACATTTCCACTGTGTCCTACATTGTATTATAGCTCATCGGACTCTTGTTTAGTTGCATGATTGCTTAACCTGTAAATAATGCGTCGTATCTGTTTAATCTAGCCTCTGCCTTCCTCATGCCCTGCTTCGCTTCCTCCCTTCTACCCTCCATCTCTCCTTCCTGCTTTGCTTCACATTACATAGAGGAGAAATGATAGGCAAATAAGCAACTATATCACAGGGTGAACGAGCAACATGCTCTGAGAACATTAGGGGTGAATTGCGTTTCCCAAATTTCGTAGGTTAAAGTCTCGACTTTCATTAGCTCAGAATGTGACTGTGTTCAAAGGTAGGATTGCTATGAGGTGATCAAGTTAAAATGCGGTTAGTAGGGTGGTTCCTTATCTGGCGTGCTGGTCCCCGTGTAAGACAAAGAATTTGGACATAGGTACTGAGAGAAGACTGGGAGAAGAAGACACAGCGAGAAGGCAATCATTTGCCCGCCAAGGAGAGAGGCCTCAGAAGAAGCTGACCTTTCTCAGAAGAAACCAACATCTTGTGCTTGGAGTTCCAACCTTGAGAGTTGTGAGGAAATAAACTTCTGTTGTTCAAGCCACACAGAGACTAGTGCTGTGTTGTGGTAGCACCAGCAAATCAGCAGAGAATCCACTAAAGCACTATGAGAACCCAGAGGTGGATTGAAAAACCATCACCTGGAAGACGCCCAGTATGAACTACAGCTTTAGAGATGGGTAGAAAGGCTCACACAAAAATAAGGCTGAAAGACAGCATTAGAAGCTCAGCAATTTTATTATGATTATTATTATTATTAATCATTATTATTGTTATCATTTTGCAGTACTAGTAATTAAAGTTTTGCACTGAGCTAATTTCCAAGCCTGTCTTTGTTGTTGGTGTTGGTGGTGTGTCATTTTTTAATTTTGAGACAGGTGCTTGCTAAGCTGCACAGGCTGAGCTTGACCTTGCCAACCTTCTGCCTCAGCCTCCTGGACTGCTGGAATTATAGGCCTACACCACCACGCCCATCTGCTACAAGCTTGGCTATTTATACAGCACTGTTCAAAGCCTCACACGCAGGCCCCACAGAATTCCCCAACATCTTCCACAGGGATCTCTTTTGTGGTCAGGGTGCTTTCAAGCCAGTGTTGTAGAGGACAGTCAACTCTACTTGTACTTTATGTAAACTTTCTTGAAAATTACAGCATTTCTTGACTCTTCCCACATTTGTGCCTTATTATCATTTAACACTGACTAGGGGGTCAACCATGGGTCAAGTACCGACACAATCCCCACTTTAGGGTCTTGAAAAAAACAAAGGCTGGAAAGCAGAAAGTAAATGGGCTGTAAGACAGTATCAATGTGAGCACTTCAGGTAACTCGGTGTTTGTTTCTAATCATCCTGGGTCTATTGGCTGCTGGTGACTGTTACGCTGCCCATGTGATAAACTCCAATTGGCTTTAACATTGTCTAAAGTATCCTCATCTAAACTCACTCCTTCAAGGTCTGCACTATGTGAGTCCAAGAACAATTACTGACAGTCAGGGAAAGGGTATTTAACATTCTTCTAAATATTATAACTCCCGCTTTGGCAGAGGGCAAAATTACTCCACTGCATTTATTCAAGGGAGGTCTGGCTGCTTCTCAGAAAATTGAGGGAACTGATGGCTTAACAAGGCCAGAACGTAGCTCTCGTCTCAGCTTCTCCTCTTATTTTAAGCTTCAGAGAGATCACAGCTGTCATTCCATCAAGAATACAACCCACATGTGGCAGAAGCTGTTTCTGAATTTTGGGGAGATGCAGTAGAAGGGACTCTGAAGTCTTAGTAAAAAAATGCGTTGAGGGGCCGGGGATATAGCTCAGCAGCACACATAGCTTGGCAAGCACAAGGTCCAGAGTTCTTCCCGGTACCTAAAAAAAGAAAAATGGGTTTTGGTGGCACCAGGTATTTGCAAGAGGCCAAGGAGTAAACTATGACCTTTTAAGGACCTCAAAAATTTTTAAAGGGCCATCCAGATTATCTAAAATAATCTCTCATTTCAATGTTCTTAACTTTTTCACATCTGCACACTTTCTTGAGAAAGGCTCTTGCTAAGTTGCTCAGGCTAGGCTCAAAGGGCAAAGCATTCACAGGCTCATGGGATGAGAAGATGTTCTTTTCATGTGTGTAGGTGGAGAGGGAGCATGATTTTGCACTAGGTTCAGCTTCTTCCTAAGAGTTGTGGTCATTATGACTTCCACATACCCATGTTCTTGATGAGGAAAATAAGGACAAATAGTCCAGCAACTCAGACCATGAATTTTTGCCTGGAAGGAAGAAGGATCCCATTGCGGTTAAGTCAAGAGATCTCATTTCCAGGTATGTACATGTGTATGCTGAAAAGAAAGAGTGGTGTGATGAGTAACATTCAAGAACTAAGGGATCTGGATTCAGACCTGGGTTTGGGTTTGCTCTTGTGCGGTAGAGACAATAATGTGAGCCTGTCTCCCCAATCCCCTGCCATGTGGACACACACAGATGAACACATTCTGACCTGTAGAACCTGGACTGTTACCTGACACAGCAAAAGGAATTTTTCAGGTCAAATTAAGAAAGCTGAGATAGCTTATCTTAGATTGTCTGGGTGGATCTTACCTAATTACAAGGGAAAGAAGCGTGCTGGAGAGTCAGAATGAGAGGAAATGTAGTGATGGAAGCAGAGGCCATAGAGATGAGAGATTTGCACATTTGTGCTACCGTTTAAAGAAGGGACCACGAGTGAAGGAATGCGAGCAAACTCTCTGGAAGCTAGAAAAGGTAAGAAAATAAATTCTCCCTCAGGGCCATCAAAAGGAAGCAGCCCTATCAACTTTTTTAAAAAAGTAATTTGAGACAGGCATTTTCTATGTTGTCCAGGCAGGCTTCAAACTCCTGAGTGTTCCTCCTGCCTCAGACCGCTAAGTAAGTGGTTCTGTAGATATAGGCCTCTGCGCCTGGGATCTGGCAGTCCATTTTAGACTTTTGACCTTCCTGGACTTTACATGGAATTTGTATTATTTTAAGCCCCGATGTTTGTGGCAGGTTGTCACAGCAGCGATAGGAGTCCAAAACAATATCAGCAGCTGTAGCGCTTAATAAGCAGCAACTTGCTCTTGGGCAAGTGGTATAACACAATTCAACCTCTGTTTGTGCACCTATAAAAGGAAGAAACAACAATATCTGTTTTCCAAGGCTGCAATATAAGGACTGACTAAGGGTGTTGCAATATGCAATGCCCCATAGGATTATTGCATCTTTGCCCCTGGGGCTGCTGCCGTATCCTTAATATCTTTGAATCTCCTCTTCCTGATCTATTGAAGGTGATGTCAGGCCAGAACCCTTTCCCAGGGTGAGTGTGAGGATCTGATGAAGGAAGGATACAAGCCAGCGTATGTAGGATATAATTCCAGTAGTTAACTAGGTGTGATTCTTTTATCTTCTATTCAGCTAGTAGCCAAGTATGCTTCACTCCCTCTTATAGACAAACTCTGCGTCCTTCCCTGCTGGGCCCCAGAGGGACAGTTTTTACCACTGTCCCCTTTGGTCAGTCCTGACCTCAGTCTTTCTTGCTCTCTGCCTGCGAACCTGGGGACACAGCCCTGCCCAGTGCATGTTTGAATCTCCACAACCAAGCTGCGGGTGTTTGCCAGGGCTACACAAGCCATTCAACCTTCCTGTTCTTCGCTACACTCAATTCCAGGCCCCATTTTTGCTACTGCTCTACAACTCCAACTATTTTGCTGTAAACCAGTAGTTTTCAACCCTGGTACACATTAAGATCACCCGGGGAGCTTTTAAAAAAATTACTGGTGCCCAAGCTCCACCCTGGACCAATTAAATGAGCTCTCTAGGGGTGGGGCCTGGACATCAGTAATTTTTTAAAAGCTCCCTGGGTGATTCCAATGTACAGCAAGGTTAAGAAGTGATCCAGTGTGCAGCCCATCGCGTTGGAAGAGTACCACTGATCTCGGGCTCAGTGTTCAAAGTGCAAGGCCATTTATCTAGTCTCCTCATCCAATCTGAAACCTTGTTCTTAAAGACAGAGCCCAGCCCTCTCTCCCGTGAAGGTGAACTTGAGGAACTGTGGAAACCATAGTTGTGGATGTTCTGAAATCAGGCTGAGGAAGTACTGGCCCTTGTCTCTCCAGGATGCTTGAAATGGTGGTCTGCATGTGGTCTACAGTCACCTGTTTGGCCAACTATAACATATGCTTGAGAAAATTACTTCAGACCGTGGTGACAAGGCTTCTAAGTCTATGCTTTCATGTTACTGAAGGGCATGTTTATTTCTCCTTCTGAATACGAGAATGGTTAACTCTGTGTGCCACATTGTAAACTATCCCACGGTCTTCTGAGCCCCAAGTCTGAACTCAGCACCACAGTGAGCTCAAAAAGGAACAGAAGTCCCAGAAGCGAGAGCAGTTTGACACAAGACACATAGGATGTCTCCTGGGCCCAGAGTCATGCATTTCCTCTATTGTCATAATCTCTAGTTTCCTATACCTATGAAGGAGCGCTCCCTTATTTTCCCAGGTGAGCTGAAACAAATCAAATCATGCCCTGCTTTTCTTTTAACATGAAATTTCATTTCAAAACACTTTTGGGTAGTTCTGCTATGGTAGTGCTGGGAATAGTTACACACTGACCCAACTATCAAAAGGAAAGTTAGTTGACACCATCAGGACTGGAAGTCTTCTATGAATGGCAAGAAATGTGTGCAAGCAAGAGGTGAGGCGTGGGAGCTGAATGGGCTCATTGCTATTTTCATTTCCAGGCCTACTGAAATTTTACCAGTATTCTAGGACAAGATAAATTATTAAAAGCTCAAGAGCTAACTCTGGCTTATGGAAGAAATTTCATTATAGACCTGCATCTACTATACTGAAGGTAGATTTTTTTTTTTGTAGGAGCTTTTAAAAAATCCATTAAGCAATAAGTTATATATGTTATTGTACATTACTGGAAAAGAAGTTTAAAGTCAAACCCTAATACCTGAACAAAATATTCTGTCTTTAATATCAAGTCATTGAATAATAGCCCCCAGGATTGTCATCTCTTCTGATATATGGTTCTTTTCTAACTGGCAGAGGGATATTTATGATCCCCATTAAAGATATATGAGTAAATGATACAGATGGCTTGAATGCCAATTAATACACATGAAAATAACCAATAATATATCTTCTTTCCATAAATGATTATAATTTGACACTCGATGTAATTTCATTTAGTTCTCAAATTATGCAAATATGACTCCCCTTCTTCCTTCTTTTATTTATCTCTATGGCTTGGTACACCCGCACATGCACTAAGAAGTTCTCATACAAAAGTAATTACTATCACTCAAACTTCTATGCAAACAAATTTGGCTATAAAGTATGTAAGACTCATAGACATTCTTTGTTATAATCTCTAGTTTCCTTTACCTATTAAGGTAAATATTTAAGAAGCAGCATTATTTTTCTATTTTGTTTCATTTCTATAACAAAATGTTTTCCCCAAAAGTACTAAGTTTAGCACTAACAAGAAAAGCATTCTTTATTTTGTGAGCCTAAATTATGGCTTATTATTGGGAAATATTAGTGCAGTGCAAATGACGATAAGGATTCAAAATAGTTTTGATAGGTTGTGCTTTTATTTTCTGATGGATTTGTACAATTGGTAGCTTTTCCTTTGCATTTTAGGGTATAACTTATACATAATAAAATGCACATACAAGTGTGGCATTTGGTGAGCTCTGATAGATTTACAGTAACACCCAATTAAAATACGGAACACTTCCTTCCCCACTAAGTCTCCTCACATCCCTTTGCAGTCAGTCTCCCCACGCTCCACCTCCAGATGCCACTACAGTTTTAATTTTTACTGCTTTAATTTATTTTTGCAAATTCTAAGACTTTCCATAGGTAGAATCAGATAGCACATACTCTTAATCAGACTTCTTGGGCTCAGGATATTAGAAAGGGTTGAGATCATCTGGGCTGTATATATTAGAAGTTTGTTCCTTTTTACTGCTGACTCATTCCATTTCATTAACCTGACGATGGACCTTGGGATTCTTTCCAGGCTGAGACCACTATAAATAAAGCTGCTATGAAAATTCTTATACAAATCTTTTGGAGGACATGCATACGTATCAAAGCGTTTCATATCTAATAATACATACTTTAAATGGAGAAATAAAATCAAGATGTTTATGTCTCCATTCTGCAAACCCCAGCACATACTAGGACTGAAAGGTCTAAAGCAATAAACCCATTAGTGTGCATTGGGATGCTGGCCAACGTAACAGCCAAGATCTTTCAAGACTACCGTGGTCCTTACTTAGTATCCTTGGCATATATAAAATTGACTTAGTTTTCTTTCTGTCTGTATAGTTCTTGGTACATAAGGAAAAAAATACCTCACTGACTTCTTACTGAATTTTACAGTGCATATGCAATGGACTGAATAGGTCTGTTAGTGAATGAATAGTGAAGCTCCTTAAAATTCTATGTGAGTACAATTTTGAATAGGATAATGGTGACAAAATCTAGAATGGAGTTTTTATTTCTGTCACCCAGATAAACATAATCCAAAATTTGGATAAGAATGATTAGCTTTGAATATATCAAAGCAATAGAAATCCAAGGGTAACACTGGGTGAAATAGTTAAACCTGGTTCAACTTTAAACCCAGTAAAAAGTGTGATATTTCACCAAAACAGGCCTCACAAAATTTATGGGTCCCCAACTTCTCAGCTAAACTTCTATGAATGCTGGTAATTAGACAACATCACCTCCCCTAAGGAAGGCATAAAATTAAGAGATCTTGAAAATACACAGTTACCTTCCAGAAAAATCTAGTGGTAGGAGGGACTGCTTCTTTCCAATTTTTGAAGTTTTCTTCCATCTAGAGGAAACTCCTGGCCTCTTTTCATGCTGCCCCTGATTCTTCCTTGTGAGGTGATGGAATCCATTTTCTGGGAATAGGAAGCGAAGGAGGTGATCGTATTTCCCAGCCATATCTTTACTCTCAAGAGCTGGCCAGCCACAGGAGGCTGGCGTTCTACATTGTTTCCCATGGCCCTTGCTTGCTAGGACGGCACCCATGTGCGGATCACAGCCAATGCGATCCACTCAAAAGTCTAATTCTGAGTCTCTGTACCATGAACTCTTGTTGCCTGCAAATACAAGCCTCATTCTCCAAGATATCAAGGTAGTAGTGGTATTTTGGTCTTCTAGCCATCATACTTCCCATTATTTTTCAAATGACTTAGAACTCATTGGGAAGAGGATGTGTTTGGCCTCTTCATGCCCCCTTGATTCCTTAACTCATTTCAAATCCTTCTGTGTCTCCATATGGCCTCAGGTGCCTATCTGCCACATTTCCTATCTGCCACATTTCCTGTCTGCCACATTTCCTGTCTGCCACATTTCCTGTCTGCCACATTTCCTTATTCTCAAAGGAGTCATATCGAATTACTCCAAAAACATTATGCCGCCTAAATACACAAAATGGTAGGTGCATTACACGGTAGAAGAACTGAAAATTATATGGTCTCCAGGATTTATGGCCCACATTAAGTATTGCCCCAATGTCATCCCAATACTGAACAGAGGAACTAAGTGTGACCTCCTTTACAAATACACAGAGAAGACTGTCTGATAAGTTTCTGGCAGAAAGGAGCTGGGTTAGCCTTCATTTTACCAGCTTATGGTGGCAGCTGCACACTCACCAATGTATTCATTCTGGGACTTTTAAGCAAATAAGCACCTCAAAGAGAATCTATACCCTCCCAGAGAAATCTCAAAGTGATGCTATCTTTTCCAGATCTCAAAGGCCATCGATGGCAGCCCACGGCTTAAGCTTATAAGCCATTTTTGAGCCCATTTAAAAGGCAAAATGGTGACATGGGACCCCTCAGAGAGACATTTTTCAACTTGTTGTTACAGGGCTACGTGATGCTGAGAACAGGGATGGGCAGAGCCCGGTGCTGCCCTCTTTCCATGTGGCCATCCACATGTGCAGGTCTCCACCTTTCTTTCCCATCTGAGAGCAAACTCTGGGAAGATGCTGTGGCCCTGAGGCTTGGATTCTGAAATTGTTAGGGTGAAGGGCAAGCTTCTGCCAGCATCATTTTCTCTTCCCAGTCAGACACATCCTTAGGTGTAAACTCTTCCTAAAGGTGGCTGTCTGCTTGGATCTTTGATGTGTGCCTGGATATTTGCCTTGTCAGATGCAAAGGGAGCCTGGAAGTGAGTCACAGTCCCAAATGCTGCCTCCCCACTGATCTTGGTATCAGCCTCTGCGCCACCCCCTTCCCCATACTGATAAGACCTTTCTGGTGCTCCTTGCTAGAACAAGGGAACTCTTCTTTGTCTTTCTTTTCCTTTTTTTTTTTTTTTTAAATAATGTCTCTCTTTGTGACCTTAAACTTGAGGTATAGTCCCAGCTGGCCCCCAACTCATGATCCTCCTGCCTCAGCCTCTCAAGTAGGGGTAGAATTAGGGGAATGCATCACTGCCTCCAACATTTCTTTATTTTTCAAATGACCTTGATCTCAGCATTCCCAGCCACATACTCCCACTACTCACTTGGATTATCTAAGCAATCTAAATTCCAAGGAGTGAATGAGAAAAAGAAAAGCTATTTTGATATCAAAACCATGGTAATAACCAGCTGTGTTGTGCTTAATCCGCAACTTGGGATAGCAGTGACTTTTTTTAACTTTCTTCTTTGCCCTCCATACTCCATCCCAAGGGCAGCAGATCCAGCTCGAGCAAACACATTTGGTCATTTCGGCCCCTTTCTCATTTCCACCTAACAAACTCTGCTCTGTGGCTGCAATTCTCTGCCAGTGCACACATTTGTTCCTGAGGACTCACTCCTGAAGAGAAGCTGGTGTGTGTTACAACCGCAGAATGGAGCTCATAATGACTGCGCTGTGGCCAGCTCCATCCCTCTAGCTGCAGGCAAGGCATCGAAAACCAATGAAATCAGGCAGCTCTGCGCTGACCAAAATTAAGACGTCGGAACGCTAACGGAGACCCACAGGCGGGGAGACCAGCACTTGTTCATGGGAGAGAGAGAACACTGCCTTTGTGTCTCTTTGATACACAAAACCTATGCATCTGTCCGGTAGCAATGGCCTCGACAGTGACATTGCACAGGCCAGCACAAGCCGCCAGCAAATTCCTTCACACAGACCCTGCAAGGAAACGCCCGGTGTTCTTCATCCTTCATCCATGCCCACAGACCCTTCAGCAGCGACCTCCCTTTTGCCTTTCTGGTGCTGTTTACAAGCTGCGAACACTTCCAGGAGCCAAAACCCCAACTTTCAAGTAAGGTGCGAAAGGCTGTTTGTTGCTTCAGGCTCTCTTTCAACTGCTTTTCTCTTCAAGGAATAATAATGACTCCCTTCAAGAAGACTCTGGCAGAAAGGGTGATGAAGAGAGGGAGATCTTTCTCCCTTGCAGAGGAAACTGAAATTAGCCTAATTAGATTTTCTGAGAGCTTAGATACCGCAGTGATAGACGCCATCTAAATACATAGACAGATAGGAGGAGAGCACAGATGTTGTGTGAGACCACTGATTTAGTTCCAAGTCAATACTCTTAATTAACTGCAAACTGTTTAAATATATAACATTCCCCACACGCAGACAGTAGCATCTATATAGTACTCTTTGTGTGAGTACCTCGAAGTAGAAAGCAAGACAGCAGTCACACCCAAAAGCACAACGCTGCAATAATAATCACTTATATTTAATGTAGATGCACTGCCTCGGATTCCAGGTCCCCTAATGATATTACTCACTTGGTAGATCATTGTTGCATGTCCAAAACAGGAATACAGCCATCAACGCAGAGCGAGCACAGCTGCAATCTAAAAGACACCAGCTATCCGATGCAAACGCAAGTTCCTTGGTGTGGTTTTAGCTTTTGTGTAATGAACAACTGGCCTAAATACAATTCATCTGAGTCTGCAGTGGGTTGGTGCCTAGACATAGTGGTAAAGCTGGGGGCTGAGCTGCTTGTCCAAAGAAGGAATCAAACTGTGGAGGGGGTGAACCCACTCCTCACTTGGAGAAGTAATAGGATATGGGGTCTGGGGAGACAACAGGCTGGAGAAAGGAGCAAAATGCCTATGGTTACCAAGCCACATCCCTCATATGTGGGAGCCCCTTGCTTCTGATAGCCTCCAAGGGGGCTAGAGTACTTGCAGGTGATGTGGTCTTTTTTCTAACAGTTGGAAAAAAAAAAAAAAAGACAAGTGGCTTCCTTATACTCTCCTCGGTTATAGTCACACACATAGTCTCCTCACTTGTGATTTCCAAAAGTGACCAAAAAGCCTTTCAAAACAAACATTAGGACTATTTCTTCAAAGGACAGCTTCTGTGATTCGGACTATGAAATGTTAAAAAACTGGCAAATATTTGTAAATTACAACTGAAGAACTGAAAGATCAGTTGTATGATTGCAGTAGCAATCTGGATATTTGTTTAATCAGGTAACTAATATTTAGTAAGCATTTATTATGTGTTAAATCTAAGGTATACAATAATAAAAAAAAATTCACCTTCCCACATGTAGTTAATAGTAACACAAAGGAGATAAAAATGAAAAACAAACATGAGCACTTTTAGCATGGAGGAGGGAGTTCAATAGTTATATGAATTTTTCTACAGATGATAATTATAAAATCCATAAAAATATTTTTTAAAAGCTATAGGAAAGAGAATACACCTCAAAACCAAAAGAAACCAGAGGAGGGTTTACTTAAAAAAATTGTATCTGGAAGAAGTAAAAATTGGGAACTGCAGTAATCTTGTCTTAAAATGTTTCTCCACATCCCTGGCTGGGGTAAAGAAGAGCACTAATCACCTTACATGTCCAAGGTGACAGAACACAGTACAGGGAAATTTTAAGGAGTGAAGCTATAAGGAAGATGAGAAAGAATTGAAACCCAAATCTTTATTGTAAGTTCTTCTGTGTAGGTGCAGGAAAATGCAACAAAAGCATAAGGAAAACAGGCAAAGACCTGACAGAATTCCTCCCTCTAAAGATATAGCTTCACCACGTGAGCTCTCTGATTTCCCCGAGGGGTGTTCGGCCCCCCCGGGAGCCACAGGAACCAAGAGGAAGTAGCAAAAGCTACACACAATGAGAAGACAGAGTTTCCAGTTGGTATCCAAGCAAATTAACTGCCTAATGAAACAACAACAATACTCAGAAGAATCTAACAGAGTCTACTTATTGCATAATATTTTCTACAATGTCTCCTTTCCAAACAAAAATTACTAAACACACTAAAAAGCAAAACTATGTGACCTATACTCAGAAAAAAAAACCAACACACCGCATTGTGTCACTAGTGTAAAACTTGAAAGAGTTAATTTAAACTCGGAGGTATGATAGACACTGTGAAATGATAGGAAACCACTGAAGAGTAAAGGGCTTCTGGGATGTGGGAAAAGAGAAGGGAAAGAAGGAGAAATTTTGTATGTATGTATATACAGGATAGTTAACATGGTTGTTCTTCTGTCTTCTATTTCTATGCTGAAAGAAACTGTCAATGAGTCTTTGGTTGACCAGTATTGCATGTCTATATCTGTTTTCATGAGAAGCCACTTTGAAGATATCAATATGTAATACAACCACCGTTGTTAATTCCCTACCACTTTGTTTGTAACTCTGTATTGTCTTTATTGTGCTTGTGATATGTTGTAAAATGTTGTATGTCTGTTAATGTTTCCCTCCTTTTATCTTTAAAAGAAAAAAAAAAAACAGTCAATAGAAACAGACTCTAACTGGGTCCAGATGTTGGATTTAGCAGAAAAAGACTTTAGCAGAAGAAGACTTTATTATCAGTTATAATAAATATGCTTAAAGCATTTTAGAAGAATGGTCTTCATAAATGAGCAGTTGGGAAATCTTAGCAGAGAAATGACAACTATCAAAATAAAGAAAATGAAGAGCTAAAAAGTATCAAAATGAAAATGAATTTACCTCATAACAACTGAAAATTCACTAGATAGGTTTAAAGGCAGACTGAGGTGTCAGGAGAAAGAATCAATGAATGAAAAGAAAATGATTAATTGGAAATGTTCAATCTGAAGTACAGAGAAAAAAAGATTGATAAATAGTGAGCAGAACATTAGAGATCGCTTTTGTATCAGGCAATACAAACAGGTATAACTGGAATGACAAGGAAAGAAGAGTCAAAAAGTATTAAAAATGAGCTAAAATTTCCCCAGTTTTGTGGAAAACATTAATTTAAAGATTCAGGTAACTCACAAACCCCTGCCAGAATAAACCATCATAGTCAAAGTGCTGAAAGTCAAAGATAAAGAGAAAATCTTCAAAGCAGCCAGAGAAAGATGGCATGTTACATGTAAAAGAACAACGGTGTGATTAATGGCTGACTTCACATCAAAATAATGAAGGCCATAGGAAATTACAATGGCTTGTTTCAACTTCTGGAGAGAGAGAAAAAAACCCTGGCAACCAAGAATTATTTGTCTAAAGTACTCATCCTTCAAAAATGAAAGAGAAATTAAGGCATTACCGGATAAACAAAAGTAACATAATTCACTGCCAGAAAACTGCAATTAAAACTATTGAAAGGAGGTTTTGAGACCAAAGGGAAATGGTATCAGATAACCACTGAAGTTTATAGGAAGAAATGATGAACACCTGAAATGGGAAAGGTGTGAATAAAAGAACTAAGTATGTACATACACCTGATTTTGCTTCTTTTAATTTCTCTGAAAGACACAAGTCATCGTAAGCAAAATTCATAAATCTGTATTATTAAGTTAACAACATGTACAGATGTCATATTCAAATAATAACAATAACCCTAAAGATGAGGGAAAGAGAAATTAAAATATAATGTTGCAAGGTTACTATATTTTACCTGAAATACTTCAGTATGAACTCTGAGGTGATAGAAATAAGTTAAGGACATATGGTGCAACCCTTAAAATAAGCACTATAAAAATGTATGAATTAGCTTGATACAGCTAGAAAGTCAAGAGAAAAATTTTTTAAATGCTAAAGTTATTTAATTAACTCAAAAGAATGTATAAAAGGAGAGACAAATAAACAAAAATGTAGGTAAGAAAAAATGAAGGAAATACATAGGAAAATGACAGACCTAAAATTCACTATTATCAAATGTAAATTAATCATAAATTCTAATAAGAGGAATGATTGTCAGAATGAGTTAGAAGGGCTCAATTACAAGAAATGATCTTTAAATATATACAAATAAATTTAAAGTGAATAGTAGAAAAGAGGAATCATGCTAAACATAAGAAAATAGATGTGGCTATTTTAGTAAATAAAATAGACTTCAAAATAAAACATATTACTAGAGATGAAGAAAAAAATCTTCAAAATGACAAAAAAGTAAATACATCAGGGAAATATAAATACATACAAATATCTATGTATCTTATAGCAGAGCTTCAACTTAAGTAAAAATTGACTGAGAAATAGATAAATTCACAATCACAGTTAATGACTTTAACATACTTCTCAATAACTGACCCTCTAGCTATACAGAAAAAAAGAGAGAATCTAGCAAAGTTAAATACAATATTAACTACTTTTACCCAGTTGTGATATATGGAACACTATACCCAGCAAATGAAGAATATCCATTCTTTTAAATTTATACAATAGGTTCGCAAAGGAAGAGCATATACTAACTAACCTTTCAAAGGATCTCAGTCTTACAAAGTGCTTTTTCTGAGTACCATGAAGTTTAATTAGAGCAAAACAACAGTAACATGTTAAGAAAAGTCCAACTGTTTGCAAATGAAACAACTTAGTTTTAAATATCCTTATGGCCAAAGATAGAAATCACTGAGAAACTCTTAAAATATTTTGAAAGTTATAATGAAGTTATAATTCTTCTTTCATAGAAAAGAAGAAAAACAAAATCTACAACTGAAGCTTCCATTTTAGGAACCTAGAAAAGGTAGAATAAATTATAAGAAAAACAAGTAGAAGGAAAAAATTATAAAGAGTAGATGAAATGTCAAAGAAATAGGAACAACAGAAAAAATACAGGTCTTACTGACATTATAACAGCAAGGAAATATCATAAACAATTTTATTTCAATAATTCAACAATATAAATTAAATAAAAAATTCCTTAAGGACACAAATTCAAGAATAAAGATATGAATAGAAAATATCAATATTGAATTAATAAAATCTGTATTATTTCTGCTACAAAAGCCTTCTGGATCTGCAGCCTTCCCACAGGTCCAGATGATTTTTCATGGCAGAAATAATACAAATTCTATATAACCTTTTTGTGGGGGCATGGGGCCCTAGAATTAGTCAAGTACTGAAACCATGATGAAAAGCTTTATTAGAAATTACAAATCAATATCCCTGAAGAATACAGAACCAAAAAAGAAACTTCTTAAAGTGTACCAAGTTAAATACAACAGAATTCTGAAAGGAGGAAGCATGTTGAATAAATGGGATTTAAAGGCTGATTTAATATTCAATAATCCATTACAAGTTAATTCATGTGTTTTAAAAATATTTTAAAAAATTTCAATAGATACTTAGAATGTGTCTGACAAATTTTAACACATATTCATATGAAAACTAGTGAAGTAGCAGGAGAAAACCTTTTTGCACCAACAAAGAATAGCTATTCTAAAATCTATAGATATTGATGTATATGGTAGAAAACAAAATGCCTTCCCCTAAGTTGAGAAACAAGGAACAATGTCCACTTTCACCATTTCAGTTTAGCTTTGTATTTGAACTTGTACACATTGCAATAAGAAATGACAGGATATAAAAGCGACCATAACATTCTTGTCAGCATATGAGGTTTCAGCTGTGCCGCATCCTCACCAGTACTTGTTATTGTCACTCTTTTTATGTTAGCCTTTCTAAAGTTTCTACCATGGTATCGCCTAGTAATCACTAGCGGTTTTGAGAATCTTTTCATGTGATTCTTAGTCATTCACATATATATTGGAAAGGAAGAAACAAAAACCTTCATTTTGATGATTCTGTGATCATGCACATAGGAAATCCTACGGACTTTTCCAAAACAGGAAAGAAGGAAGACAGGAAGGAATGAAGGAAAGGAGGGAAAAAAGGAAGGAAGGAAAGAAAGGAAGGAAAAAGGAAGGGAGAAGGTAGGAAAGAAGGAAAAAATAAAGGAAGAAAATATCCTAGGTCTAATAAACGAATTTCATTGAGGTGTTTTTTTTTTTTTTTTTTGGTTTTTTAGGTTTTTTTCTGGTACCAGGAATCGAACTCACTACCTTGCACTTGCCAGGCAGGCACTGTGCTGCTGAGCTAAATCCCCAGCCCCAATACATGAATTTCATAAAGTCAAAGGATTCAAGGTCATAGAAAAAAACTAGTTATATTCCTATATGCTAGTCATATATATATATTCACTACACTAGTGTCCACTAGTGTCTGGCATGAAGCCCAGCTAAATGAATTAATAAAGAGACATACTCACACACATGTAATCTTTAAAATATACCAGCATGTGTACAGGAAAGAAAGTTTTCAAAAATGGAAAATATATATACATAGAATACATCATCCACGGCTATGTCTCTGTCAATATATTGGATTGTTTCCTTCCAATATTCTTCCTCCTTGTGTATAGAGTTTGGGGCTTCTTTGTAACATGTATCCTTACAGTGGCATTTGTTTGCATAATGATGATCAAACTTCTACCTTATTCATGTTGCAATTTCCTCTAGTGGTCCGACTTCCTGGAACAAATTAAAATGTAACCAGCTACCAGAAGATGTCTGCCCCAACCTTTAAAGCAGTAAGTTTGTGTGTTAGTGCGGTCACTGACTTGCTTCCCCATTTCAACCCGTTCCTCACATTTCCATGTGCTATATTAGCTCTGAAGGAGGTTGTCCCAGTGTTCTTTTGTAAGGATTCAGCAAATCCACTTTTTAGACTCACTCATAAAAGTGTATGTTAAAACCAAAAGGCAGAAGATGAAGTACATGCCCACAATAGCAAAATTAGGGACATGGTCTCTAGTACACTAGCTCAAAACTGCCCTGAAAAACAAGTGTCCAAAAAATACCAAAATGCTAAGTAAAATAAGTTTCTGTCCCAATTCTTCATGCTTCAAAAAACAATTTAGGTCACAGCAGAAACATGAGGTTCAAAACAATAAACTATATATACTGAGAAAAATAAGATTCTAACAGAGAAATTCTTTCCCAGATAGACCAATACAAATGTTTGCCAGCCACAATAAAAATGCTTGGATAACGGTATCACACATCCAAGAAATGCCCCAAAGCAGTAACTACAGAAATAAAACCCCTATCACCAGATACAACAGAACAATGGGATTATTGTCTTGGAGGCAAAAGCAGAATAAATCTTAGATTGATTGAAATTTGCTATATAAACTCAGAGATACATGGGTTTTCTGATGGGGAGCTGCAGACAAACACTCCTTAGCTACTGTGAGGTGCAATTGGCCATAAACTCATTCCCTGGAATTAGATACTATCATTCCAAACTCTGCACCTTTACTCACCACTAGAGAGACACTGGGGAAAACAGGAGGAAGGGAGGCAAGAGACGATCACAAAATCACCTAACAGCTCTTTGCAAAACTCTTCCAGATACCTGAGAGAAGTAGACTGGCTGGGCAGAAATAACTTCCAGGTGACACTTTGTGTTTGCTGGATTCAAGGAGAAGTCAAACAGGAAAGGAAGGACCAGCTAATTTGATGAAAAGGACCAGCTGGAATGAGGAAGAGGTGATTCTCCCGGAGACCAAGGCATCTGGCCAGCTGCGCACCGGGGTCCTCCAGTCCACACCGCAGTCTTCAGACCAAACATCGCTGCAAGCCAGGGTGGCTTCCCTCGTTGGCCTTGGACGTGCTCCTTCCTGTGCAGCACCCTTTCTACTGGCATTAAAGTTCTTGCTCTTTTCCTCCCACTAGGTCAGAGTGGTTTGTTACAGTGATTTGTTCATCTGTAATGACTCTCAGGGAAAGAGCGTGTGTCACATTCATTGCTTCCTGCCAGTGCCTAGCCCAGAACCCATCTACAGGCATTAACAAACACACATGTGCTAATTTTAAAACACAACACATGGACATTAAAGAAAATGTTTAAACTCCCAGAGGATCATGTCTTTTATTTCGTATTCCTTAGAGATGACTGAGCACCTGACACCTAGCAATCATTCAATACCTCCTAATGAAGTCAAATTTGGAATCAGGATGATGCTTTGACTTTAAATTCAGCAGATGACACTCCCTTGATATTCCAAAGCTGGCTATCACCAGAACTAAAAACCAGGCTGTACCTTTCCCTTGAGCAAGGTTATCTGTCCACACTTTTAAAAATTAGAATGTCTCCTTGGAATGAAGTCAAGTGGACTCAGTTTGGGTGAAACACCCCTGGCTCAGCGTTCCCTTATTCTCCAAAGAGCCTGCTTGTGACCCACCACTCTCCCAGGGAGAGGAAAATAAAGGTTCCTCTCACATTGTTCTGAAGGCAATTACCACTGGGACAGACTTCAAGAGGGGGTGGGTTGCAGTGTGCCCCAGCAGCACAAGCTGATCTTGAGTTTACCTTTCCCCAGCCATAAAAGGAGTAAAGTTTTTCAGTGGGGTCAACCCCAAAGCAGGAAGAGAGACCTGTTAGAAGTAAAGGAAAGAAAAGCTGTTGGCTAGAATAAAGCAAGAAGGTAGGTGATTCATCGCACTTAAACCATAAGAAGAGAAGATAAGGCATTGAAAAACCCATAAAGATGAAGCAGTCCTTTCCATGCAGAAGATGAGGCATTTGAACAAGGGCATTGTCACTGGGCAAGAGCTAGGCTAGCTTTGAACTGCTGGTTTCATTATAACAACTCCAGACCTCACCTCAATCCCAACTTCCAACACTAGACCTCTTTTAAGGGCTTGTTGCAACTCTGTCTTGAGTAGCAATGCATTCATTAGGTGAGAATCCTCAGGGTCATGGTCCTGAGCCTGGAAACCACCTCAGGCTCCTCTCCCAGCAGGGACAGCCCCAACACGCAGTGGTGGTCCCACATCTGTTGATGGCTCCACGTCTGTTAAGCACCCATAATTTCACTGGGAACCCTGCTCTTGTTGGCACTAGTGAAAATACATTTTCCTTCATTTCTCTGGCCCCTGGTAAACATGGCTGAGTTGTTTGTTTGTTTGTTGTTTGTTTGTTTCTCTTGGCTTCCAAAACCCAGTCTTATTTTCTAGCTTCACATTGTCCTTTGGTGATTAACTACCTGATGCGAAGCCACGGCCTGGGTGGGAATCCTGCTGTACATTGTAGTATTATTCTGCTTCCCAGACATCCATCCCCAGCTGCCAAATATCATATACTGTATGTCCTTGGCTTCCCTCTCCTTCAGGAACACATTTCAGGAACTTTTCTTTGCATATTTTCTTTCCTTTTCTTAGTCTGGAGAGTATGAGACTGAGATTTAGTGAGCCCTAAAGTTTTTTCCATTATCTGTTCCAGAGGAAGAAGTGACACAGAGCTGGCACATGTACCCGCACCGCTTCCCTTTCATATGGCCGTGGCAGACACTGCCACCTGATCATGGTCTACATGCATCTTCCTTCCCAACACAACCAGCTGGCCCCTGCCAGTCACAGTAGGTCCGCCCCATGGCACTCCTTTGCCATCTTGCACATGGGCTGTCTATTCCAGTATTCCTACATAGGTTTGCAAAGGAGGTTCCAAAAAAAAAAAAAAAACTTCTCTTGAGCAAGAAGTTTTCTTATGTCCTCAGTTATGTATAAAGGAGATTCAAAGATAATATGGGAATAACAGTGTTAGTTTTACAAACAGCTGACAAATGCAGGGGTCAGGCTGTGGATGGGCCTCTTTGGGGAAAGGGAAGTCTTGGGGATTACAAATGCCCGTTTCTTAGAAGGCACATTGCTTGGAAGTCCAAAACCACTTAAGAAGCTTGTTCCCATTTTTTTGCCTGGCCATTCTTTTTCATTACCCATCTGAAATGTCATCGTCTATCACACTGGGGCAGTGAGAAGGCTGAATTTCCACACTGTGAAGACACCAGAAAACTACGTGATTTAGAGAATTACGGCGCTAGAAGAGACTCCGAACTCATTGAGTTCTGAGAAGAAACTGTCTTAGAGGAAACTGAAACCCAGATGAGTGTGAAGTGATCTGTGGTAGGTCCCTAAATCAAGCAGTGGCATAGCCAGCACTGCGCTGAGACCCTGTAGCCAGCAGGCTCACGCCCAAGACAGGCTCCATCCCACATTACCCTGCTTCCGTTTGGCGCCAGGAATTCTTCGAAGAAGGGCATCTCTATACAGGAGGGCCTTAGCAGTAACAGAGAGAAACACCATCCCACGGAAGTTTTTGTTGACGAATGGTCCTGGAAATGATTAATTGAAAAAGAGGGCAAGGTTGACTGTTTTTCTTAAATAAAGGAAGGGATAAAATTCTAGAAGGCAGCTTTTTCAGATAAAAAGATGTAAGAAAGATAAAATATAAGCACAATTAGACACAGGAAGGCCAGTAATAAGTACCATATTCCTATCTGCTAACACAGGAAGTGAGGCTAAGAAGCTCAGCTCCCCTCCCTTGAGGAAAGACTGGGGACCCTGTGTGATGATGCATAGACCGGGGATGCAAAAGCCATGCGTCAGTCTACAACAGGCATTCATTTTAGGGAATGTGTTGGTAGGTGTTTTGTTGTTGTGTGAACACCATGAAGTATTCGTCTTTTTTTTTTTTTGGTTTTTCTCCGGTACTGGGAACTGAACTCACGACCTTGCACTTGCCAGGCAGGCGCTTTTGCCGCTGAGCTAAATCCCCAGACCCACCATGAAGTATTCGTACATAAGCCTAGATGGTATGGCCTCCTACACATTTAGGCTTTGTGGCGTGTGTGTGTGTGTGTGTGTGTGTGTGTGTGTGTAACAACATGAGACTATATCAAGCACAACAGAAAGTTATACAATCAAGACAAGGTAAGCACACGATGTGTGAGGCTATTTCTAATACTGTATACACTTTGTTGGTAAACATTTTATAGGCAGAAATATGATATTAAATAATGTTAAAACAGATAACATAGTAAATATATAAAGTAGTAATGGAGTCGTTTATTATCATTTTCAAGTATTATGTACTGTACACCGTTCTACGTGCTATACTTTATAATTCCGGCAGCAGAGTAGGTTTATTTCTACCAGCATAACCACACAGCCTGGATAATGTTTTAAGTTATATCACAATGGCCATGGTGGCAGTAGAAAATAGGAATTTTCAGCTGTACCATTATCGTAGGGGCCCACCATGGTATATGTCCATCACCGACAGGGTCATTGTTATGCAGTGCATGAGTGTAATCCCAAGCCAACTCTACTTCCCTTTCTCCATCTGCTTGAAAGGAGCTTTCTGCTTGATTGCTTTGGGGAGATAATTAAAGTGGGACAGGTGGCTTTACTATAACCAAAGTTCATCAGCATGGTTTATATTTAAATGAAACTTTCTCTCACCAGCCGTCTTGTGTTTTGGTTGAAACCACCCTACAAACCCTGGTGCTTCATGGGTTCTTGCTAGTCCTTCCCTTCTGGGTATAAAAAGGAAATATTAAAGAAAATTATCTGGATAAATTCAGATTCAAAGTATCTTTAGCTTTGTAAGGAGAATTCAGGGCAAGTGTTTATCTGATTCCTGTTGAAACAGACAATTCACTGACATTTCTACTGAAGATATAGCCCAGAGGGTCCATCGAGCCATCCTTTCCTTGGAGCACTCCATACTTCCTGAATGCTCCAGGGGCCCAGCCGTCCCAGAAATAAACTCTGTCCCTCTGTTTTCATTTTCCTCCCCTCAGTTTTGACCTCTTGCCCTTCATCACTGGGTCTTAGGAAAACACGCATATCACACAGACATACACAGGCACCCAGCCATGCACACACATATCCACATGCATGTACTGCCATGACCTCCAAACTGCTCTGGCATCTCCATCAGATGATTCCAAGTCCCTCCCAGGCTCCCCAAGCTCTGCCAGGCCACTTTCATCAACAATTCCAGTTTTCAGGTCCTTTCTCACACGCTCTGCTATGGCAAGGATGATGATAATGTGTACGTACAGCAGCCTCCTACCCACCAGTGCTTTCACTGCGACAAACGCTCCTGCAGCACAGAGCACAGCACCTCGCTCGTGCCAGGGGCCCGGCCCTGCTTGGAGGATGTCATGGAGCGCTCGCTCTCCTCACAGCTACACCTCATCGCCAGGTCAGGCAGGAAGTCCGGAAATCTTCCCAGTCAAAACTGCACAAAGGAATTAGTGGTAGAACATGTTTTCTTCCTTTCCTCCAGAAACGGGGGAAATGCACTGACTCTCAGAGTGAACTACCCCCACCTGGCCTCCCTGACTCGTTGCTTTTTGCCTGAGCATCACCTATTTCCTACAGCAATGATTTTTCTGCTTCTTCGTCTTATTTCCATCCGGTCCTTTATTTACTTTTATTTAGATAAAAATATCTATATGGCTGGGTCATCAGGCCTCACGTGGGGAGTGTGATGATTCTATGCTTGTCTGTCATGTAAAGCTGTACCTCAGAGACAAACTTTCTCTATGAAAGGCAGCATATCCAGTAGCCCAAAAATTAAAAAGAAGAATGAAGAGAAGAATAACAGAGAACAAAAAGAAAAAGGAGAGGAAAAAGAAGAGGACGAAGTGGAGGAGGAAGTGGAGACAGAGAAGCAGCAACTGGTTGCCTTAAGAAAACAGCCTCGGGGCTGGAGATTTAGCTCAGCAGCACAGTGCCTGCCTGGCAAGCGCAAGGTCGTGAGTTCAATTCCCGGTACCATAAACAAACAAACAAACAAACAAAAAAAGAAAACAGCTTGGTTGCTGGGTGTGGGGGTGCATGCTTATACTCCCAGCTCTCACTCAGGAGGCTGAGGCAGGAAGATCTCTGTGAATTCAAGGCCAGCCTGGGCTACATACAGACTCTGTCTCAACACACACACACACACACACACACACACACACACGCACACCAGCCTATTTGAGGTAGTAGACTACAAACTGGAGACAGATTGTTCTCAAACCCTAGCTTTGAGCAGACTATACTGAACACTGTGTTTCTCATAACCAAGTGGAGGTAAGAATATATATTGTGTATAGTCTTGTAAGGGTTTATAAGAATTGTAAAATATGTGACATGGAGCCAAAATTCTGAATGCTTTGTCCTGTTTGAGAAGCACTAGATGGGAGGCACCAATACTTGTAGTCTCTTCTAGATGTTTTCAATCTGCTATCAGACTTGGGCTATTACACATCACTACCCATTCACTGGCTCCCTCTGCTACCTTGGTTCAGGCTAATGAGGAATTTCCCACATAGGGGGTTCACAGGGTGCAGTAGCAGGACTGAGGCCAGGTGAGCCTTGGGCATCGTGGGTGAGGCTCCTGCCCCGGTCCTGGGGATGTCTAACTTTTCTATGACTTTCTTTTTAAACCTTCAAAGATGCATCCCAGGCAGTTTCTTTACATTTCCAGTTGTAAATTTTGCTATTTACAAAAGGCAGAAGCTCCGAAAGAACACAACAGTAGATCAGATTTTGTGTCAGAAAATAACCAAATGACTAATCACTTGTAGTCCAAACATCTTCTCACAATGAGTGGATCTTGGCGAACCCTAAAAAGGTCCTGTCCTAATTAAAACCAACCTTCGGTCACCTCTGAGAGTCATTAACTTGTGGTAGGCCATCTGGGACACATTTGTCTTTTAGGCTGGAGAATCGCCTATGTGTGGCCACGAGACACCAGTGGTGATTATGGTGGCAGCTGCCTTCCCAACCAGAGGCCGCTACTCCTGCCCTCTCCGTTCTGATCCCCACACTCTCCATTCTTCTTCCTAGTTACTGTTGCTATTCTTTATTTCTTTTGCCTTCCTCTTCATCTGTATCTATGCCCAGAACCCACAAATAATACCAAGAGACTCAAGCCATATTGTCAGCATTCAGGGCTAAATAGATTACACACTTCTGCTTTAAAATAAATTCCAGTCTTCCTCAGTAATGAATACGGCAAGTGGGGCATTGGTGAATAAGAATACTGGGCAAAATGCCAACCGGGGACTGTACCTTTAGTAAAAAGAAGATGAAGACGGGCTGAGTTCTGATCTCATTGGCCATAAGAGCAACACATTAACACTCAACATTCATTCAACAAACGTTTCATTGAGGATTAGAGTGTCGAATCTTTTCTAGGCCCTTGGGATATGGATAAATTACAGATGGCCCACAATGTGTGGGTAGGTAGACATAAACGTAAATCATTAAAATATAAGTATCGATGACTAAGCCTCATTGGGCTACATTCCTGCAGGAAAAAGGTGAGTAGCCAGAAGGACAGTCTGGAGATGTCTTTTTCAAAGGCTCTGCCACTGATTCATTCAGTGGTCTTGCATAAATGACTTAACATGATACACTTATAAAATGTGGACAATGATAACTAATCATAGCTCAGTCACGGGAATGACTATGAAAATGAATATAAAAATAAGTTAAACTGTTAAGAGGAACACAGTATAGAAAACCAAGATACATTTGCTACTGTGTAGGTAATTTGCAAAGACTAATCTATCCATAATGTTTGGGTACTGTGTTAATCAGCATTCCATTATTATGTTAAGATACTTGAATAATAAATTTAAATGGAGGAAAGGTTTATTTTGGCTCCTGGTCTCAAAGGTTTAGTCCATGGTACATAGGTTCCACTACTTTGGGGCCTGTGGTGAGGCAGAACATCATGGCACGGAGCATATAGCAAGACAATGCTGCTTACCTATGTGGGCTGGGAAGCAAAAGAGAGAAAGAGAAAGGGCTGGATCCCACAATTCCCTTCAAGTGCATGCCCCCACTTCCTCCCACTAGACCCCACCTCTTAAAACTTCTACCACTTCTCAATAGCTCCAAGCTGGGGACCAAGACTTTAACACAGAGACTTTGGAGGACATTTTAATCCAAAACTGCAGCAGGCATATCTCTCATCTCTGGTGAGCAGATGGGTGCTCTCTTTCTTTTTTATATGGCATCTAAGAGAGTCATCTTCCTACCACTTGGGGGTATGTGATGTCCTCCTGTGTGCCCCACCTCTGAGGCCTCTGGAAATGGAGTTGTGGGTGGAGTAGAGGCAGGTTTCACAACAGAAACTGTCTCTTTCCTAGCTATCAATGCAGACTGTATCTTCTGGATGTTGGATTTTCTTTGGGGTGGGGTGTTTTTCTTTGCACAAGGTTGTCTGGGGCCACAGTGCTGAGGGAAATATGCGAAGGTCACGAAACCTGGGGGTTCCCTTTGAAACTGAAAGGGATGAGAAACTGAAAGGGACCTGAACTGAGCTGAGGAGTCAGGAAATGCCCTCTTGGCTGGAGGTTGTGTCTTATCTTCAGGGCAGGGCATAGGGCCAGCTATACCCCTGAAGGCCAGGCTGGAATTTCCCCTGAAAGAAATAAAATTTCCACTGGGGATCATTCTGGGAAGAGCTGCATAAGGAGGCAGGAAATGAGGACTCAGGAGGTGGGCTCGAAATGGAATGGGGGCACAAACATCCTCCTTGTTCTGCAGGCTGAGGGCCGCAGAGGAGAGGCCTGAGGAGGTGAGGAGCTCTCCGAGTGGGGTGGTGGGGCGCAGGCCTGAGGCTGTGACACAGGGAGGGCCGTGAACGGACCTGCAATGGTCACAGCCTGCGCAATGCTCTAACTCGCTGTTTGTAATGTACTCCTTTCCACAAATCTACAGGAAAATCTCAGTAACTGTTGGGAGACTGTGGGAAACGAATGGCAGTGGTGTGTCCTCCTCAGAAGAGGTGGTCACCTGGCAAGGGGCCAGTATCCTGCCCTCGGTAACAGGTGAATAAGAGTCACCCAGTAGAAGAGACAGAAACTTCACTCCAGGCACCCCTGGGTACTCTGGTGAAGGCAAAGCTGGCAGAAGCTCATGCCATTAAAATGGAAATTACAAAATGTAATGTCTGCCCAAAAGGCTAAAGTAAAATTATCAGCAAGCCAACCTAATGTCTCCCAAAAAATGAAACAAGCACCATAACAAAAACAGAATAGTGTCCTTGTGCCTCTCATCAAGGGAGATTTCCAGAGAAAGGAAGGGGTGGGCGGGTGTTGACAAGGAGAGAAGAGGATTTCAGGTGAGGAGAAAAAGGGGAAAAGTAGCTGGCACACCACCCTGGAAGCTGTCCCCTTGGATGAGGGAGGGGTGACAGAGACCCCGTTGGTCACTGCTGGGTACAGACCAGGGTGAGTACAGTTTGGGGTCAGCCTTTGAAAATGAGGTGACTGATTTCCATTGATGCCTTTCCTGGTTCATCTGCCTAGGGACCACGTAGCACCAAAATGGCTCACTGTCCAGAAGTTTGATCTACATAGAAAACCAATTGGAAAATTCAATCCCTCAGATTCTCTGCTTACTCATTAACAGGGGTTTGGGTTTGAATTATGTAGATAATTGCCTCAACTCTCCACTTCATTTTGCCTGTGGATACTTACCCTCAGAGGGGTATTTTGAGGATAAATTAGATACAGGCAAAGTGCTTTGAACTCTAGAGATGAAAGGTAGCATATCAATACAGGCCTTATATAATTAAGATGCTTCAAATTGCCAATACATGTATATTTATAACACCCAATAACATCACTGGATATCTTTTCTTTCCTTCTTTATTTTTTTATAAAGCAGAAAAATCCAAGTTTTTTTAAACCATACTGCTTTTGTGCACTTAAACATTAACCTTTCCCTCCAAATGTCATTAGCTGCTAATTAAGATGTTGATTTGCAGACTGTATATCTTGCAATAGAAGTGATTTGTGCATGCTTACTAGGTGTTTATCAACCTACACTTCTCATATTGGTTTAGCAAGAGCCTGGCGCATTTTAATTTACTGAGAAGTTTCCCAATTCTCCACTTATTTCTGCTTGTGCATAATGAGAAAAAAATGATAAGAGAGGAAAAATGGGAAATACTATAAATAGTTCCTAAGGAAAATGCCATCGGAAAGAGTTATGGCTCTAAGTGGGTAGTAAAAGAGCGACGGATGGAATTGATCTTCTCTTTTTAATGGGGATATTTTAAGAAATAAAATCTGCACATCAGTGATGTGAGCAGGTGTCTACGCATACCTACCTGTATGGTCATTCAGACATACAAACCGGTTAGGGTGAGCCTGCCCCGGGAGCACAAGGAGCGGACTCTGAATTTTCTGGGAAGCTCATGCTTTTGTTTCTAAGGGCCGACCTGCTCCTTTGCCTTTAAGCTTTCACAAAGAACCTTCTTGCTTCTAAAACGGCCCTTAAATCAAAGAAATAAAAAGGATTATTCAGTTACTGTGAAGGATTCTGCAACATAGGGGACATTTCCACAGGACTTTTTAATATAATTTATGAATATTTGCTAGCAACATAATTGTCTTTTCTGCTGACATTTTCAAAGCAACACTGTGATTTGTTGGGTCTCTGGAGGGTCCAACTACAAAACTGATAATTATATTAAATATACATAGACAATAAAGAGTGTGTTTACATAACTATGCCCATAAATATCTGATTGAACAGTCATTGTTCTCAAACCCCTTTTAAGCAGCTCTCTGAGGATTCCAGTTCTAATGACATGATGGTTTAAAAGATGTTGCTCGGTCTTGTTCCATATTTAATTAACTTTCCTTTTTTAAACTTGTGATGGCAGAGACAATAACAAATAGCTCTGAAAAGAAGGAGCCCTTTGAAACATGAGTGAGACCTTGTCAGGCTTTGTGCCACGCAGACAGAGGAAGATGGGCGTGCGTGTCGCTGGCCTGGGCCCCAGGCCCTCCCCTGGGGTTCTATTATGAGGCCACTCGGAGCTCTGTAATCCCACACACCTTCTCTCCCGCACTCGCATCTGTGTGTCCGTGCCTCCTGCACATGCTCTCGCATGTAAGCAGCTGCATCGCTAATGATTTCTTCCCGTGCTGAAGAACACGAGAGCAAATTGGACACCAACGAGGCCTGAGAGGCAGGGGCAGGGTAGCGTGGTGGCAAGCAGAGGGGGCTGGGAGGTACGGACACTTACACCCTGGCCCTGGCTCTGCCATTGCTAGTTGACCTTGGGTAAACGTGCTCGTTTCCTACTGCTACCGTAACAAATTACAAACTTGGTGGTTTGGAACAACACACATTTATTATCTTATAGTTCTGGAGGTCAGAAGTCAGAAGTGGGTCTCACAGGGCTCGAATCAAGGCATTGGCAAGGCTGGATCCTCCTGCAGGGAATGTGGAGTACCCACGACCTTGCTCTTCCTGTCTCTGGGGGCTGCCCACATTCCTCAGAGGGTGGCATCCTCCCCATCTTTAAAGCCAGCAATGGCCAGTTGAGCCTTTCTCGTATCACATCACTCCAGCAATGGCCCTCCTGCCTCCTTCTTCCACTCTGAAGGACTCCTATGTTTCCATGGGGCCCACCCAGATAGCCCATGATGATTTCCCCATCTTGAGGTCCCCACTCCCATCTGCAAAGTCCTTTAGCCACAGGCATTAATATAGTCACAGCTTCTTGGGATTAGGAGGTCAACTAATGTTATCTGTTAATGAGGGAGGTGGTCTGAAGTAGATTTGTTCATTCAACAAATTAAGGTCCAGGGGACATAACAGTAAACAAGATAAACTCAATCCCTGTCCTCGATAGAGCTTTGAGTAGTGAGGAAGAGATAAGCGTTATCTAGAAAAAGTAAACACATTTTTTTTCCCTGCCATGTTCAAGGTAACCAAAATAAAGAGCATGGATAAATGTTTTTCAAAGTGATGACCCGGCCCTGAGGACAGGAGCAAACGAGGAGGCCTTTCCTGAGGAGGTGACATGGAAACAGAGACATAATTCATGACGTGGAGTTACTCAGGCAGAATGCGTGGAGCACAGGCAGGTGGAGGAGCTGATGAGGACTATCCAGTCAGAAGGAACATCTAACACCCACAGTGAGACCTGGGCGTGTGCAGTGGAAGAACGCGACCTTGGGAGAATAGAGAAGCAGCCTTTGGGGCTGCAGAGGAAGCCACAGAAGGAAGACGTGTTGTGTGATAAACTGAGCTGGCAATGAGGTCAACCCTGCTCAAGAAGACTGTAGCTAATTCTTGCAAGACAGATACTATTAGGACCTTCTTTCTGTACAGGATGAAACAGCATCGGAGAAGCTAAACAACCTCCCAAAGACCCGTCTCGTGGAACCAGGCCTTGTCCTCCAGTCTGCTCCCCATCACCTTGCAGACTGGTCTCGGGCAAATTCACAGGACCTGGACATCGAGCCCTTATTCTGAGAGCAACTGGGAACCATGGAGAAATTTTAAGCACATTAGAAAGATTACTCTGGGTAATCGATGGGAGGCATCAGCCCAGGGCAAAATAAAAGCTCTTAGATGAAACAATATTGACTCAGCCTACAGTGGCAACAGGATGGATGGGTCAGCAAATATCGAGAGCACACAATTGTTAAGTCTTGCTGATTGATGCGGGGTGAGGAGAAGGTGACAAAGATGATACCCACACTTTGGCCAGCTTACAGAAGGACCCAGAAGTCCTATCCTTCTAAAATAATGGGTGTAAGTGAGGTTGTGGACCAGGAATATAAACATGTGCTAAAAACTTCAAACCAGGAAGTGCTTTACCAATCCATAAGAAAATAAGCTACCAGTGAGCAGATTTGAATGGACTTCAGCTTCTCAGTGAAAGAGCAGATTTTCTCCACAGTGATCCTTGCTATGCAAGAGGGAAATCCTGCTCACCATCACGGCTATAATTCTGTGTTTGTGCTGAACTCTTTCTAATTGTCATCAATTATGATTCATTTACTTTTAGGTGTCTTGCTTGTCATAATATTATCATTTGTAAGTCTTTCCCTTTGCAGGCTGTGAGAATATGTTGTGACATCTCAATAAAGCAGGATTCAATCAAGGTGTGAATGAATTGTTAATCTGGTTATAAATAGAAGGTACCATATGTCGGGATGTAAGGGATGTCTCCCTCTTTGTTGAAAACAATGTTAGTAAAACAAAACAAAAGAAGTTTCAGAAATAGCTGGTTCAGCTCTCCAAGCTTCCAATTATATTGCAGCCACAAGTTGCTGCAGCTGATTTGGATTTCTGAGAGTACTACTCACACATATTTATTTAGAATCATCATTTGAAAGAGAAAATTAGTGCCAAGTTTGGAAATCAGAACCCCAGGGATACTGGTTCCTCCTGATTTTGACCATGGAGGTAAACTTATAATTCTCCTTCTATTTCTTCTAGAGGGACATTCTGTAGCTTCATCTGATCAAAACAACTTTTTCCTTCTTCTTTACATTTTCTCCATGGTAGGCATACTGTAAAAATCTGGTAAAACAGACTGGGCTCCAGTCCAAACCAGTTCATGGGAAACATACTCTGAAATTTTTCTACCTGTGTACCCTCAGGGAATAGGGCTCTGGTCAGTTCTACCCCTGATAACATATCCTAAATGTGATGCTAAAGCACCTGTAGCAGTGTGGTTTTTTCTCCTGAGGAAAGCCTGCTTGTACTCAGAGGTCCAGCAAATGCCAGAACCAATAAAGCTTAAATTAGTATCCCATAATCTAGAGCCATTTCCCTTCTGCTTTTCCAGAGCCCTCCCCACCCTTCCCTCCCTGATCTCCTAACCCAATCAAAGCATGCATCTACCTTGTTCCATTTCTTCAGGGCCTCACTAAGTGACTAGCTTGCTAGTTCAAAATAAAGTTAAATGGCTACTAATAGTTTTCCCCCAGTGCCCAGCGGCATTCCCACTGAGAATCAGTGCAGAGGAGAGGAAAGAGCTCGGATTTTAGAGTCAATCACTTTGCGGTTTCAGTCCTGGCGTCTTTATTCACTAGCTGAGGGTCTGGGGTATGTTTTCTTAAAAAGTTTTTAGAGTGTAGTCGCACCTGCAGAATAACGATTCCTACGTCATGGAGTTGCTCTGAGCATTAAAGAAAATAATGTGTGTCAGGCATCTGGTACAGAAACTGGCCTGTGTATTGACAATCAGGTAGAGGTCAGAGACAGCCGCTTGGGCACCCACCTTCCCATCAATGGCCACTAACAATCTCCAGCTCACAATGTTCATTCTCTCCCTCTCTCTGGCTTTCTTCTTTCCCTCTTTCTGTCTTTTCTTCTTCTTTTTCTTTTTTTTTGGTTTCTCTGTTCTTCCCCAATGACTTGTTGAGCTCCTGCTGGGTTCAAAACATGTCATTTCCTTATTTTTCACTATTTCCAACACAGGGTACAAAGTGCATGGCGGCACATAATACAAGAAGAGTAGACAGGAAGCACCATGCCTGGTAAAGAGCCATTTAGAACAATGACCCTCCTGCCCTGTCCCTCCAAAATTTGTTGTGAACTTGTTTCACAATAGTCATTAGGGACACGAAGGAAGTGTTGATAAGTTCCATTATTCATTGAAGGGCCAAGGTTAATTTTTATTTATTCCCAGGTCATCACAAACAGAGGCAGATGGCGGTGGCATTTCCTTCTTGCCGGGAGCTTGGATACGAGCTGGATAGGTTACAGCAGGCTCTGTATTCATTCCCTCTCCATGCCGCAGCTTTCCTGGATGGGGCCCCAGCCGCCCAAGCTGCAGACCGATTTTATTTAACTGAGATGACTTGTGGTAAGTAATTGAGGTCACTTGGACCTGGCTGGAGGAAAGCCAGCATCGCCAAGGAGAAAGGATGACATCGTTTATCCTTCAGCGACTCTTCCTTCGGAGGATTTATTTTTGGTGACCCATTTAGGAGGTAGCTTACAAAGCTGTGAATATCGGTTTAGTAAAAAGTCACTTTCTCTGAATTTTACTAGTATCAAATGATTTGGGGATGGTTTTAAAACAATGGCCTGTGGAATTACTTATGTGGCACTGTAGATAGGAATGATCATACAGGGCCACCCCAAGGGCTAATCCAATTGGTTTTCTGTTACGCACATAAGTAGACTGTGTAGCCTCTACTTTTGAAGCTTCCGTTCTAGGCAAAGAGAGCAGTCATGTTATATTCATTAAGGAAGAAAGAAAAATAGAGAGATTGTAAAATATTCTATGATTGATACATGGGAGGGCACTGTAAATGCCAATCAAATTCCTGTCCTCCTCCTTTGGGTTCATTGCAAGCTTAGAACAGCACAAAGAAGTAACTGAGGAAAAAGATAGCATCAGCTCTATTTCAGCCTGGGAAGAACTTAGTATCTCCTTAAAGCAGAGCTTTTGGTTGCTCTGAAACAAAAGCACAGCCTCCATCTAGCTTCCCCCAAGTAGTCTTGGGAGTCTCCATAGGGAGCTGGTTTGCACACAGGCACAAACCTGGTATGTGGTAGGGGACATGGAGCCCACTGGATGCCCAGGGATGGAAAGGTCAGAGAGCACCACAGTGAGACCAAATCTAGCCCCTTATTTGGATGCTTCCCCAGCTGAGGTGGCCCTGGCCCAATGGCTTCCTGCTTCTCCCTGCATCACCAAAATGTCACTCTTTCTGCAAAGAGAAATAAGTAACAGGTGACAGAAAGTAGGTTAGTCCATTGTGTGCTGCTATAACAAAGCATCTGATGCTGGGTAATCTCTAAAGAACAGAGATGCATTTCTTCAAGTTCTGAAGCCTGGGAATCCAGATCCAGGGGCTCCATGTAGTGAGGGTATTCTTGCTTCATTGTTCTGTGGTCAAGTGCAGAAGAGTAAGAGAAGGTAAAAGACAGGGAGCAAGAGAGGACCAAATTCATTCTCTCAGCAAGAACCCACTTCTAAGATAATCAACCCACTCCTGTGATGATGGCATTAATCCCCTCATGGGGCAAAGCTTCATGGCCTGACCATCTCTTAGAGATCCACAGACATCTCTGTGACAAAATTGCCTATCTGTGGTGCTACTGCATAAAATCTACATGCACAGCCATATCTGTCCCTGCATCCTTTTACAATTTCAGGCTTCAGATGCCATCTTTATGAGAAATAAGGAAAAGGGAATCTGAGATACAGATAATTTTGTCTTGAGAAATTAGGTACTTATCTAAGAAGATTCTTCAAAGATCTCATTGGATAACTTTGCTAGGCTACTAGAAGACTAAGTATAATTGCTATTTCTCCTTTTACCTGGAAGATAGGCTGCTGGGTTGGTAAGCTTTTCATTGCTGGAACAGCCTATCTCAGAAAATCAGCTTAAAGAAGGAGACATCTACTTCGGCTCACAGTTTTGGAGGTTTCAGTCCGTGGTCATGCGGTTCTGTTGTCTCTGGGCTGTGGTGAGGCAGAGCATCATGCAGAAGGCATGTGGAGAAAAGCTGCTCAATACCAGAAAGCAGAGGGGTGTGGGGGAAGACAGAGAGAGAGAGAGGCCAGAGAGGAAGGCACTGAAAATACCGTGCCAGGTCACACCCCCACAATCCCCTTCCTTCAAGCAGGTTCCACCTCCTGATTCCATTATCTCCCAATAAGGCAAGTAAATTGTGATCTCATCAATGAATTAATCTAGTGATGAAGTGGGAGCCCTCACGATTCAAGCACCTTCTGAAAGTCTCACCTCTGAACAGCTGAGACTTCTTTGGGACATTTTAGATGTAAACCAAACAGGTGTTCATTAAAATGATCCAATTGATGAAGAGAAAAGTGATGACACGCCATATTCCCTGCACCTCTAAGATCCGTGAAGTGACACTGTGACCTGCTACCCATGTGTGCGTATTCAGGCTTTAGCCTCTTATCTTTACCCAGGCATAAAAACTGTGACTCATGCCCCAAGTGGTAACATTTTTCTAACTCCATTAATTATCATAATATGCTGGTAATGGTTCTGGGTTCTCAGAGATGTAGTAAAAACACAACAGAAAAAAGAAAGTGAAATTAAGATCTGGAGATTTGTATGGCTAATGTGCAGCTGTGTGTTCCAATACTGATCAGTGAAGATACGTCAGGTATTTTCACACTTGGGAACTAATGAGTCCTGGCTTTGTTCTCCCCGCCTTTGTCCTGGTCATCATCCCCACAGGTGGCTGATGCTCTTTCCAGGTTCCAGCACCATCATAATTGTAGGCAGGCTGGCTTGCCCTTGGGTAGGACTTAGTATTTAATCACTTTTGTTGTTTTCCAAGGACAGTGTTTTGCTCACAGAACCTGTAAGCCTCCTTACTTTAACCTGATTTCTCTCTGCTTTCTCCGGGAATTCTGTCTCTATAGCTTGTCCTGCTCCCATTCTGAGACCCGTATGGTGTCTGGGATTTCAACCCCTAGGGGTAAATTCTCTGAAGACCCTTCAAAGCACTGGCCTGCTGGCCTCCTTGTCTGTACTCCTTGTGATCAATCTGTGGACTCTTCTACGAGTCCTCTGTGTCTGCCTGAAGGACCAGTTTTTGCTACTGGCCTGAACTGAGGCAGAATTACCAGGTCTTTTGGTATGACACCCGGGCAGAACAGCCCAAGGATTATCCCTCCACTTTACAAGCAAACTTTAAGCCTGCAGGGCTCACTCCTTTGTCCAAAGCCTCACAGCAGAACTGGGGCTCAGGACCCCAATACACTGCTACCTGGCATCTTTGCCTATAAGCTACCCCCCCACGTACCCTCCCTCAGAGCTCACTCAGCCTAGAACTTCCTCTGCCATATGAAAAGGCCACCCCAGCCAGGCACAGTTGTGCACAGATTGTGTAGCTACTTGGCAGGCAAAGGCAGGAAGATCTCGTTTGAGGTCAGCAAGGGCAACTTGGCAGGACTCTGTCTCAGAATAAAAATTAAAAACAATGCTGGGGTGTACTCAGTGATAAAGTGTCCTTAGGTTTGATACTCAGAACTACAAATTAAAAAAATATCTCCTAAAGATTTTTCTGTATCAACTCCACCTATGGGAGAAAATCCGCTTAGGTGCACTTAAGAAAAGGACAACCGAGTGAACTATAAAGTCGGGGCTCTTGCTTCTGTACTCCTATTGATTACTAAAGCATATGGTTGCTTAAACCTAGTATTCCCTTTGGCTTATTACACTCATTACTTCCTGTCAGTTAGAGTTCACCTGGTTCAATTTTAAGAGGAAGTGTGAATTGCATATTTCATATAGTACTTAGCAGGTGCCGACCCTGAGTCAGTTTTGTTTTTTTTTTTTTAATCGTAGAATTATAGTTGTAGAGAAGGCAGGGGTCTTACTGGCCTTGCAAATGATTATCTTTCTTGCTGGAATGCCAGATTGGAGGGTAATTGATAAAGATTTAGAGATAGTCTGTTTGTAGGGACACAGGTCTGCATTTGGTCTTAAAGTGATGCATAGTGTATGCCATACAAACATACATTTTCTCATCTTTTTCTTCTCATATAACCTTCGACTTTGAACCATGCCCCCACTTTGCCTAGGAGACCTGGGGCAAGTTGCCTGACCTTTCGGAGTCCTTTACAATGGGATGTTTTCCTCATCTTTCCAATGGGCATATCGGGTGGCAGCTGTGTGCTTTAGGAAGACACACACGTAGTTTGAACTTGACCCTTATTATTTTAGCACCTCACACCAGAATTTATCCTTCATGGAAAGGGTATAAAACCATTTCTGGAGGCCTCTTGGGATGGAGACTGAGAGTTCACATGCCTGCTGTAGTGAGAGGACCGGAAGTTATGGCTAATTTACCATCCAGGAACAAATTGGCAAACCCTGCTCTTGCTGGGCCCAGAGGAAAAGATGGGAGGCTGCAAAGGGTGGGGGAGAGGGAAGAGGAGGCTGGTGGTATGAGGTGGGCCCTCCCTGGGGAGCAGTCGTTACACCCCCAGCAGCTCACTGAATGACATGAGCAGCTGGCATCCCCATGTCCCTTGGAAGCTGAGCTGCTGCAGTTTTAGCCATGTCACCGTCTCCTGAGCCACCCTCCTATCACCGTCGTCCTTAGAAGTGTTTCTGTTGGAGAGCGTTTGACTGTGGGGAACCCAGGTGCCAGCAGATCCCTTATCCTCAAGCTCCTGTCGATGTGCTCCTGATTTTTTCTTGCACAAGGCCAGAACTACAGCACGGTCTTGCTTCTGTACCCCAGGAGTGGTGCCCTTGCCGGGAGCATTAGTGGACATGCACCTTGACTGAAATGTGGAGAAGACAGCAGAAGAGGTTTATGTTGTTCAGTCCTTGAAAATAACAACAACAAAAAAACCAAAACAGGATTATTAAACTGAGAAACGTGTGCTCAACTCTTCTGGGCTCAAAGCCTCAGGTGGTGGCTGCAGGACTGGGCTCACTGCTGACTCTGGTTCTTTCCTCTTCAAGTAGAGCCCAGTCGCACTGGTCCCTCCTCAAAAGCAATGCACATTCTTCTTGTCTTACACCTCGATGTATAGTGATCATCTTCTGTCATATGAACAGATACTTGGACCATCATCCTCTGACTCAGGCAGCAGAACAAAGTATTTCTAAAGTACAGTGTTCTCAGGTAATCCAGGGCTGGCCCTTCTCTGATAAATTCCATATGGAAATTGAGGAGAGCCAGCTTTCATGTGCCTGATACTGTGTGGGGCGAAATAGCCTGTGTCACAGGGACACCACTTTGCCAGAGGTGCTGATGCTAGAATAAGAATGAAAGACCAAACCGTTACTACCTCTTTTCCATCTCTGGATTCCCAGGCTGTACAAAGTTAGGAAAAGGTTGAAATCAAACTGCCACTGGGCATATACTAGTCAAAGTGATCTCTCCATCACAAGAAACTGACAGGTCCAATTTGATGACAGTAGCACAATAGTGGGTCCATAGTACATGTTCAATAAAAAGTATTACCTGCACCTCCATCTCACTGCTTCATCATGATTAACATTACCTTCACCCCCCACAACCCTGACCAGAATCAGTCACGAGAATAAGAAGCCAGCCCCGTGGTCAAAGAACACCCTTGGGTTGAGATTGATATATACAGAAAGTCTTGGGCACAACTTGTTATCCCAAAATAACATGCACCCTTTTCTTTCTTTGAGCTAAATGGCATGGTGGCTTTTAATGGAATCCTCACAATTTTCTCTGGGAAGTTTGAATGCCTTCTGTAATTTAGTTAATCAGCATTCAGGTATCACATAGAATCTTGTTATTCAGGGAAGAAAAATGGATCCTCACATGTGATTCTAGAGACTTCTTCCAAAGGTCCATCTGAGCTCTTCTTGGCCATATGACTTGTTCTGTTCCCCAAATCACAGTGAAAGGACAATCAATATGCAAGCTCTCATGCCTCTTACTGCTGCTTTGTTTACCATTCCTTTATTTACATAACTGGAGCTTCAACATGCTAACATGTTTTGCAAGCTGTCATGACATGTGAAGCTAGTAATCTGCTATGTTTTGCTTGCTAACACATTTTTGACATATTTTAGCTTTTGATTATAAGATTGCATCTTTGCCTGCTACCATCTGTCTCAACTCAATGGAACTCTGGCATTTACAAAAACAGTAGGGTGTAGTACTTCTTATATACTTGAACTACCAGCAACATGCTATTTTCAGTCTTAACCAATATGTCATGCTTTCACACGCAAAGTCTGAAATACCTGATATCTTATGAGATCTGCCAGGGATAAGGAGCACATCTTCGCATCCAATTTGGCTGGGATAAGAAGTAGATTGATAGGGAGAGGAGAGCATCAGCTTTTCAAAAGATGATCCCGCTCTTAAATAGAGGTGGCCCTTTATGTGAGTTATTTCCCTTTACTATGCTTATTGCTTTATCAGCATGATGATCTGTGGAAGAAGATGAAGATCTTTTGAATTTCACAACTTCCACCAGCCAACATGCTTGAAGGCCCAAACATTTGGCAATCAGGTGTTTTCCTCTGCCTCATCCTTTTTTTTGTTCCTATCTTTACTCGTTAGGGAAAATTACCCCAGGTTTGACCCAAAAGATTAGCTTGCTCCCTGTCTCTGCTGACAGCAGCACAAGAATTGTGCAGCGCAGAGAAACGTGACATTGTATTCAAACAATGTGTCGGAAAGGCCAAAAAAATGCACGGGCCTAACATGCATTTATTCAACATGAGCTTAAATGAATTTATTATGCTCCTGGATTACACCCCATAGGCCAAGAAGCTGTCAACTATTGACATTTTCTTTTCTCTCCATGTTCTGAGTTGAGTGTAAATATATTTGTCATGGGAATATATTGTATGCTTGGTTCAGTATATGCTCATTTCATCAGAAAGAAAGCCCTTATTATCTGTAATCACAGTCAACATCTTTGTTGCTTTAAGAAAGGAATGGCTGCAGTGCGGATTTACATATGTATCTGGTACCATTTCAGATTCAGTTTTGAATGCTGTTCTAACCTTCATTTTGACTCTGGGTAGCATGATCCACTCCTAGTGCAAGATTCCACCAGGGATAGTAAATACCGCTCAGCCTGGCGTGGGCCACATCTAGTGGGGTTTTCTGTCTGATAGCACACTTCTGACTACTTGGAAGCAGCAAGATTGAGAAGGCTGTTATTGAACAGACCAGTGAAGGGTACATTTTGGAATGCACCTCTGTATCTTGTGGCAGCTCCATATATTGTGGCTAAAGATTGAGTCTGTGCAACCTGGGCCCCAGAAAGCATTCCTCATCTAGCTTCACACCTTGTTCATGAGATCAGTGACAACTTCTGAACATAGAGGAAAGGCTGATTCTGAGGCTTGGCTTGATTGTGCCTGGGCAATTGTTAGGATAGAATATCTATCACTTAGGATGGTGCGTCTCCACAATTTTTCACCCGAATGATGATGTGAAAATGATATGCATTCAAGAGAAATTTTAGTTTCAATTTTAAGTCTTTGTCTTTTCCTTGACTACGAGTATGCATTCCCATCCTCTCTCATGATGCTGGGCAGCAGCAGCAGCAGCAGCAGCAGCAGCAGCAGCAGCAACAGCTGCCACAGCTCCCAGGGAGCCCTGCAATCTCAAGGGGAAACACTCTTCTGATCTTTAAATTTGTGGTATGTTATCAGGATACTAACCAAGGAGCACCGTCACTTTGTGTTTCGAGAAGGCAGGGACCTCATCGCACCTCCTATCCTTTGTACAGGCTCAGAGAAGCCAAGTACCCCTGCATGATGAACTTAGATAAACTGAGGACTACAGGCAAACTACCCACTCATCCACGTGTCTTATTGCACACTCATGAAGCAAGATCACTTAACAAACAGAGCAGACTTTCTAACCTCAAAAGCTTTATAGTCCAGGTAGGGAGTCAAACTAGCATCCTCGTTTTAAAGGCAAACAGGAACTGCTAAGCTAGGTTGCATGTGCAATGGGCGCAGAGAAATGAGGTGAGAGGGCAGACTAGAGTGGGTTTATGGAGGGAGAGAGACATGATCTTAGACCGGAAGACTGTGCAGGGCAAGAGTAAGAGAGGGAGAAGGAAGAGTGTCAAAGGGTGGGGATAGAGAAGAGTGAACAGTGAAAGCCGGAGTGAGCTAGACAAAGGAGAATGGTAGGTAGGGTTGGGCAAGGTTATTCAAAGGAGTATTCCACTTTCATTGCAAGATAAAAGACTCCAGGTTCTCACAAGCAGGAGCCATGGTAAGAAGTGTGCTTTTCAGATTAAGTAGGAGTGGTACAGGGGAATGAGAGGAAAGGAGGTACTATAGCGATGAGGCAGTGATTTTAGAACTGCTGTAAAAAGAGACTGAATTAGATAAAGATAACACTTAACACGATCACTTTACTATGTAGGTTACATAATATGCTTCAGGTATTTCCAGCCATTGATGATATTAACAAAAATTCTACAGCATCTTAAAGAATGTTTATCTTCATGTTAAAGAAGGGGAAAAGCATCTCGGAAGGGTAATTTGGTGTGGGCTTCGTCACTAGTGAGTGGCAGGGAAAGACCCAAACTCTGTTTAAGCCATGCTCCCTTTCACTGCATTACGCTGGGTGTTTATTGAATGAGGAAATGATGTGAAATAAGCGTTTTGTAAAGATTAGCATGGTGGCCATATAGAAGATGGATTAGTGGGAGGCCCGAGGCGAGCAGATGAAAAGGTCTCCCTCGGGTCCTGTTGTTGAAAAGGGCAAGGAGGAATCAGTGTAGGAAATGTTGCCAAGCAAGAACACGGGAGCTGCTGGGCGCTGGTGACCGATGGGCTGAACCGAAAGACAGAGGAGGATGATCAGGGAGAAGACAAAGAAAACCTCACAGATGCTGGGTGTGAAGTGGTTCCTGGTGACCTTGGAGAGTGAACTTTCAGTAGAAGGATGCGGGTGACCGATGGAGGAGACGTGTAGGTGAGTCAGTTGCCAGGAAACCGAGGATGTGGAGACTGACAACAAAGTGGAGAAGTCTGGAAGACAATGAAGGAAAGAAATAAAACAGTCTTGTGAGGAGGTTTCCAGGATAAGCAAAGGATTCTTTTTTTTATGAAATCTCTGCCCGTTTGAAGACAGAACTATGCAGACAGGAGGAAGACATCAAAGGAGCTGAGAAAGTGGCTGAATATAGGTTAAGGAAGGCAGGCAGGGGGATTAAGCTGACCCCTGACCAACAGCCCATCCTATGATGAAGAGAATGTTCTAGATCTGTGCTGTTTCACAGAGTTGCCTCACCTGGCAATTGAGCACTTGAAATCTTCCTACAGTGATGCTGAAGCACTCAATTTTTTAAATTTTCACTTAAATTCATTAGAAGAGCTGCATGTTTAAATGGCTTGTGGCTACCCCTTTGGATAGTACATGACCCTAAGAAAACCAAAACTTTTACCTTCGAATAAGGGAACTAAATTCTTTCTCTGGCTCAAGAGAGAAGAGCAGAGAGAAGCCAGTCAGTGCTGTTTTATATGTGTGGGGGGGAGTTGGCCCCTGCCCTATCACCTTGATTTTCATTGGTGACCCCTTAATGCTAGCCACACCATTATACTGCTAATTTAGGAGTGCTTACCTGGATTATGAGACACTTGAAAATTCATGCCGCCAGGTAGATGTTGTGGCCGGAACTGCGCTGTCTGCAGGTGCAGGTGAATTGAAGAACTCGCCGATCTCACAGTGTACCAGGCGTACTCACCACCGGCCTCCTAGCTCAGAGGCAGACGTGACTCTGTGACAGGGTCCACGACAGGAAGATGTGTTTTGAACAGGTTTTTTGGGGTCCGTCATTAACTTCCTAGTTCCCATTCTGCTCCCACATCCCACAGTCACTTTGGACCTGCATATTTTAAAGCCAAAAGGAATTTAATTTCCTTCAGAGAGATTTCACTATAAAGTATAACTTTTTATGAGGATTTTCAACCTAGAGAAATGGGTATGTGTATTCTTTCACAAAGGCCTAAATGGCATTTGAGGTTACCCAGAGGTAGCGTTGCCCACCGTTTTGCGGGTGTGCCCTCCCTGAGATGGTGGCATGTGTTGTTCGGGCTTGTTTTTCATAGCCTCTGCAGCTGGGAATTCAAGATGCTATACTTAGGCAGAAGTCCATGAAGGAATTAATTGATATGAGCCAGAAGTTGATTGCCATTTAAGTACTCAGCCTCTGCCATTGCCAAGTTTCTCTCTTTGCTAAAAGAACCGAGCTTTGCCTGCAAACTGGCTCATTCAGGATGTGAGCACAAGACGGAATTCAACCTTTAATATGCTACAACACCTGCTTGGAAATAAAGGGGCTCTGTGTCTCTCCCCCCAAGGAGTTGACAGCTGACTTCATTACAGAGGAATCTGGCGGAGATGGTCATGGCTATTCCTCAGTCTCGGGGGGCTCTCACCCAGGAATGCGGTGCCAACCAAACCTGAGATTTGCGATTCTGCCAGGAACTCACGCTGGGCCATTTTACCCCAAATCATCCCTCTTCCTTGAACTCCAGTTTGCAGTACCTTTGGTGGAAGCTTCCTCTATGCAAGGGAGGTAGCAAGAGGCTCTGGCCTGCTGAAGCTAAGTGGAGAAGCGTTTGCAGGTGTTCTGTAATGGGAGCTGGATTTCCAAACTTCCTTCCTCAAGGGTTCCACAATGCTGCACCCAACAGGCACGAGCAGACACAAAGTCAAGGCTGCTGCGCTCCGCAGAGTGGGACAGGAGAGTTCACTGGAGCCCTGTCCAAGTTCTGGAACAGGCTCGGAGTCGCTCCAAGAAGCCTCGCTCCGCCTGCTTGCGGCCCCCACAAGATCTTTGGTGCCATCCTCTTCCATTCAAGCTGAAACACTGGTTATGCTTATCAATTTTCAAGATGGAGTTTCACCTCTGTCACCCGTTTACATGATTTCCACAGCATGCAAAGCTGGCCTCCGACAGCAACATACAATATAGCAGACCTGACTTGCATCCAAGAACATGAACTTTCTATTATTTGTTATCTTGCTTCACTTAAAATAATCTGAAATCTCAATATCCAAGACTAGGGGGAAATTAGACAAAGCACATCTATTTGGTTCCTACTCAGCCTTAAACAAGATGAATAGGAAGGTCATGGGGTGACTTCAAAACTGCCTATCATGCCAATTTATTTTTCTTTATTATTTTTATTTTAAAGACAGTGGTAAATGAGAAACAAACAAACAAAGAAATAGAACAGTAGCAGCATACCAATGAGGCACCATTCAAAACTTTCTATGCAGAAGTCGTATTATTCTTTTAAAACATCACTTTAAAAAGGTTGGGATGAGAATTAGAAAAAAAAACAGTTGATGCCAGAGGTTAGAACTGGAAACCCAAGAGCCAGACCTGGCCAGAAAGTCTATCTCATATGGTCCACACAGCAAGGGGCAGTGGAGTCGGAATTTAAAAAGTGGAATAGATTGCCAGCTTTGGAAATTGGACCGCAGCATACAACCACCAGGGTTGCAGGCTCCTCCTGAGACCCAGGCAATCTGGTACCAGCAGCCTGCTCTGTCTGTAGACCCAGCTGGGACAGGTGAGTTGGACATTCACTCTCCAGGGTGCCAGAGATCCTTCTGGGCCAGAATTCACACCATCTGAGTAAGTAAGCCCACACTAGGAGTAAGTGTGCTGGGTTTCACAGTCATTTCCCCTTCCTCTCTTTTTCCCTACTTGCTATATCACTGTAGGCCAAATAATCATCAGATAGCCAGTTGGCCACTTTACTAGTCCTTGGATATTATTTTCAAAGCTTTAGTCTTAAGTCCAGTACCTTCTGGTGAGAATGTGAGCTTGGCCCAGTGTGTTTCATGTGTGGCCACCCTGTGATCATCCGCTCTTTAGGCCAGTTAAAGTCAGAAGCTCTCGGCTGAGACTCAGGCAGTGGAATTTTTTAAAGGTCCCCGGTGGTTTCAGTGTAAAGAGGGTGTAGGCCCTTGAAAAACGCAGAACTTTCCATTAGAGCAGTTTCTTAACCTCGTAATACGGACATTGGGGCTTGACAGTGCTGTGCTGTGGGGACCTGTCCTGTGCAGCGCAGGATATGTAGAAGCATCCCTGGCCTGTACTTGTACACAAAGTAGCATTCTTCCCCATGGAGCCACTGCACCGAGTCATAAAGTTATGGTCAGGGAGGTGGACATTATATTGGACATCTACCCAGATATAAGGCATCGGAGAAATTTCTCTTGAAATTAAATTCTAGGAAAACATTCTCTTGAGGAACCAGTCTATTCCTTCTTTTCTTGTTATTTTTTCTCTCCCTTTACTACCAAGCAGCTCTGAGTAGATGCTAAAATGCACTCAAACCCAAACTGAAAATCCTTGGTAGATTTTCTCCCCTCTGACTTTACACCAGTTTGATTTCCCCATTCATGTGTTGTTAATCTTTCCTTAAATTGCCTATTATATGCTTGGAGAATGAAGTTGAGCATAAACAAGGTAACCAGCCAAGAGCAGGAGTGATTGTTCCAAGCACTATTCGGTATTTATGATCCAAAGAATGACTGACCGGGAGGACAGACCTGCCAAACACGGGCCATCTCGTGGTCCCTGGCGGATCAACCTACAACAAGGAGCACGCGATGGTCTCCACTCTGGTCTCCCAGTTTTGTCAGGAGGAGGCTGAACCATGCTGTGTTTAAACAGCTCCATGGCCAGCTGTGTGGGCCTCTCAGGATGATAAGCTCGGCCTTTCTTGCTTCCTAGGATTTCTAACTCCTAGTGTTTTCCAGAAATCTCCAAGAGGCAACACTGTTAAAAACAATGTGGGATCCATCTCTGGCAAACCACCATCATCTGGTTTTGGTTACAGAGCAGCTTACTTTTAGTAAAATATAACCCACTCACTAATAACTTGAAGTTTTAGAGCTTTTAAAAAATCATTATCAAGTGTGGTTATTTCATTTTAAATGCAAAATCCTGAATAGGCCAGAGATCTTAATTTTTTTTTAAATATAGCCGAGTATTTTAATTATGGATGTACTCGCATATTCTCAGCATACTTCATTATTTATGTAGCGGGTGAAAAAGCTTTTTAATTAAATAGCATGCTGGCAATCCATTGTGAAATGTATAGATGTAGATTTTAGTAGTAAAATGCTAAATACACCCATGAAACATTCTAGCAAATATGCATACTTTAATCACTATGAAGTGCTTATTTGTGAAGGACCTTAAACTTGACCAAACTTCTCCTTCTTCTTCTTCTTTTTTAATGTTGGAAACAAAGTAAACGGTGTAATGTGCCAGTGCTTTGCTGGCTTGTTCACATGTGGTGCATCCAACTCACTTGGAAATGAGATAGAGTAGTAGAATCAGCATGGCCTAGGAGCTTCTAGAAAGACACATTAGTGAGCTCCATCAAGTCACCTGCATGAAGATCCCCTGGACAGCTGGGTACATCATATGGTGCTGGACCTCAACTCCCAGAGTTGGTCAGCATGGGGTGAGAGCTGTGCCTTGTGCTGGTGATTCGTGTTTCATAGACAGGTCCCTGGTGACATGGTCACGATGAAGTCAATGGGTCCATGCTAGAGCTGTAGCTATGAGGACTTCTGCCTGTTTCAAGGTTTAAAATTCTGCTTGAGGTCTTCTGAATTTAAAAGGGACTGAAAGACTCATAGTGGGCTAATTCTTTGAAGCATGATTTAGACCAAAGTTGCCCATGAATATCAGGTCTACACTTCGGAATTTTAACTAAACACGTATATGGGGGGTTCAACTGACATGTTGCTGTTTTCTTTAATAAAATACACAAATACTGTGAAATTAGAGCTCCTATTTATTCACCAATTCATGCGAGGCCGTGATGACAGTCGTCTTGTGGGGCACCTGATGTCTGTGTGAAGGCTGATGACCACGTTCCGTCACCTTCCCTGGCTGGGCGGACTGAGGCCAGGAGGTGAAGGAACTGGAGAAGACCCCACTGGGAGGCAGGGCCGGAACCAGAACTAACAACCCTCTCACTCCCTGCTCTTCTGAACAATGCTGCTTCTTAAGTACACATAAGCCAAACTGCCTCTCAAATTGCAGCCATCTACTTCGAGTTCAGATCTGCACAGCATGACATGAATTGGGCTGCAAATTATGCAGAAAACAGCCATCACATCCATCTGTGATGTCAGAACCCTGTTAGTGGCGCCGAGAGTAGAAGTACACTGGTCCGGTCCCTTGCCTGTGTGGGAAGATGAATATCCTCCCTGGTGCCTTGAGTCCAGTGTGAAAAGGTTAAAAACGATTGAGGTTATGCCTAGGATGTACTCAAGAGTAGATTTCACATCCAAGGATGCAGGCAATTAAGACTGTTTTAAAATGATGGATTAACTAGAAAAAGAAAACACACCAAAACACTCATACCTAATGGTAAACTGAATTTATTTCCTCTTGGAAAACAATTCCAGTAATCTCCAGGTTCAGACCGCAGAGTAAACATTAATAACAGTAACATACAGGTTAGTTCAACTGATTCAAGAATTTGGCTGTGTGAAATCATTAAGGAAAACCTTGAACACTCAAAGCTTCAAATGTATCCAGGAAAAAAAAATTCTTTGACAGTCTACATAACAACTATTGCATATATAGTGATGCTACCTGTCGGACTGCAAGGCTTACAAATATATATACGGGCCTTATCCAGCGGTGGGGTTCTGTTCTGAGAACATCTCTTCACGGTTTGCAAGAATCTTCAGCAATAAAAAATAGTCTTGGATTTTAACTGTTGATATACCAAAAGAGAAATTCTAGGCTTAAGTGTAAATAAAAGGAAGTCCAACCATAGTCCCATGTGTAACAGTTGTTTTTAATCTGTCTTCCTTGAAAATACTTTCTCTTAAGCCATTTTGCTCTCTTTTTTTTTCTTTTTTTTCTTTTTTTTTTTTTTTTTGTGAATCTTGTCTGAATAGGGCCCAAGTCCACTCGTCTTTATAAGACCATTTTAGTATCAGACGACATAATACATGTGCAACACTTTATATACAAGGAGTCTATCCGGTGCTCAAAAGTTCAAACACATGAACATCCAACAGTTTTGATAATACAAGTTTTATGGTACAATACAATGTTTCTGAATAATATACATTAACAATGAAAGTTTCGTGCAAAGAGTAAAACATGTTCCCTTTTTGTGCCACAAAAGTAATTCTCCTTGAGAGACCGCACTTGCACTAACTGCTGTGTTGGGTCATCGTATGATTCTGCAAAGAAAAAAGAAACAGAGGGAGAAAAATTTGAGTGATTCTATTTTCATCAGAGCAAACACAGAGCAGAGCAGATGGACGGATGAGCACAGGCGGGCGGCATTTCTGTGCACCGATGGAGAGGTTCTGTGTGCGCTCAGACACAGGCGGCTCCTGAACCCCAGCGGGGCTCGGGCACAGGTGCAGTGAAGCTGCCACCTGCAGGAGAGGTAGGGCCAGAGCCTCTGGGAAGTGACATGTGGGTGGCACTTTCCTTTTCCCTGCCTCTGCCATTCCTTCCCGGTCTTCCCTCCCTCCTCCCACTATCTCTAGTTCTCAAATCGTGACCCATTTTCAAAGGCTCAGGGCCTCACTCATTTGACAGTTGGCTCGGCTGTGCATCATTCCCATGGATCATACCTGCCTTGGTCCCAGTCCCCCTGAGATGGGGAACATCTTGGCAGTGGGGGCTCTGTCTGTCCCTGGATGCAGACTCTGAAGACCAGAGCCACCTGGCTAATGATGGGAGGTCAGGAAGCACCCTAGCCTCTCCACTGAGGGCGGGCTGGGAGTTGTGGCAGCCCCGTGGCACAGCAGCCTGCCATGCCCTTCTGATTCTGGATGCTATGTTCCTCTGTGGACACGCTCTCTGTTGTAGTCTGATACGCCCCTTCCTGTCCCTACTCGCATGAACCTGTAGGAGTGAGCACCCTCTTTCCAAAGTATGAGACGGGGACCAGAACACCTGGGTAACTCAGGACCGACATCCAGCCCAGCAGATGCAAAGCAGGTAGGCAGGCTGTAGACACAGGCAGGCTAGAGGAAAGTCATGTCCTGCGTGGAGAGTGGCCACAGGCCCACAGGGTGATCCTCTGGAACCTGAGCCTGGAGGTGGCCCAGTCCCACCCAGCCTCCTTGACTTTCTCCCACCATGCATTTTTGTCCACGTTCCCTTCACACCATCAGGTCAGAACATTGGGGCCAACCTCGAAATCCCAGGCTTCCATGGGATTAAAACTCATCTCTGCCTTCTCTGATGTCCTGCTGCCCTGTATGTGCTTCTGTTGCACTCATTTTGCATCCTGTCTTGTGGCCTATGGGTCTGGCTCCTGGTCTAGGTCAGTAATTCTGGTGTTCCTTCAGGTGTTCACCCCTTCTGAACCATCTGCAGGATACTTGTCTCATTATCCAGCTCAGCCCATAGTGCTCAGTAAGGACTCGGCCAACGTGTGACTGACTGATGAGCAAAGGCTACAGAAGAGACAGCATGGTCCTTGTCTTCAGGCCCTAAAAGAAAGTCATGTGGACCCCTGATGGTCAAGCAGTGTGGCGAAGAGTGTGTCGGGAAGAAAGGCAGAGATGCCCAGGCTGCACCCAGCCCTGCAGAGCCGTGGGGGATGACTTTGCTGTAGGGGCAGCACACTGACGCTGTCACAGAGGCTGGAAACCTGAGCAGGGCTCCAGGGAAGGCATGGCAGCTGAAGGACCTACACGGGTAATGGCCTTGAAGTAAGGCATGTGCATGCACGTAGGTATGAGGATGTGCAACCTGTTCAGATTGGTGGACATCTCCTGGAATGTCCTGAATCAAGACACTCTGAAAATTAACGATGGAGCACAGTCAGGAACAAGAAGATGATGGGGCTTATAAACCTTGCTAAGGAGTTCAGCCCTGGTTTTGTGGGTGGAGAGGAGCCGTGGAGCCTGTGAAGCACAGGGGTTCACCTGAGATCCTTGCTATGACGTCATCCCTGACTGCAAACAGCCAATGGCCTGCTGAGGGGACACAGGATGATGAGCCGAGGTGTGGCAGGTGAAGCTTGCCCACCTGGGGCAGCTGCACTGGTGAGAGCCTGGGAGGCATATGCAGGGACCGGCTCTTCCCTTGTCTGTTTTAGGCTTAGCTCATTGTGAAGGAGATCGGTAAGGGCAATCTGCCCTCTACCTCACCATGAGAATTGTTGTCAATGGTGGGCAGCCAGGGCTGGGGAGATCCTGCCATGACCCCCAGCAGGACTGAAGCCAAAGAGAAAAAGAAAAAAGTGAGGAGAAGCATCATTACTGATGAGGAAACTTTATTTCCTTCTCCCTTCTTTAAAACATAGCCTGCTTTGATTAGCTCAGAGAAAGATGCCTCTTTCCGTGGTAGTACTATCCTCAAAGTACATTCGGGAGTAAACTATTTTATGCCAACTCCTTTATTTGTGTATTGATTTTAAATGTCTGAAATGTAGTTTTCAGAAGGCATACCTGAAATACTGATGAAGCCTTCTACTTCCTTAAAAATCAACTGAACTTTGGCCAGAGAGATTTATAAACAATAAAAACGTTCAAGTATTCAAATACCAAGTATCTCATACCTTTTGCTATCCCAAAGTCAAGTATGATCTTATAAAAAAAAAAGCTTTAAAAGAATCCAAAAACTTACAAAAAAGACTCAAGAAGCTTTCTACTTCCTTAAAAATCAACTGAACTTTGGCCAGAGAGATTTATAAACAATACAAAAGTTCAAGTATTCAAATACCAAGTATCTCATACCTTTTGCTATCCCAAAGTCAAGTATGAGCTTATAAAAAAAAAAGTTTTAAAAGAAACCAAAAACTTACAAAAAAGACATACAAGACGCTATGACACTAATTACCTAAATGATAGGACAATGACAGGAGGATATATGACTTTTTTTACTATAATCAGTGTAAAAAAGAAATCAATTTAACATCTTTTTTATCTTGAAGTCTTTTAATGTGGATAAAGCCCATTCTTTTAATTTTTAACAGCCTTAAATATTTACATGTGTGCATATGCATGTGTGTGTGTACATGTGTATCAATCATATTATATTTAAATAATGCTTACAATGGACACTCCATATTCAAAAGGACTCTAGGGATTAATAAAGGAAGATACACTGCTATTTCCTTAGTGTTTGTTTTTTATTTCCGGTACCAGGAATCGAACTCACAACCTTGCACCTGCCAGGCAGGTGCTGTGCCGCTGAGCTAAATCCCCAGCCCCTTTCCTAGTGTTTTTACATGTGCCTATATTGAGATATTGCAGAACAAGTTGCAGCTGTCCATAATGGTTGGCAATAGTCGTGTCTTGGGTACCTTCCTCCTAAACTAAAGCCACACTAATATCTTCTGAAGTACAAAGAAATGAACAAATACATAAATGTCACTTACTGCAACAAACAGATTGAAGTTACTTCTATAAAGGAAGTTAAGCTTTGCATGTAAGAGATAAGAATGTAAATCTTTTGCAAGAAGAACAAGAGCAGAGCTTCTGATCCACTAGTTTATACAAAAAGAAAAGAGCTCCAATATAAGTAACATCAAAATGCAAAATGTGGCACGAAAAATGACAAAGGCACAAAGTCTTCTTGGTGGAGAAATGCCAGCATAGCACTGAGATCCCTTTCACCCCCATACCTTAGTCTATTTTTGCACTCTGAGGGCCAACGCAGGGTCTCTGGAGGCATGGCTGTCCACCAGTAATTCCCAGAGGTTCTTGGGGAACGGAGCATTTGTGCTGGATAGAAATCTAGATGGCTCTGATGCATCCTCAGGGACCTTTGAGGGTCCCTGGGGATATTCCTGCTTCCCTCCCCCATGCCTCATCCCAAGTCCACTGAAAATACTAAGGGCCTGATTTCACGTTCTGAAGCACGGGAAGGCATAGCCGAGTCACTGGGCTGATCTTTTGGCTTGGTGTTGGAGAACAGTCGTGAAGTCAGTCTCCAAGGGGGACCACAGATCCTCTCCAGGGGGGACCACAGATCCTCTCAGAAGAGAAACAATAAGTTGCCCAAGAGAGCGCTTGGTGAGTTTTGTGTTTTAAAAAATCATAGGCATGCTTTCTTTGGAAAGAGACCCAAGAAGCAAGCAGCAAGATAAAAGGTAGACACCAGAAGCTCTGAGCAAGAAGAGAGGGTTGGCTGGGAGGCATGGCTTGCTCTGGCCCTGGCCACTGGCCATACCACAGAGCCAGTCCCGAGACCCCGAGGGCACAAATACACAGGAGCAGAAAGTGGAAAGCCTGTTGTCCAAGCTTCCGCAAGAGCTTTGCCTGTGCAGGAGTTTTAGCTCTTTCTGTCTGGAAGAAACCACTCCACTAGAACAAAGCAGTGGGTAATCTCACCAATTTTACACAGCAATTCACAGTCCCCTAAGTACTTTAATGCAATGACAGGTTATGAGAAAAAATATCTGTTCCAATGCAGGGAAAGTGTTTTACATAATCGAGGAGAACATCAGTGCAACATCGGAAGAGGTGGGGGGTGATGACAGCAAAGGAAGTGGGAGAGAAGAAAACTTCGGTAATCCCACAGAGAGCCATATTCTACTCTGCAAAAAGCCATCTCCTGGAGACCCCATGTCTAAGTAACTGAAAATTACAAACCATTAATCCCAGTTACGAACAGTTGTTTTACACGAGGGGGGTTTGTGTTTAAAAAAAAATCAAATCCACAATCTACCTTAAAGCCTAAAAGATGCTCTGTCTAGGTACATACCTTAATAGTGAGGTTTCAAAAAACACTTTCTTTACTGTAAAGGGCCCCATTTGGAAGGAATGTGCTCTCAATTTTTTTTTTTCATCTGCAAATGTGAAATTAAGCTTAGAAAGCTAAAAAACAGATGAGCGTCTTAAAAATTCTCTTCTAGCACCATGCATTTCTTTTAAAATATGAGATGCCTTCCATTTTACAAGACTGGAATTCTCATTTTGGGCTTGGCACTCTAACAAATGATTAATTCAGCCTCCTTCTTTCTGAGGGCTGACCACATTCGCTGGCCAAACAGTTTAATCCTATTTTAAATGCAATCCAAGAAAAATATTTTTTAAATAAAAATAAAAACCCAGGATCATCCGAAATGGTTCACCTTGCCATCTCAGTACAACCCTAGTTTCCTGCAATCTTGATGTGAATTTGAATTTTTGCACCTTTGGAGGTGATGAATTCTGGGACCTTTGGAGGCCAGGTAACTTTGATGAAGTTAACTCTGGGGAAAAGCCTGGAGCAGAGGTGGGGGCCACCTACCCTCCCAGGATTGAAAAATTCAATTTCCACCCCCAAAAGTGGTGCCCACAGACTGCGCTGATTTTTCCAGTTCTTTGGCAGAGATCACGTCTGTCTGCGCTTTGTAACCCTCCGTTGGCATCAACAAAATGCTAAGTGGCTGTGGTAATAAAAATAAAAACAGCTTTTGAATGGGAGTTTTGTGAAATCTATTGATTCAGAGATGTTAATCATTTTTACCATGACTTGTCTATTTATAGCCTTTTGTTTCAAACAAATTCTGACAAGCTTTGAAAACTAAAGACGGGAGCCAGAATGCTTTTTTCTAAAGCAGAAATGAAGAATAAATAAATAACAAGCTTCCCACTAATTCACTGTGCCATTAGAATCTCGGATTTAAACTGTGGTTATATATCCAATTTAAATGAGATGTTTTCCAACCAGATGAAATAGCAGGCAATTGAGGTTTAGAAACAATGCAAGGCGAGAAATACAGAAATATAAAGACTAAATGTGGCTGATCTTTCCAACAGATGGTGACAGCGCTGCGGCAGCATGTTGTTTTTTCTTTAGTTGAAGAACACAAACATCCGTAATCAATCATCACTGATTAACTAATTATATTACCCTTCCTTTTATCACTTGGGTTGGACCTTTATCTGTAAACACTGAGGATGCTCAGTATGCTCTTATTTTTCAAGAAGCATATTCCAGTAAGCACGCAGCAGGGCAGTTTATAGGCTGTAAGCAGAGTTCTGTATTACAGCCCACCTTTAAGCACTACCACTTTTTTATTTTTTATTTTTTTAAACAAAAGCAATTGGTTTCCAACAGGCTGGATAATAAGTCTTTTGACCTGCGTTCTTCTTTGACCCCTTAAGGTCACCCTGTGCTCGGGCATATAGCTGACTTAGGAAATGCCTGCGAGTCCTACATTTCATCTCTTGCCCACTCAAAATAAAGCTTTCTTTAAATGTGTCTGTACGGGTCCCTGAAGGCCAAAGAGGCATCCCTGTAGTGGGCAATGGAGGGACAGAAGCTGCTGCCTTTATTAATGAATGCAGACCATTATGAGTCTGGCTGGCTCCTTCCCTGTTCCCAGAAGCATATACTGTACGTGACTTAAAATGCTAGAATATTGACACAAAGCGAGCTGGGCACCCCTAAGGAAAATTACTCCTTGGATATAATGTAGGCTCGTAACAGCTATTAGAGTACAAAATAAAACCCTTCGGGATCAGACTGACATATACCGCATTCTACCTAGTCCTCAAACATTAGAAGAATTTCTTTGTGAAGGCATTCTCAAGGACGGCATTAAACTGACTTTTGTAGCAATCTGCAACAGCTTTTTGGCTTAGAGCTTTTAGTACTAAATCTCTGGTTTGAATCAATATAAGTACTATATCTTCTACATTAATCAATACATTTGGTTCAATACATGTTCTATTAAATTATACTTTCTAATCAAGATTTTTACATTTCTACCCTCTCTCTTTTTCATTCCCAACTTCTGCTAGTAAAATAGCTCTAACAGTGTGTCCAGTTAATGATGACAGGATTCTGGGTTATTTGCTCCATATGTTAGAGACAGAATAGTCACAAAGGCAAAGGGTGGCCCCTTAAGCATCTTAATAAGCCAAGGAGATGGTGATGTTAGTAAGTCCACAAGTTGAACCTCATTCGAGTAAATTCTTCAAATGCACAAATTATGAGCCAGATTTCTTGGGTATGAGAAACCCAGTATGTGTACGTTTTTTCTGTTTTTGATTCTCAAAGCACTTTGGGACGATAATATAAATCTGTCTTTTAAAGAATATCCATTCAACTGTATCTCCCCAAATATGCATGCCTACCTATAGATCCCTGATGTTTACCAAGCAAGGTCTACAAAAACACAATGACCCTCAGGTTTCCACAGCCAGGAAAGGTACTGCTGTGGGCAGGGGAAACACCGGGGTGGAAGGCTTGATTATAAATGCAACAGTATGTTATTTGGGTCATTAGTATAAGTTCTAGAACATCTCTAATGGTAACTCAAAAGGTATAACAATTCACTTCTAGCTAACTGAAAATTATGAATACTTTTCTAATTGTATGGACTTCAAGAACTTACTGACTTATTAATAAGCAATACCTTTCCTGGCTGAGGAAACCCAGGGTCATGGAGTTTTGTAGATCTTGCTTGGTAAACATCAGGGATCTATATGTAGGCATGCACATTTGGGGAGATACAGTTGAATGGATATTCTTTAAAAGATAAATATATATTATTATCCCAAAGTGCTTTGTGAATCAAAAACAGAAAAAACATGCACATACTGGGTTTCTCATACCCAAGAAATCTGACTCATAATTTTTGCATTTGAAGAATTTATTAGGATGAGGTTCAACTCTTTTATTATGACATGGTAATGGCATTTCTGAAACTGTCTGTCATGATATGCTTTTGCCCCTCTCTTTAATGCCTTGAATGTTGCATTTATGATCATGTTTGCACTGACAGGATTTCCCTCTTTATTTTTTCATAGGGTAATGTCATCACCATGAACTTACAGCAACACTGATGCTTTTTCTTTTGACATTTAACAGTTCACAGGGGCTTGGGCTGACATCTCAAAGCATTTTCTGAGTGACACTAAGCTATATTAAAGCAAAAGGTGAAATGGCATCATCAGAAATGATCAGCAAAACATAAGCTATTAAGGACAGAAAAGGACAATTAGGTTAAGTTTGTTCCTTTGCAGAAAGAGAATTGAATTGTTTTACAAAGTTTATACTCTGGGACACTTATAAATGATTCGGGCAATGAAGTTGCTATCACACCTCCCATAGGAAACAATTTCATATTCTAATAAATCTTACCAAAGGACACTTTTTGTTGTCGTCCTCTGGATATTTACATTAAGCACAGAAAATAGCATCTGATATAATCCTGCAGCACGTGGACACTGGTCTGCTCATGAGTTTCTGTTCAGAAGCCACAACCATGTAGGCATTGTATAAGGTTGTTCTAGTTTATGCAAAGTAACCTGCAAGACAATCAAGTAAACTACCTCCAAGTTACTATACAAAATGCATGCCACTCACGTGCTGGGTTTCAGGGAGAGGCAGATGAAATAGATGCAAGAAATGCAGTAGGTCTTGCCTTCCAGTTCACTTCCTAACCTCACCACTACTGACATTTGGGAACATTTGGAACAGTTTGGGACATTTCTTAACAACAGCACTTATACACCATTTAGTGTTGGATAATTCACGATTCTGGGGGGCTAATCTATGGACTGTAGGATGTTCAGCAGCCTCCCTATTTTGTATCAACAACATGCTAGTAGCACTTCCACAGTTGCGATGACTAAACTCACGTACTGTCACATATGTCATGGTGGGAAAAAAAGTCACTCTCTGTTGGGGACCACTAACCTTTACTGTTTGGAAAACATCTGTGTGTGAGAATGTGATGCACAGAACTGGAGAGTTCTGCCTTCAAGGAATTTGAAGTTTCAATGGGAAGAAGAATTCTAAGAGGAAGGAGGAATGTAAGTCTGGGAAATCCATTGAGTTGAGTACTATAACTAGGCAGCGGCATTATAGGCCTGACAGTCTTAACAAGTATTACCCTAGAGGTTAAGATCAGGAACAATGGATATAGGTGAGTCATATCATTGTTTTGTATTTTCTTTATACTGCAAACACACTGAGTTTGCCATACCAAGCTTAAATATGCTACTTAATTTTCAGTCTATGAGGCATCTCCCCAACTAAGAAAATAAAATGAAAGCACTGCAAAGGGACACATATGTTCCACTGGGACTGTATACATAGCACATGGGCAATGTCCAGATTGTGGAAAAGACTCTTTGGGATATATGCGAAATAGAACTGCATGAGGAACCAAATCTTTCCAGAAATGTCCATGCGTTGAACAGTTTATTGAGCCCTTCCACAGACTGCCAGTGAACAAAGAGAGTGTATTTGAGTGGTAGTTAGACACTGCAGTCTTAGGAATATTTGAAATTTAATAATATATAAAAGGAGTCAAATATTAACTCTAGAAATGAATATTAAGGGTCTTGGAAACAAATATTAACCTTTAAAGAATAATAGAGACACCACCCTCAGATTGCTGGTCTAGGTTCTGTGGCAGGAGTACCTGAACTTATAAATGCTGGAGCAGTAAAGACATGGTCTCCAACCTGGGGGAAGGCAGGATCTGGTGCAGTAACCCATTTTGGAGACAAGGGCATGAAGTCCCAGGGTTTTAGCCCAACTTTCACAATCTTCTGGCTAGTCCAGTAGTTGAACTGGCTTCAGGTATGAAGGAGTTCATGTACAGTGTGTTCCAGTCCCTGGGCTGGGCTGGGTCAGTTACAGGGATAAAGGATATTCACTGCATGGACCATACCACTTACCAGGAGAGAGAGTTCTGTGGGACATAGAGCAAGGGCCCTTCACCTCTGTCTTCCCAGGGGAGTTGTACCGGCCCAGCAAGGAGAGGGCAAAGAAGGGAGTGAACAGAGAAAAGAATACTAAGGAAGCTGAGAGTCCCAGAAAAGTCCATAATGGATTTACAGTATTGTAAGAATACCCAGCTAATTAGCTGAGACTTGTCTTCAGAAGTCTGAGTAAAGACTAGATACTTAAATAATACTGCATCCCAGTTGTGAACGTAGAACAGCTCCTAGTATTTGAACAATTCAACATCGTAGAGAAATAAAACAAGCCACTTGATCCACTCTTCAAAATGGACGAATTGCACAATTAGGACATATATAGGAAACATTAACACAGTAGCAACTCCCTTTTCTATGAGGAATTTAAAAACAGCAGTAACATTTTAGTTGTCAGTTGATCCCTATCTGTTTTGCATACTGGACAGGCTCAAAAATTTCGCTTTTTGGATGACAATAGCATGCACTATAATACTGAGAGTCCAAAAAATGCCAAATTGGAAGAACAAGCTAAACAAAAGAAGCAAAACAGCTACTGAGGGATATATTAAAAGTATATAGTTGATTTCTTAAAGACAATAATAAATTGAGCTCTCTGTTTACCTGCTAAGAGTCAATAACAAATTTAAATCAAACTATATAACACCAGCAAAGCACACTGAGAGGGGCCGGGGCATAAGGTTCCCGCTCCTATTCTGGAATTTGCAAGATCCCAGCTTACTGTGGGACAGGAGGCTTTGATAGGCAATACTGTCTAATAAGATATTCAGGGATTAAGTCAGTGCCTCCCAGACAGATGTGTCCATGTGCCAGTTGTTGCGAAGCTTTAATTTTTTTTCCCCTGTAATGTTTAATTTATCACACTGGCGCTTTCTAAACTAGAACATCTGTAAACAAGGTTAAGAATGACCTCCTTCCAATTTTACATCCGTGAACAGTGCCCTTTCTTCGTGCTCTAATTTTAGATACCTTAAAGATAAATAAATCTGTGGGAGGAAGAGAAAGAGAAGGCTTGCCTGACACTAATGTGTTCATCTTGGGTGAATACACATTTCCTCGTGGCCGGGCTCTCGGGGGCGCACCACTGGCTCCTGATGCTGAAGCACATTCAGGCTTCTCTCTCCCAGGCAAACGCCGTTAAACAAACTTCTGCTAAATATTTAACAGCCGGGTGTAGTAAGCAGTGGCAAATAATAGGAGCTTAAATTGATAATTGCTCAGAAACATCCTCTTATAAATAGCTCAAATTCCCTCTCTTCCTTTTTCTCTTCGATTTTGAATGCTGAAATGTGATCTTTAAAAGATTTTGTGATCAAAATAAACCACAGTCACATTGCCTGGCTCAAGATCCTGCAATCAAGTTCCGGTGTTTTGCCCCCAGTTGCAAGACCCTCCCCCCTTACACTACTGACTGCACTTGTGTGTTTGAAATCCATTGAAATTTAGTTAGGGTCAGAATGATGCTGGAGCAGGACACTGATTTAAAAACTGACTGGCAGGCTTAGGATTTAAACTCTGGTCCATCAGATTCAAAAGGTCATCTGATTAGAATGGAAGAGGCACAGGGCACTGTGATTTATATTCAAAGGATAACCTTTGTAGGGAAAGGAAGGAGCCGAGACTGTTTTTCCACTTGATAGGAACAGGATTCCTCACAACTGAATTCTAATAATTATGAAAAATAGTTTATCGAACTTGGGCAAAAAGCAAAAGAAATGCCACTTCCTTGTAGTGTATTATTTCTGTTATTAAAAACATTGCCACACTTTGCAGGAGGCAAGCTCCTATGAAGAGTAAGTCAAACATGGGATAAATCATTAAGATTAACAGAAAACATCTTTCCCTACCATAAACAACCAAATGCTTGTCTTCTAGGGTATTTGCTTTAGTAAATATACATAAAAATAAAGCTGTCAAAGGTTAATACACTGATTCCCATAGTTAAACTGTGTTAAGTATGAGCCATGTCCTGGGTGTGTGTGTATTTGTGTGTGTGTGCACATACACACGTGTGTGGGCGCACACACACGGCCATGTGTATTCCATGCCTAAGTAAATGGGTGTGCTGTGTCAAGCAGAGCTGAGTTACATGTGTGGACGGATTTTGCACGTGAAGTCCCTAATATTTGCTTTCCATTTTTCTGTCCTTCTGGAACATTCCAGACTGAGAAATGCAATTTGAAGGAGTCCCAAGTATCCCTTATTTTAAAAGCAAGAAAGTCCTTTTAAAATGTAAATCTTTCACAGTTCAATTTGGTTGGTCTCCCACTTTAAATAAAAAGCTCTGCTTTAGAGCGTGGAGAGAAGACTTCACACCCATGCTTTTTCCTTACTTGTTTGCTTTTCTTAAGCTCTTCCCTCTATGTTTTTGTGTATGGTAGACATTTCCAGGTCTCTTTTCTTCAAGTATCTCTATCCTTCCCTGCCCTGTGCAAACTTCCCTGTTTATCAGCAAATTCACATAGGCACCAAGGGCAGGAAGCAGGAAGCTAGGCATGGTAGCACATGTCAATAACTAGTCCAAGCTACTAGGAAGGCTGAGGCAGTAGGTTCAAGACCAGCCTAGGCAACTTCTCCATATCGTCTCCCAAAATATCAATTCTAAAAAGGGCTGCGGACGTATCTCAGTGGCAGAGTGCTTGCCTGACATGTGTGAAGACCTAGGTTCAATTCCTAGTAGAAATCAGGAATGATCAAGTATGTTGTTTATTCTCTACTGAAGCTTGCCTTTTTTTTTTTTGAGATAGGGTCTCACTATGTATGTAGTCCAGGCTGGCCCTGAACTTATGGTGATTCTCCTGCCTCAGCCTCCTAAGTGCTGGGATTACAGGTGTATGCCATCACATCTGGCTTGAAGCTTGTCTTAAGATATGTTTGTATTCTCTCTTGTCTACCATTTCCTCTTAGGGTGTTTCAGGGTTTAAAATAGCAGGACTGTCCCCACCTCTGCTCCCCCAGGAAGGGTGTCTGCTTATTTCAGAAAGCAACACAGGGGGCTCCCATTCCCCCCCGTCTCCACTTCCTATGCACCTTTTCCACTTGGCTTCTAGGTCCTCGAGGGGATAGGCCCCTCACTCCATGTAGCACCCTGTGCTCCTGGAGCAAAAGCCCTTTCATTCCCGCATACGAAGATGTGCTGTAGCTATGGAGCGGGTCATCTATCACCTTCCCGTCCTTATACAATTTGCTACTCCAAGTTAATTTGAATTCATTACAATAAAGCAATATAATTACAAAAAATAACTCTTTAAAATGAAGTATTTAACATGATCCTGGCAGCGAGACAGCCTTGACTAGCGGAGGGCCAGGCAGCAGGCCCGGTGCACACTCATGTAAATTCAAAGGTGCGCAGTAAACAAGTGCACACAGCAACGCTGCCTCGCAGAAAGGACCAGGCAACAGGAGGCCTCATTCTAATCAGTCCTCAAAGGAACCTGCCACACAGAAGTGGCACTTATTCTAATTTAAAGCCCTCATGCTTGCTTCGGTGTTGCAAAATTTATAAAAGAATAACTTCATTAAACCGCCTGGCACTTCAAACACAAATGCAAACCAGCCACAACACAGAAGGAGCTGGACAAGAGGAAGAGAAATATTCCCAGAGAGTCGTTAGTGCAGATATTAAAATAAAGTCTGCATTGTGACATGTCTCTTTCCGACGACATGGTTGGTGGGGCAACTTTCCCTCACCAAGGACTTGTGTCACAGGGCTCTTTACTTCCGTCAGGAGGCCTGTTGCTCTTTCAAGTCTGCTTAATAACACAGAAAATCATTCAAAGCAGTTGGGCGAGCCATGTCACATGCAGAAATACATCTGGCAGCACATAAATGAATGCTATTCAATGTTCCTTTCCTGGCTGCAGAGGAGATTGGTTCTGAACACTCCGCTATTACAGCTCCCATTTACTCTGGTGTATATTTCAGACTCACCCAAGTTGTTGAAAAACTAATGTAAAAAACTGTCCCCCTTAACCTTGGTTTTCAAGAAAGCAAGCAATAATAAGGGTTAAGTGGAAACAATCTAATAAACCCACACTGGAGCAAAGTTACTGGCAGATCCTAAAACATGCATGTTTAAGGAAACTTCTTTTGTCTCCCCTGAATCAGAGAATCGTGGAAGTGCTACAGCCAAATAACTTCAGGCTAAATTCCTATGCTACACGGCAATTTGTGTCAGAACACACATCATTTCATGCTGAACTGTCAGCCAGTTTTTCAAAATCACTTTTTAGGGGGGACATGCAATGAAAAGACAGATCTAGAAGCCTGTGTAAAAGTGCCAAGCTTCTAAGAAACTCAGTGTCACACACAGGCTGGGCTACCCAGTGTGATCCTGAGAGATCTCAGGGAGGAATGGCCCCCCTTCCATTCAGGGGTCTTACCAATTTGTGCTAAATTTTGTTTCAAAGAGAATAGAACAAGCATTAAGAAACCCCAGAAATGGTAACCCATAGATGGGTTAGAGGAAACGGTCTTAGGAGAAGTCCAAGGTCTATGCCCGAAGGTTTAAAAGACTTCATCCAGTTATCCCTTGAGACTTTCAGGGGGCTTCTTGCTGCTGGCCAGAAGACAGAGTTGTGGTAGCATTCTAAGCTGGATGACAAACTGACATAATAGATGTGAAAATTAAAGTATAAATGCAGAATGACATGAGTCACGACACTCCTACGATAAACAAGTATTGGAATGAATTCTATACTATCCTTATACAATAGTCTAACAGTGCAGAAAGCTTTTTAACATCCAAGGAATAGAATAGGTTGGTGAAGGTAAGTTTGTATTCTTTTTCCTTTCCATGCATAAAATGGGATAATCAGAAAGAGTGAAGGAGCTAATTAAATTACAGGCAGTCTTTATTATATAATAAAATATGGTTTATTGATCTTGTGGAATTGGCAAAGCAAGAGATGCAGATTCAGTGAATGAAACCTTGAAGATTTCAATTTGAGACTATTTTATTCATCCTTGAATCTACTAGAAATTGTTTTCACTTCTGAAAAATCCCCAAATAAAACACCACCAAACTAACCGAGCCAGTTTTCCAGGAGGTAAAGGTTAACACAGAGGACTGGGCTGGGAGCCTGCCTGTGCCCCCTTATGCAGCATAATCCCTTGCTGTAGATTTTCATCGTGGGAGAAGAAACTGGCAGGCGCTTTTTGGAGTGCTACCTGGAAACTGGTTTCATGCACCAACATTTACTTCCTAGGCACCTTGCTACAAATCAAATCTGGTCCGGTAATAGGAAGGAACACATTGTGTCTTTTGTACTTACGAAAGAGACTTGTTTCAAATACAACAATGGGCTGTCCTAGCAAAATCCTTTGTCTTTCATCTCTTAAAAAACCACACTAATCAACCCGTTAGGAGGAAAGTAGTTCTGAACACGAAGGTCACATGGAAAGGAAAGCTTACGCAGGAAACACTAAAGGGAAAAAGGAAGGTGTGCGATGACATCCAACATATATTTGCACGCCTCCTTTCTGCCTTCCATCTGCCTATAAATCTGCCCCAAGATCCCAGGGCAGGCAGATCGCTCCACAGTGCAGGCCCCGCTGCCTCCTGCAGCCGCTGTAAACTTCTCCCAGCTCTTCCTCTGACTGAGTTCACATCCTCTCTGCCCTTTTACGGGCCGCATCCGCTCGCCCCCCACAGAACAGCACAAGCACAAATATGCTCTCTTCCCCTCTTTTTCTTGTGGGGTGGAACCAGGCTCTGTGTTTTGGTAGGCAGCCCTCCAACACAGAGGTAAGTGCGCATGTGGTATGTTTTCAAAAATGACTCCAACGAGAAAGGGAGGAATGCGAGATGCTAAACAATGCCGCGCAAAGTTGCAGACTGTTCGGCTACAGTCCAGAAAATGAATCCAATTTTTCATTCTGTCATTATAAATATTTCATCGCAAATGGTACTGATTTTCTGCAACTGTGGTTAAGCGAAGGGCCTCTGTGTGAATATTTAAGAAAAGAAAAAAAACGGAGGAAGACAACGAAGAAGAGGGAGGGGGGGATTAAAGGTTAGCAACCAATTAATTTCTTACTTTAAATGTAAAAAGATGCTGGGAGAAATTCAGCAGTGATGTAGTGTGTGACTCAAAGAAGAAGAAGAAAAAAACATTTACTCTGCTCTTCTTCTGACAGTTTCTCATAAAATATCTGCAGTCCATCTATCTTTTAGTACTCCAGGCTCCTCTGGAGAGCAGAAAATGGTGGTTTAAAGCTCACTTCAGTGCCAGTCTGCGGGAGATTGCTTTCCACAGGACCCCCGCTGATGGAGGCCTAGGGGAAGAGGCCCAGGAGTTATTCAATCAGCCCGAGACTCTGGGGCGGCTGGGGGTCCTTTGAGGGCTGATTATAAAGCTGCCCTCCTGTTGCCTGCCTCGGAACAGAACGAAATGAGCAGCCTCTTGCTGAGAAGATTCTGCAAGAAGGAATTTCACCTGTCATGGAGTTTGTCAGAATTTCAGGATTTATCTTGGTGCAAAATTAATAAAATACCAACCAGGATTTCAGGCTGACTACTCAGCTGTGTCATCTCAAAGTGATCTTTCACCCAGGAAAACCTGGACAGTGAGCGCAGCCATTCCTGCCCTACTTTTCCTTGGGAGGATGAGCAAGGTGACGTGACTAATACCACCCAGGCATCGGGACGGATGGAGAGCCAATTACACACCAGGCTGCCTGAGGAGTGGGTGCCACTGCCTCCGCGTGACCCCTTATCACACCTCAGTCCTTCGGAAGCCTCTTTGGAATTAGCTTGAGTCTGTGCATCAAAAGGCCATTCTGGAGTTTATAACATAGTAGGTCCCCTATGGCATCACATCCCTTAAATTCCTACGCTAGTATTTCAGGCCTGGATTTGATTTATCTTTTCAAAAGGAGTACTGACATCAGACGGTGTGAAGGGCATGTATTAGGAAACATTACAGATTAATCTGGGGTCAGCCACGAATAATAAGGCACAGTTTCAGCCCATACTTTAACACACATCCTCTGCCTGCCCCGTTACCCTCTGGGCTCCCAGGCAGAAAGCAGGGGTGAGGCAGGTGAGGGCGTGGGGAGGGACACAGGCCCATGGAGTGTGGCCATCTCCTTCCTTCTGCCCCAGCTATTCCACCCCAGCTATTTTCAGTGAAGTTCTGCACAGCCCAGGCAGTTAGTTCTGGTCCTCAGAGAGGGCGGCAGCATATCGCAGATGGGGCCATGCGTGGGGCCTGGGATAGCGCTCACACCAGTGGCTGGCCCAGGTCAATGGATAGAGCAGACAGACATTTCTCGGGATCATGGTCTCACTGTGAATCCACTTCCTGGACACCAAACTCAGCTCTGGAACAGAGCTGTATATTTACGTGCACTTTGTTTTGCATCCCTGGCCTCCCATGGCTTGGGCCACAAGCACCTTTTACTAACTGGTGATTGGCATCGCACCCAGGCCCTCAGCTTCATCAATGGGTGTATGGTAATTGCTGCTTCTCTATTTTCTAATTGGCACTTTCAAAGTGAGACATTAAATGGTGTGGTAATGGGTTCCTGCTACATCTCTTCCCCTAGCCAAATATAACCCTGGTTTGGTTTGGAGAACCACCTTTACAACCAGTAGCAAGAGATCTGGGGGGGGTTTGGAGAAACACACACATACACACACACACACACACACACACACACACACACACGCTTGCAAGTGGCGCACAGATGGTGGGGGGGATGCAGGGTGCTCTCAGCAAGCTTCAGTGGAGACGCATTAACTCCACGGAGGGATAAGGGCTTCCCATCAGGACTGTCATGAATTATAACTGAGTATGGGAGTGAGGTTTTGGTGCCTGTCTCACAGCAATATACCGTTCCATTTTCCTGCACAATGACCTTTCACCCTTATAAACTCAAAGCACCGCTCAGCACACCGCTGATATTTAATGGTATCACAGTAGCCTTTCTATGTCTAGAAGGCACACAAGCTTAGCAGATGTACTTGGCAGTGTCAGTCAGACAATTATAAAATTAAGTTCCGAGTGATGTAAAACAGGAACTCTTTGACAGGTGCCCCAGGTGTTCAGGGAGCAGTGGTTTTCTGCCAGCTGAGGAGGTGCATCCATGTGGGAGGGGGAGAAGAACCCAGCACCCCCAGTCCCTCGCTGGGCAAGCAAAAACTCTCACCTTAAGAACTTTCCCCTCCTATTCGAAAGCAGCTTCTGCTCAGTGAGTTATCCGCTTACTCATTCAATGAAGTTATCAGTGAAGGAGACCTGTTATTTTAGGCAGCTTGAAATTTCACCAGTTTTAAAAAGGACTCGTTTACCCTGCCTTTCACTCCCGTTTAGAGCCGCGGAGTTGCAGTTCTAAATGACAGCACCGCGAGCAGTGCTTTTAAGCACCATTCATCTCGTCTACCCCACCTCAGCCTTTTACAGAACACTGCTCTCTCTCCAATAAGGGGAACTTACTCCTTCATAGCTGCAGGGCAGAGCCTGTTACGAGCTGTAGATTCGCTGCAAATATAACAATAAAGGATACAAATGTGAATTCCTCTTAAAATACATGTTTGGCTCTGAAGCTGCCTTGCCTTAGCAAACCCGATCAAGGGCAGCCTATCAATCTTTCCCCAAATGCACAGAGCAGCTCATTGCAGGCGGCGGTCCGAGGGATCACCACGTCCATGCATGGAGAAGATGCTGGAACGATTCTTTGCTCTTTTCAGGGGATTGATAGTTAAAGTCCATGATTACCATCTCTCTTGCCCTAATTGTCACAACAGTTGGATATGGAAGTGCTGTTTCCCAATAGTCAGATAAAAGTTTGTAAACACAAAGGGTCTATTCTTGGCACTTCATCTTGGTGAATGTGAGGAAATCGATCCCCGTGTGGAACAGACCTCTAAAATAGGAACACATGCAGGAATCGCGTGTGCCTGTCTGGACGGCAGAATGTTCTAGAAATTTGCGTTTCCAGCTCTCTCCAAAGGATGTGAGTACAAAGGCGCTGAGACACAGCGCAGCCTTTGCAGGGCACTCTTGCCTGCGGTCTCTCACTCCTGTTCGAGGCAGATCTTCCTGAGCGGTGGCAGCAGGCTGTCTTGGCCACGTGGAAGATGGCAGGGCCAGCAAAGCCCAGCCAAAGCAGAATGTGGCAGAGGTGATGAGCACTTCCAGGGGGCGGGGAGGGAGGGGGCTGTGGAACTGGCCACAGTGCTCTTCAGTACACCCTAGCTGGATGCTCCATAAAGTCGCACTGATGGCAGATCGGAGATGGCCATCTGTCGTCAACTCTGGGCCAGACAAAAAATAATGTAATGGCAGCTCGCTAACAACAGGGCTGCTGGAGGAGCGAACGAGTCCTAGAACAAAGAGGTACTGCGCTCCCTTCTAATAGCAAAACCCAGCCACTGATATGGACATCAAGAAATTAATGGATGGAGAATATTTTAAACCTGAGCTGAGGTGCGGTAAGAACAATTCAAATGCAAATAAAGCGGTTTCGGCTTATTGCAGTCACCTCTGCAGCCCTGACTTCGGTCATATTCACCACTTGCTTCCGGAAAATTTGACGATCAGGACACGCGGTGAAGCAGTGAGGGCCAAATTTAGGAAAAGGTGAGACCAGGTTGTGCCTCCAAGCATGCACACGCCGATTAGGCACTTACTGGTACAAAACGGGCAACTGAAAACGCATTTGCTCCTCTAGTCCAAATGAATTCACCGTGATACTCATGCTTATCTTCCTGTATGGATGCTTAATCTCTACGTGTAATTTTATTAAAAAGCAAAGTAGAAGTATATCACCTTTGGATTGTAAACGGTATAAAATTGCAAAGTCCCTTATTTGCCAAACACCTTTTGGAAGGAGACAGGAGGAAGGAGAGAAGCAAGAGGAGAGGAGAAGAGAGGAGAGAAGAGAAAGCGGGGGAGAGAGAAGGAAAATAATAGTCCAACCGATGTTAGGTTAGCCATGCCCTACTTCTGTGTCCTAGGTGATTAACTTCCTGCCTTCAATGGTAAGGCCAATCAATCTTGATTGAATTATCCAATATTAACAGCTGAAAATGATCAAAACTAATGGTGAAAACATAGCACCAGTCAATAAATCAATGCAAATGATTTGGTTCCTGGAGATCCGATCAAATAAAAGAAATAGATCAATTTAACCACTGAGCAAATTAAGTGGAAGTTGCTCCAGCACCAATTTGCTTCCAAAGCCCTGCAGGCCCACAAAGCAACAAAATGAGGGGATATATGCGGTGGACCAGTTCCAGAACCATGCACTCGTTTAACCCAATTTATACTCCTGCGAATCTCAGAGCCTCCCTGGGGCGCTTAGGGGATGAACAGGAGTGACACAGAGACACAGAAGATTGGAGGGACCAGGTGCCAAGGGGCACGGCCCACGCTATGCAGGAAGGGCAGGAGTGCAGCTCCTCCACACACAGAACCGGACGTGCCAGGTCTAGATATGGTGACTGGCAAATACTTCCATCTGGGGCCTTGAAGGAGGACCATGTGACAGGAGGCAAGGCAGGACAGGGTCTCGACTCTTGGTGATAATGAAAGGAATTTTTAAGTTCTGTGAGAAATCAAAATTAAACCCTGGAGAAATACGGAAAAACTGTGAGAGAATCGGCCTGAAGGGCAAAACAGTGCACTGTGTTTGGACGTGTTTTGAGCAGTGATGTGCACTGTCCCATTCCTTCCCATTTGTCTCCTCAGAAGAAAATAAGAAAACTAAAAGAAACCTCTCTCCAGCCCATACCCAGATCCCACCTCATCCTTCACGGAGGGCAAGACAACATTTTTTTATCTTTGGCCACATTTCCTTCAGTGGAAGAGGTTGTCACCCTGTTTTGAAACACATTTCTGAAGGCAAATGTAAATAACTGAATTTGATAGCTAGATGCTAGACAACAAAACAAAAATGGACAAGACTCCTGATCACATGCAAAATATGAATGTTTATAAATAAGAATTTTACCTGGAAACCAATTAACATGAAACTATGTCAAAGGATGATTGACTGCGAAATTATTTCAGTGAACTAAAATAGAGAACTCAGAAATATTTTGTTAGGTCTGAGATAGAAATTTTATTTCCAAATAATGATGAATCTTGATTTTGTTTACTTGGAAAAGCATTAGGCATGTAGGATGGGGGCCAGAAAGGCAATGTTCAATGGGTACCTATCAGCCAGCTTTTCCCCATGTAATTCTCCTAGCTGGTGAATAAGTACCTCTCTTGCAATGCTTATAACAATTGATTGCTATCTTATCCAAGAGTTATTTACAGGCACACTTTTTCTTTGTAGTATACTATGCATAAGATATATTTGTAATTATTTTTGGTATTTTCATAGAGTGGTTGGCACCACCATGAATTTTAGCACTTGTGGTTTTTGACTATTAACAAGGACTCTTGAATATCTCAGCATGTATAATTCAAACCTTCTGAGACATGCATTTGTAGTGCCTTTACAGAAAGGTTAGATCGGGGCCTGTAGCTAAGTCAGTGAGGGACCCAGTGAGCCATCCAGCAGGCACATTCCAATGCTCCTCTGCTGCCTTGGATGTCCTATCCTATATGCATTCATTCATGTTACTTTCAGAAGTATGATCGTAAACCTTAAGCACCAGTTAAGCTGTGATGCCAAAAATACACATCAACCTCGGATGATGTACTACAAAAGTGATATGAGAACAAAATGAAATAGTTGCAGAGAGAGTGATAAATTTCAACTTTAGTGAGATCTGGAAAGTCTTGGTCTGTCCCTAGGAATGTCCAATGTCTAATGTATTTTGAATGTGGAAAACAGTGCATTTATGATTTAATGAAGGGAAGAACAAAATAGCACAATTATCTTTGATTCAAAAGGAACTGAAATACAAGCATCTCAGAGCCTAAACTTCAGCCAATTTGCTCCATCCCCACTGCAGGGATTCTCTCAATCTTGATTAACTTCCTAATGGGATGGATGAAGGGAGATTCTAAGTGGACACATTGGGAGAGGACGATGTTCTCACCGCCATCCATTGCAGATTTTCTAGAGGCACCAATTAAGCAGCAATTCATGTACTGGAAGAAAGTGGCCTATTCAACAGATTTTTACAAACACACCACTTGCTCACACCTGTATAAACCACTTTGGACACAAATATGCATCGTAGGATATTATTCTTGGACCAGATCAACTTCTCTTGAAGCAGCTTCCCTAAGTTCTGCTGAAAAAAATCTGAGGTCTATTAGGAAAACATATGAAACACTGAACATGTTCATTCATTTTTAAAATATAATGTTCATTTTGTTCAAATAATGGACTCTTATTGCAAAGCACATCTGCCCTCCTGCCAACACGGTAGGTGGCCTCTGAAGTAGATTAGATTTACTTGCAAAACTGGTATCTTGCTCAGAATTATACATTATATGTCAACATCTATATCTCTGGACTGGAATTTGATCTTTTGGTCAGCAAGGTGTAGCAGTTACTTGAAGGTCATAGCCTCTACTCTGGCAAAAGGTGTGTCCTTTGTCCTAGATGGAAAGTCTTATTAAAATAAAAGTTTCATCTTGCCTTTCTCTGAAAAGAGAGGTGGCTGGTAATGTCCAAAGGATGGTACCTGAGTGTTTGATCTCCTGAAGATAGTGTGGAATGGGGAATTATCTAAACTGATGGTTGTGTAGGTGACATAAGGAAAAGCAATTCAGTGCATATATATGTGTGTACACGCACATGCGGATATTGTTCACACATGTGATGGTATGTTACATGTGTGTTGGTATATAGTTTTAATTCACATTGCTTTCTCTTATGTGTGTGAGAACATATATACATTTATGTATAAATTTTATGTCCAACAAACACTTCTATCTACACATTAAAAAAAGGACTTCATGTTTTTATCTGGGGATAAACAATGAAAGAAACAGAAACTATTTTATTACAGTCATGAAATCATTTATGTACCATTAAAAGATGCTCCATAGTGATATTACTAGGCAATTCTGAAATGCATATTCCAAGCTTATCATATTATTCTCACCCAGATATAAGAGGCAAATAAATTCTATGTGTTAAGATCTCTAATAGGATTTCAGTTCTTGGACATTTAGTTTTATAGGCTTCCATGAAAAGCCCTTCTTTCTGAACCTTAGTGGCATAAAAATAGATGAGTTCAAGTGGTTTAAAATTTACATTTATTTTATACACTAAAGATGAACTACAATAGGCTGATGAAAAGGTTGCATTTTTCTATACTTTCATTATTATTTATTGTCACCTTAATTTCAGTTGATCCCCTCTCATCTTAGCAATTAACATAGCTGCATCGTGTTTTTCATATACTTATTATTACCATTTTATATGCAGGAAATAAAGTGAATCAATATTTTAAAATCATTTTAGTCTCATCCTCTAAGGTAATTTGGATAACAAAAGCAAGTGAGCAGAGCCGTGAACCTCTAAGGTTACTACATAAAAATGAAAACACTTTCAAAACTAGAAGTAAATTTCTGATCCATTTTTCTCAATATGTTGAAACCAAAGCCACTGACTGCTGTTACCGGGCATTTTAGCAAATAGATCTACACAGATATTCCCATGACTGTGGATTATAGCTTTGTGAAATATTGACTGCAAAGTCAATATTTCATCTCAGATTCACAATAATAATAACATACTAACCATAAGCACTGTTCTTATCTACAGAATGCTACACATATTAAGCCAGAGTAGTCATATCAAGAGAAAATATATATGATTTTAAGTTGTAGGACTGGAAAAATAATGCTTCTAGCTTTGAATTACAGAATAAGTCCTATTTGGGCCCAGATCACAATGTGAATGAATCAAAACTGTTTTGAGAGATGTTTCACTTCATGAGGTCACAAAGACTTGTAGCTGTGTGTTTTATAGTGAAACTTCTGTACTGGCAGTTCTCAGAGGGTGGCCCAGAGACTGCTGTGGTCTCCTAGACACTTTTAGAGGGTCTGTAAAGCTGAGCCTATTTTCATAGTAATAGTAGACATTATTTGCTCTTTACACTCTCATTACCTCTACAGTGAACTACAGAATTTTCTAGAGGCTACATAATGTGTGGTGACATCATCTAACAGCTAAGAATGTGTGCTGTCTACTGCATTCAACACATTTCTCAATTTTCATTTCTATTCTGAAGAATATCAATAGACAGTAACCTCCATAAAGCAGAGCTCTCTGTGATCTTCAATAGTTCCTGAGAATGCAAAGTCCTTCTGAAGTCAAAGCGTTTGAGAACCGCTTGTAGAAAAGAATGAATACCATGTATTACACAAGACGCCAAAGTAAATCATAAAAGAAACCTGGAGTCCAGAAGGATGTGTTTCATCGCTTAATCTTGTCTTATCTACAATGGGGCAGAGACCACAACTGCCACAGTACTGGCTTCTTTTAACGACAGCCACTGAAGGTTAGAAATTCCTAATGAAATATACAAGTGGAAGTTTATTGCAAATATTTTTTCAAGAATGTTAGGTAGATATCAGCTCCTATAGAATCTCTATAATTCTATGTTAAACTATTAACTGAAGTAATTCTGCTTTACCGTTTATTTACTAATTAACAGCATCACTATGTGTATTGACTGTGTCTTTTATGGATTCACTTATTCTTTGACACCCACTTCAATAACAATATAATATTTCTTCAAACAGAAATTTAAATCCTTTTTACACGTTTTTTAAACAACAGCTTAACTTGGTCTGTGTTCTATATTCAGTTGGCAAACAGATGTGATATAATATTTCTTGGAAGTGATCATGAGTAAGATAGCAATTCTTTTTTTTTTTTTTTTTTTTTTTGGTTTTTCTCCGGT
>NW_004955402.1:13324878-13354963 GCF_000276665.1 Chinchilla lanigera
TTTTTGGTTTTTCTCCGGTACCAGGAACTGAACTCATGACCTTGCGCTAGCCAGGCAGGTGCTTTGCCGCTGAGCTAAATCCCCAGCCCCATGCAATTCTTAATTTTAAGCCATTGACATATGGTGAGAATTCAACAGGCTTACCTGTTTTAAAAATATATTTAAAAAATTCATTTCTTTTACTTATGCATTCACTGACAGAATACTGACCAAGAAGATAAACTGAAAATTTCACATTTCAATATATAACTTGCATAAATGTGGGTTCATCATAGCCCAGGGAGACACGGGGTGCCCCAGGTCCCTGTGTGCTTGAGACCAAGAAGAAGGTGGGCCCTGTGTTCCTTAGTCTTTCCTCTACCAGGTGATCAGATCAGCTCCTATTTTAGCTGCTTTGGGGCTTCAACATAAAAATTAGTAGTATCCCCATTTCAAGGTGAATAGCTTTATTATTAATTATAATTTCATAATAACAAAATAATTTTAAGTTATTTATTATTATTTTTCATAGAAACTGACAAAATTTAAGAAAAAGTATTTTACTCATATCATTTCATCAGGTAAATAAGGATAAGAAATGATCTCTATTCCTCAGATAAAATAATAGGGAACAAGGCGATATTTTCTCTTTATGATAAATTATATTTCTAGAATAAAATTCAGGTGCCTGACTCATATTTTTAATTATCAATCTATTGCTAAGAAGACTTGAACTAACCAAACACTTACTCATACCCATTATTTCATTTTCACCTGATAGCAGCCCTGTGTGATGCTTGTTTATTTTTTTCCTGAGGTTCAGAGAAGTCACAGATCAAAATCAGTCAGTCACACATCTAGTAAGTGGGAAACTCAAGGCTAAAGCCAACACCTTTGGTGGCAACATTTTCAACTACAGGGGCGCTGTGTTAGTAATAATTATTCCATCTCATTAACCGGAAGAAATACATCCTGGACAAGAGGACATTTTCTTCTTCTTCTCTTCTCCTTCCCAATGTTAGGACCCTCAAAATGACAATAACCTGGACATCCATCCAGCTTGGAGCCCAGTGGGAACAGAGCATGAATAAAACAGGCTTTGGGAGAATGAGCCATGACAAGCGAGGTGCATGATCCCACAGTCCAATAAACCTGCCCTCTCCGCCTCCCACACTGGGTCAGAAGGTCCAATTATGGGTCTGTTCGAGTTCTTTTCATGATTGACAGCAGCCAGAGGCAAAATTACTTTGGTGTCTACTAATCTGGTCTCTAATTTTCCTTTTGCCCCCAAACACACAAAGCATCATGGCGGCCCAGGGTGACCGAGACTATGAATCCACATTTAAAACACCCTTGTTCCCTATAAGAATAGCAACTGGGTTCAGTCCTGGTCCTCCTCCAGAGAACATTACCTGCAGCTCTGTTTGGAAGAAAAACTTCTGCGGACATTGTGTACAGTCATAGATCTTGTCTTCTTGTCCATGGGCAGAGAAAATATGCTGCTGCAACTTGTTCGCTTGAACAAACACTGAAATGATAGAAGGGTGGTGCACCTGGGTTATTTTGTTTCGGAAATGCTCTCGGCTGATGACTCACACCTGCGGGGTGTGACTGACCGCCACACACCTTGGGAGACAGAACTCACAACTCACAGTTGGGTCTCTGGCTTTTGTTAAGATGCACTCTACCAAGCACCCAATTGAAACCAAACAGCTCCAAAGTAACGGTTTATGGAGGCCCTGCTCTCTATAAATCTTTTAAAATAAAGCTGAAAATTGTCAAATGCACAGCTCTGTCTGGAAAGAAATGACTCCTATTTCTCAGCAGCCCATAGGTTAAGAAATCATAGATGCCAAAACCCTGTTTATTGTATTTGCCTAAAGTTATAGCTAGCAAACAGTTCTCTATTTAAATGTGTTAATGCTAAAAATTATATCCCACAGCTACTCGGGGGCACTGTCTATAAATGTACAACAGAACGGCAGGTAAATTCTCTTTGGGTACTTTAAGATCAACTCAGCCTACACATTGAATGCAAGGGTTTCAATAATATAAACATGTTCAATTTTAATGACTACAAAACAAGGCCCTAAGACTGTGTAACAGTTTACCTGGGAGACATACTATTAATAATTAAATTGTATATGCCAGAGGCGGTGTTTGGGTTGGCAGAACTGACTTCTGATGGATGCCTGGTGCACTGTGACCTAAAAAAGTTTGCATCTACAATATTAATCTGTATAGGCAGGAAAAGGGTTTATTAAAGATGTTGGCATTTGACTCTGACTCCACTCTAATCATTAAAATTATTCTCATTGCCAGCCAACCTAAAATATTAGAATATTGTTCTTGTGAGTAATACATTTTAATCACATTTCTCATTACCTTAAAAAAATGCTCCTACTTCCTTTCCCACCTAACATGCTTTATATTAGAAGGGCTTTTCCCCCACTAATTGTTATTTCTAAATTACTTCAAGATACACTAACAGAATTTGGGTCTGTCTGTACAGAAAATGATGCCGACTGTTCATGATGAATGTATTTTTGTCTCTTTATGTACTTCAGCAAAAAATGGGGTTTTTATACAGGTTTGGAACTAATCACCATATAACTTAATACATTTTATGAGGCTTCTGGCTATAGCATGAAAGAAATGTGTTATTAGGGGTCTTAATTGGGAGGAGACCTATGGCTCTGTGCTCCTCTGTGCAGACTTATTAGGAATACAGACTCTTAACATATGTAGTACTGATTGAAAAAATAATAGTACATTAAAAAATGTGAAAGTACAAAAGAAGAATTCTAGAGGAAGGATGGGGAGTGGCTGATGGAATTCCCGGATGAAAAAACCAAATAGGCAAATATGGAAAGCAGAGGCATGGACACGCTCAGGGACCACTGGTGGGAAATGGTCAATACACGTGCCCCTTGTCTTTTGGTTTTATTACAAACCAGAAATCCATAGGCTGCACGTAGTGAGGGTAAATAATCAATCCTTGGAATTTTGCTCTGTAAACAAAGAAGTCAATTTTGAAGCACTCACGCACACTCTTACACAGCAAATATAAAGGAAACACAGCCTTGAGGGCCTGGACCACTGAGTCCAAGATACACGCAAAATAATCACTAAGGATTTTTCCAAAATAACTTCGCCATTGTTGGGGCTGAACCAGAAATATGTGTGATCATATTTCTACTCCCATGGGCTTCAAATGATCATTTCTGACTTACATATTTTCCTTCCCTGAAAACAATAATGATATATAACCTAATGAAAGTTTCCTTAAAGCGTAAATTTATATCAACTTTAAAAATTCGATTTCATAGGAAATAAATGTCTCATCTAATCTGTTCTCTACTGCAAAGAATTTTGGGAGTGTTTTAATACTATCATTTTTATTTCTTCTGGCAAGTGTTATAAAATTCTCCGAGTCTAAGTAACAGACTTGTGCTGCCAACCCGGCCGCGCTGTTAGTCGAACATCCTGTGATTAAAAAGCAGCCTTGGCCTTGATAACCTTTTAACACTGAGAGGAAAAAAAGTGAACACAACATGGATGTCGTTTCCAAATGGAAAAGTGCAAACTTGCGAGAGAATTTGAAATGCCATTCCTTCGTCCTGACAGTTAACCTTCCTGCCCATCGGAGCCTTTAAGTAGGCCGCAATCAATAATGCTAATCGGCAGAAATCAAACATCTTCTCCCCAAATTGGACTGAAGCCCTCTCTGTAAAAGGCCAGAGCAGTGGGAAGTATGCTTTGGTAGGAAAGACGTGATGGGGCCATGAAAGTCTCCAGTTTTCCTGAGATGCGCTTCCTACCTGTAAAGCAGACGGGACACTTGAAGGTGCCTCCCATCCCTTCGAAGCTGTGCTCTATCAGATGGCACTGGAGTTTGGCAGGGGAATCGAAGGTCTGGCTGCAGAGTTTGCATTCATGATTCAGTCCTTCATCTGTTAAGGAAAACGCATTAACAGAAAAGGTGAAACCCATCCTAGCTTTAATAGATTAGTGAGTTAAGTATAATTGCACACATTCAACTATTTCTATCAGCTGGTATAAATTTGTAGCAGTGTATATGGTTTCTGGTTATTTCATGTTATTTATGAGTGTATATCAATTTCTGGAACTTAAAATCCAAAGATAATCAGAAGTCAGATTTTACTGAGGTTTTAAAGTATAATTAGTGTATCAATAACAAGATATCTAGTTTAATTATCATGATCTTATAGGCTCTGTATTTTCAAAGTCCTAAAAGAAAAGACTCACAGAAAAATGGATTATTTCTTTCCTCAGTGCCTTCCTTCTGGTTTGTCCAAAAGTTTCTAGAAGTTTCTGTTCCTAACCATAAGGTTTTTAATGGTATTCCCATTGATACATCTTTCTTTTTCACTCCAAAATATTCTAGTAGTTGTGAAATATTAATGCTTACACTACCTTAGCAATACTCTGCTTTGTGCTGCTAGCCCCCCAATTCTTCCATTCATTGTTTCCATAATTTTGTAAGACAGTTTCAATTTTGTTCCCAGATCTACTCTGCCTGTCTTTTTCTAGAGCATTTTTATGAGCTCTACTTTTTTCTTTCATAGGAACAGGACAGTAGAAAAGTATTTTGATGAATTAGCAATCACTCTGCATTATAAAGAGAAACCACTATTTTTATGTTGCTTTTTCTTCATTGAAATGTTTGTATTTCAGATCCAAGGATTATCCTAACTTGCTTTAACTGCAAGAACGGAGACCAAAGAACTCTTAAGACTAACAGCCTGATAAGCGCCTCTTTAGTGCTCACTGTTTTTCAGACACTATATGCTTACAGATAAGAATCCATGTCATCTCATGGCAAATCTATGTGGAATACTATTATTAGTCCCATTTTACAGATGGCACAAATGAGGCCCAGACTGGTTGAATAAGTTTGCTCAGAGTCTGAAGTGCTAGTAATTGGGAGATCTAGAAGTTAAATGTAGTCTGGTGTCAGGGTTCAAAGTCTATGACCTTTACAGGTAGGTTATGTCACCCACTTTCTATTTTCAAAACTGCTTGTCAGGTAGAGTAAGAGGTAGAGGCTGCACTTTAACCTGGCTTGTTACCAAGTCATATTTTTTACTGTCTATTACTTGCAAGAATTTAAAATACTGCTAAGGAACATCCGTGTCAGATATCCTAGGTCTAGGGAATGTAGAACAACCACACCACGGGGATAACAAGTCTCTGAAGTTCGTTCTTTCTATTCACAGACAAGAGTCTTGTGTAAGTCCTTCACCAGCTGATATTATTGGCAGTACACAGTCTCAAGTACAAAGTGAGTTATTATTAGCTAACTAGGAGTAAAATCACCCTATTTGTATTCCTAATCTTTCTTCTCACACAAGTATGAGTCTTTAGAAGCAGAGGACTGGAATTTGTAAAAAGAGAAGCAAAGCACTAATTAAGCCCCCCAGTACTGTCTACATTTCACAAGAGATAAAAACCTACTCTGCATTTGGGTGGCAAGTAAATTCCTTGATTATAATTATGTAAGAGGGAGTTTAATTGTGCCTACCGACATGACAAGGGGTTCTACAGAAAGCTTTAGGGATTATATAAGATCAAATGTATTTTCTTCCTTTAAAAAACCTGTTCCTTTCTTTACAAACATTCCTAAAGTTATCAAAAATTTCCAAATTTTAGTCATGAGGAAATAGAAGAAATACTATTTATGGTAGGGAAGTGGATTAGCAAGTTAACTGTCAGAAATACTTGCCAGTTTAAAAGTTTCCTTTTTTCCCCAATGGTCTACACCTTTTATTTTCAAGAGCAAGAAGGTAACTAAGAGTTTTAATGTCATTTTAAGATTGTATGTTTTATTCTCACGCCGTACCTCACAGAATGCACAACTGAAATAATAATCAGTAAAATTATATTTGTTTTGCACACAAACCAAGTTATAGCCTATGAGTGTGAGCAAGTACACATTTGTTCCAGAGTTTACAAACTGTAATAGTCACGAAGTAACATATGTAGACCTGGTGGGTTTTTCCTTGGGGATAGTGATCGACTGTTATGTGTACATAAAGGGAATTATGCAAGTTAGACTGCTTTTTAATGTGACATCCTCCTTCTCTACTGTATTTTGTTTGGAAAAAGAAATAAGATATATGTGTATGCAGACAAAGAAAATGGCTCTATCAATTTTTATTTATTTCCTACCCAAAGAAGAGATGATGCATTCTAAAATGTTAAATAATCCAGATTTAGTCAAGTGATTCATGAAAAGATAACACGTAGTCATCAAGGTGTTTATAGATTATTAGCACAGGCTTCCTTGTATTCCAGCCTTTATTTGCGGGGGCACTAAGAGACACAGATGACAACGATTACATCCAGCATTTTCAGAACTATCTTTACTGCTTAAAAGTACATCATAATATTGAGAAAATATTGGAGGTTCTACCTGCCTTTTATTTGTAAGTTACACAATGAGGTCTTTCCCAATAAACTGATCTCCTAGGTATTTGATGAGAGGAAAAACTATATCTCAACTGTCACACAGCAAATGATACGATAAACCAAAGCCACCGTGCCCTGTGTAGACAGTGAACACACCAACCCGTTTCTCCCACTCTTGTTCCCTTCCCTATTTCCTTTCTTCACCCTCACACTTGCTTACTGCTGCATGGCCAAATGTAGAATAAGTGAGAAAGATGGAGGACACAAAATACATTTTTACGATTAAATAAGTCACTTTGTATTTTAAAATTGAAGGGAGAGGCATAGGTAGTAATAGAAATCTTATGAAACAGGTATAAGAAGTTCAAAGGGGTATCCTTATTCAGAGTCTGTTTACCTCTGCTCCCATGAATTCTATATTTATCTCGTGTGGCTAACAGCAGCATCTCAACTTTCAAAAAAATTCTAAGACCTGCAGAATGAGGGATCTGGCTGAGTTAAACTCCATTTCCTTTCAAAGCTGATGCTCCTTTCAAAGGATGATGATCGTGAGGTAAGACGGTCAACACTTCCAATTTCAAGGGAACCCAAGGCTTGGGCTTAGGATGTTGCCTAGAAGTCATAACTTGAACCTTGTCTCCTGGTTTCTTCCTAAAGGTGCCAAAAAGCTTAAAAATTCAATCAAAATAACTATTTCTGCTCTCCGGAAAGGTAGCAACTGACAGTAATTGGATAATACAGTCTGCCTCATTTATTAAAAAGAGATTCAAAGTCAATTGATTTAATAACCATTACAATATTCCATTAAGGATATAATAAGCTAGTGCCATCCTATTTTTTTATGAAGAGTTACAGACGGGATATTTGGATGAAACTTCTAGATTTTTCTGTCTCCCTTTGCTTATCTATATTCTGAACTTTCTAAATTGTGTTCAGTTTGCCTTTTTAGGTTACACTGAATTAACACATACACAAAGAGATAGAGAGACGGGGAGGGGGAGTGAGCGAGGGAGAGGGAGAGAGGGAGAACCTATTATTTTTATAGTCGACTAATAAAGATGGATGAAGACACTCAAATTTTGATATCCAAAAAGCTACACAGGAAGTCAGGAAGTGAGCAATATTCTGGAATACAGATAAACTCTAGTTTTTCACATTAAAGCATTGTAGCCAAATACATGTGGAGACAAGAGTTAGCACAGGGAAAAGGTGAGAAAAAACCAGAATGCAAAGTAGCCAGTTGAACGAGAAGACAATGGAGCTGTCATTACAAGCGTGTATCTTTCTGCAACACACACAATTCTCTCCCCCTTGTACAATGGCCAGTGGGCATGTATTTAGCCTAGTGTTGGGGGTCCAATGGCAGAGGGGAGTCCTCACCATCAAGAACATGATGGAAACCAGCGACTTCCTGTCCTCCTCACCCGCTGAGGTATGACCATGGATGGTTTGAGCATAACTGAGAAATAATTTCACTTGTACAAAAACTTCAGCTCAAATAATTATTTCCATTTGTTAATCTTCCTTTAAGTGTGAACATAAATGTAAACAGGAATCAAGTCTACATACAAGAGACTGAGATTCAAGTAAATATTTATTCTAGTATTAAATGTTTCAAAGGAGAGAGTCTGCAAACATAATTGAGGTACAGCCTCACTGCCTTGGTAGGGAACGTGACAATCCTTGACAAAACCTGTGGTCTAAGGAAACAACCTGCTGCTCCAATGCCAGTGCAAAGGTGCGTTGTCGTTTCTCTTTCTAATGTCCACAACTGGACGTAAGGAACTGTTAATCAGCCCGTTTGGTAGCCAGAGCAACAGCTACCATTTGGATGCTCAAACACAGTTCAAGCCATGAGCACCAAAGTGCGCCTGTGGATTTAACACAAGACACTGACATTTCAATACAAGCTTTGAACAAGAGAAACCCTTTCAGCAGCCTCCAGATTGTGTCCCATGCTTATACTCCTTTTTCTTCAATAAGAACAGAAATCTAGAGCAGCTACAGGCAAATATTCAGTGGTAGACTTACACGTGGCTGTTATCTCAGGAATCACTGGGGGCCCCTTATACCGCCTGATCAACACTACAGCCATTACTGAGGACCAGTTTGTAACAGTTTACAAGTAGAGCTCCTTCTCTCATTTCCTCTTGAGACTGGCCAGAAGGGTCCTCCAGCCTCTTCCCCGGCATAAATCTATAGGCTAAGGTCCACGCACATAAACCCTCCTGGTCCATCTCCATGTGGCAGGGGCCATACTTAAAAGCTCTGATCTGAGTGGGAGTCAACTCTGCCCTCTGAATCCAAACAGAGGAATCAAATGCCCTGCAGTTGTAATTTTTCCAGTTCGGATGTATGTAGCACTACAGCCTTACATATAGATATATTTTTAAATCCAAGAAAACTATGCCCTGAACCAATTCCCAACCCCCCATGCTTTACTTTGCTTCTCCTCTTCCCTGAGTTAATTTCCAAGCACACATTTATAAGCCAGGGGTCTGAGGAGTAACAAAGCAAAACCATATACGACAAAACTCAGCCCTCGGCTACGTTGGCTCACTACACTTTCTACCAAGGGTAGAAAAATAGACAGACTGCGCTGTAATTTGCCATGCACACAGCCAGCCCATTCTTTCTAGGTCTGCAGCACTCCGGCCACTGTAATTTGTTGTGTTATATACGGCACATATTTCACAACTGTAACACAAACACACGGAGGTGCTAATTTGGCAGTGGAGAATGTGACTTAGGTTTCAAAGTCTGCCAGTAGATTAGTCATTAAGCCCCCAAAGTAAAGCAGAATCAGAGTGCTGAATATTTTGTAAACCTTTATTTTCTACACCAGGTAAAAAGTTCTTCCCTTATTTTCTGGAACCATTTAGGGTGAAAATGCATGTGGCCTGAAGACGGGTACTGGCACTTTCTTGGAATTTTCTCCTTAGCAATATGGGAATGTCTGCCACTGTCGGGATTGCTACGCCATCTGAGAAAGAAGCATTAGACATAAGCATGAGATGCTCAGAACAAGAAAGAAAGAACGGTGGTACTGTGAGCAAAGGAGCACCAGTAATCTGGATTTTGACCCTCCATGCACAAAGCACCTAACTTATAGGCATCTCAAACAAACAAACAAACAGCCAAATGATATGCATGCATCCTGTGTGCCTAAGCCAGAAGTAAACTTCAAGGAGATCTACAAGGTATAAATCTACATTTAGCTCGACTATTAATTTCTTTTTTAGGCCAGTGACCCAAAGACTGCAATGCTCTTGGATTTTATAAGGAAAATCACTGATATTGACAGTAATTTCCTGTCTTGAACTTCTCATTATCAGCAGGGCTAAAACAGGAAATGATTCAACTGGGGTAGGCTGCATGGTACCCAGCAGATTTTAAAGAGCCCAGGGGCTGCCTGGAGCCCCATAAACATCAGCAGCTTGGAAACTAGCAGGAGGTCCAGGTGGGTAGGATGGGAGAGGCAGGCAGTGGGATTTGAGATGCTCTGAGATGCAATATCGTCCAATGCCTTGGCTATTATTATCAGTTATTAGAAATAACTATTAGAGTACTCTCACGGTGGAGAAAACATTGGAATGTTGTTCAAACAGTAAACAATAAAACCAACAACCCACGAAGAGGTGGCTTTTCTCCAACGGTGGGGACCCAGCAGCGTTCTTCCTTGGCACGGGTGGAGAACAGGAATAAACACACAGACGAAGATGCCGTTCAGATCTGACCAGTACCCTCGCATTCTTATTCTTTCTTCTCCTTGGGAGCACAGGGCCAGGGATATAGCCCAGGGCCAGGCATATAGCTCAGTAGCACAACTCTTGCCTGGCAAGCTCAAGGTCCTGAGTTTGATTCCTGGTACCCCCCCACCAAAAAAAGGAATAGCAACATGGGCCTTGAAATTGAACTCTTGGTGAAAACTACAGTCCTAGCAAGCAGCTTTAAAGATATATATATATATTTTTTACCTCAAATGCTGTAATTAGCAAAAAAGTTAATGGAAGGCTGTTGATAAAAGCATATTGAGTACCCTTCCATCTAAGGAAAGACACACACTCAACTAAGAAAAAAAGCAAGTTTTTCTTAACTAAGAAAAGAAGAAATACTTAACTAAGAAAAGAAGAAATATTTTTCTCAGGAATAAATATATTAGTGCTGAGAAAGGCAAGAGTGGGAATAAGGATTGAGGCCAACTAAATCAGAAATACAACCTCCAGAAAATAGGTTTTTGCTCTTAAGAATTTCAGCTTTTTGTAGAAAGCATCAACGTCAGCCTATGCCATTGTGCTCCACCAAAAGGGATCCAGTCTCCAGGAGCAGTTTCTCTCCTTGTTCATGCTCACTGGGGGACAGGAAAAGAAACCTCCATTTTTGCAAAAAGTTTGTCACCACCTTCCCATTAGTACTGACCTGTTCTGTGTCTTAAAGTCTGTGAGCACACAAAGGCAAGATGAAGCACTGAGCTGCATTTTGCATAATGGATTCAATGTGAAGGATGATTGGAAATAGCATCTTCCCAGTTCAGGACTGCACCAAATGTCTACCACACCTATTTAAAAGAGGTTCATGGGGACTGGGGATTTAGCTCAGTGGCACAGCGCCTGCCTGGCAAGTGCAAGGTAGTGAGTTCCATTCCCGGTACCAGAAAAAAAACAAAGAACCAAAAAAAAAAAGACAGGTGGGTGGCAGCATAGGACATCTTTGTACTAAGACAGCATCAAGGTCTAATCTAAGGTTAGTTCTTGCTATCCAAGTTTCAGGAGGGCAAGAAAAGTTTATGTGTTTTGTTGAGTGACACAGGCCAGGTACCTGCAACAGGGCATAGAGCTCATAGCTGGGATTCAATAAGTACTTATTGGCTTCATGAGAAATACATAGTTAGCTAGTCCTACATTTGATTTCATTAGAAGAAAATGCCTAGACTGACATTAAAACAATATTTATTGTTTGCCATTTGAGTGTCAAAAGTTTGTTTCACTCCTTGTATGTTACATCCTATGCATGCAACATAAATTTGGCCAAACTCACCTTACATTGCTTGGCTGAATTACTTACTGAAGGCAGACCAAACTGCTCTGGAAAACACAGCATCAACCAAATAACTGTCTAATTATTAAGCTTGTCTCAAGCAACCACTGAGTCAAAATTTATCCCTTCTTTCAAGAGGAGAAAAGTTATTATTCATTTTCTGTCTCAAATACAAAAAAGGCATTGTACAAAAGAAAGAATAATTGGCTTTTATTTGTCCCAAGTCATAGAGACATTTCTCCATCATACACCCATGACCCATAATTTTACTAAATTATCTGTATTTTCATAAGGTTCTAGTCATTTAATCAATTAATACAGTGAGATGTATGCATTTATTATACTCTGCTTAAAATTGCTCTTATTTGATATCAAGTACTTACTACTGGAGGAAGTAGAAGTATATTTACCTTCAAGTACTGTACAAAAAGAAAAAAAAAACACACAAATTGGTAAAATCGAAAGCGGATAGTTCATGCAGCATAAACTAAATGTAACCTGCCTGAAAGTTAAATCTATTGGGAAAACATCTCTGAGTACTGAGATGGTGCAATAGTCAATATTAATTCTACACAGTGGTGGGCCAGCAACACGCGCCGTATCCTGGACCCAGCACTCATCAGGCATGTTTTCCTGTTGCTGTGCTGAGTTTATGGCAAGGGTCAGGGCCTTTTCTTTTCTTTTTTAATCTTCTGCTTGGCATACGGCCACTAGTTATCTGAAGGAGAAAGTCTCCGAGCGCTGAAAGCTGTTTATCCTTGCTAGAAAGCATAGACTGCTACTGCCAATGATTTAACAAGAAATACAAATGAAACCAGCAAAAGAAACAGTGTACAGTTCAACACCGTCTGCAAATGCTACGGGCCTTGCTGCGTATAGGGTTTAAGGTGAAATTTAGATGGGTATTTTCAAAGCTGATTATCTGTCTCAGAAACTATACAATTGACTACTTTTCACAGAGATGCCATCTTTTCTCCTAAAGTGTGGTGTTTAGAATCTTAATTCATTGAAAAGCAAAAATCATTTCTGAAATGGCACATGGGGGTGCAGGACACGCATCACTCTGATTCCCAAGGGACTTCGTCATGTTCCTTTTCACCTTGTAGTAATACTGAGAAAACCTCTTAAGCAGCAATCCAAAAATCACCATATTGCACACATTATTTGCAAATGAGTCATATTTTTATTGTTCTTTGTGGTGACCTTAGCAACTTGGCCTTGAAGAATAAAAAAAAAAAAAAAAGATGTAATGCCACCATAAATGCAATAAGATTTCTAAAAACAGTTTATTGGAAAATGTGCTGTGAAACTTGAATTCTTCTAATCAAACGATGCCACCCCTTAGAGAAATTTTCCTCTGCATTATTAAAGTGATATACTGCAGTACTAGTTAGAGCTCCATAACCTTTAAATTGCCTGATTGTAATTAAGGCCACTAGTTTTATTTAGAAAGGTTCAAGGAGGCTCAATTTAAGTTGGCTTAACTAGTGTGAATTTAATGTCATGCTGCCAGAAGGCGGAGGGGCACTCTGGCCTAGCTGCTCCATGGCACATGCAGCTGTGGGGTCATGTAGTCTAAATTAAGCCCAGATTTAAAGAAACTACAGCCATCAAGAGCAGCTGGATATGCACAAGTGTGCATCCCAACGACAGCATCTGAACATCATTCCTTCATCCTTTCATTCAATGGACCGGTCATTTTCCAGTTGGGGAGTTTCAATATATACGATTATCTACTGTGTGGGTAGGGGCCTTACAGCTATTTTTAAGGGCCTAATAATCAATTTTATGAAAAGATGGGCTTCAGGTAATGTCCAACCTGTTTTAATTATTTAAAGTGAAATGTGCACATACCAGAGCTGTAAAGGCACAAATGTTACTACAAAGAAATGCCAAGAGAGAAAACTTACAGTTAGAAATATGGGGAGAAAAAGAAGGTTATTTATTCCAATAGTCCCCTGGATGGAATGCAGAGCACAATACATAAAGCTCACCAAAGGGCAGCAAGTCAAGGACTGAAACTAACAACAAAAAGCGAGAGCAAATGAAGCTACTTGCAGCACAGACTAGAAGCAGCAAAAGGTAGCAGCAGAGAGAAAACACTTAGAGATTTGACCCACGTTCAAATTTTTACTGGATGTGATCTCAAAAACATTCATCTCTGGGTGGAATGCTGGCAATTTTCTGTAGCTCCAACAGCAATAATGATAAATGAATTTCTTTACAGCCAAGTGGCTCAAGCAGCCAACGACTTTACCACTATATAATTAATAACAATAAGCAATTAAAGAGAACAGCAGGTTACAACTACAAGGTGTCAAAATATATTAGCGAAGGAAAATACTGCAACAAGACATTTAGAAGAAAAGTGGGTGTACAGCATGTGGATCCACGTGCAGTATCTTCTTTCAAGCTATATTTTGGATAAGGGTTTTATGTGCAAAGAGAAATAGATGATGACATAAAACTACTCTAAGGTGATTAGCATCCCTCCAAAAACAAATAACATTTCTTCCAGCGTTCAGAGAAATGGGAAATGTGATATGGAAAATGCAATTGTGAAGGCGCAGGAGACTTGGCTGACCATTATGTGGCATTACCCATTTGCTAAGAAATATTCTAATAAAGACTTCGCGAACCATATTTATTGGCTCAAGTATTTTCAAAGATCCCAGAACATTTTGCAGGTTCATTTCATTTTCCATGTAAAATGTTGGAGAAGCAATAAACTAGCAAAGTGTAAGAGGAAAATCTCTTTGGTTAAATGTGGGGGCTTTCCATAACAGTGAAAAATGGGTTGGGGCACATTCTAACTATGGGCTGGTGGAAAGATGAGAAAACTGAAGACCAGGGATATGAAGTAATATGGCCAAGAGGCTATCACCAGTGTGGGAATTCAGGCTTCCTGAATCCAACACTACTTTGGCCCACCAAACCCTTACCTAAAAACAGTCCTTTTCTATTCCTTAAATAGAACAGTTTAAGTTGTCAATTAAACAAAAGTAATTATTTTCTAGATGTTTTATCGATGTGCAAGGAGTTCTTTATATTTTTATGCCATCTGGCCAATCCAGCAAGACTTAAATATTTCTAATCCACTTTTCACACTCTATCATAGCAACTACTATTAAAGTCTCTGTCCCCAAATGAATGATTTCTTCCTCCTTCAGGAAAGCAAAATGTTAGCTAATATGTGGCACCTATTGGAAAATTCTGGCAATGGAACGTAAATTTCCTCCTATCTCCACATTCTCCAGAAGAGCTAAGAATAATCTCATGTATAGATAATTTGGTGTGAGCTGTGAATCAAAAAAACATTCCTGATTATATGATCTGTGATATCGTGATAGAGCACTGATGTTTTCTCTCCCTAACAATAACCCAAGGATTTAGTTATACTGCCACCTGAAACTCTGCAGAGCCTGGGCTGGAGTGCTCTTTTATGGAATTAAATTCTGCAGAAACAAAGACTGATCTCATTCTATTCTGCCTATAACTAACTATACTTCTTTAAGTTCTTGACACATTCCCTGTTAAGGTTCTAAATTGAGTATTTAGGAAAACACTGAAACTGCATGCATTTTCCAAAGTGTGTAGCTTAGTGAGGAGGTAACCCCATAGTTTGTATGAAAACAGGTCACTCAACACGTTCCTAACTTGCTTTTCTCTCTTGGGCATAACTCTGGATACACCAGCACATCTAGACTGTATATGCTGAAGCCAAGATGTTCCTGGCATACCAATGAGTCATACTGATTTCTATTTCTTTCTGCCTTTTTTTTTGTCAGTCAAGAGCAATGTGAGAGAGTGGGTACCCGGTGGGGCGGGGAGAGGAAAGGAGGGAAGGGAAGGAAGAAAGGTAGAAGAACGGCCAACAGACTTACAAGAGAAAGATTTGTCTCACTTTTACTGAGTTTTGAAGTGTAGTGGAAAAGTTAATGTCTATGTGTTTTATTAGGTCAAAACCAAAGCTAAAAACTATGAAACAGTTAAGAAGTTTATCTGTTAAATGAAGAATGAGACATAATAATTAAGGATAGCTCTTTCTCAGATAGTAATTCCTTCTATTACCTTCTACAGAGCTATTAAATATTTCTAAGACTATAATGCCAAATTATAAAGATGCTTTGGGCACAATAAATATTTCATCCTCTATCTTTATGACAATTTTTCTAAAACCTGAACCAGCTCATTCAGTTTTAAAAATTTAAACATTGTATACTGTGTCAATATAATGAAGGAGAATAATGAATCTCCTCACACAGAAGGAAATCTATTGAGATAATGTCACTGAAATATCTATCTATGGTCTTAAACATTTCATATATTCAAAGGCTCTGCTTCACCTGCATGGTATGTGCTGCAATCAGTAAGGAATTCCATTGCTGTCTTTAAGAATCTAGAGTGAAGTCTGACACACACACAACCATATAGTTGATGCTTGCTGAAACAGATCATGTTTAATTCACTTATCAGTTTCAGAACAACCCAGGAGTCCAGCATGAAAAGATGGCTATAGTGTCTTGGTCTCTGACTTTTTGTTTGCTGCTGAAAAGTGGTAGCAATATTTGGTTTCTTAAAGACAGAGATTAGCACGAGAATTTTTATATTGGACAATCTGGAGATAAGCAAATACTTTATGTAACTTTGTAGCATAGTATTTGTTGGACAAAGCAGGTAAACTGTGATCTGATTTGAACCAACAGCAAACATTCTCTTGTCTCTGAATATTGGAGGAAATTTTGTCTTAAAATGGTAACAGAAGGGAGATTCCTAATCTAAGTACTCACTATGGTCTTAGCTCACCTGATTAGGTCTAAATATGATCTCATCTACTACAAAAGATCAAGCTTTGTGCTCAGGCCAATGCAATTGCTCAGCACAAGTAGCTGAAGGAATTGTCTACACAAACCAAACTCAGGCTCCTCCTCTTCCTCCCATAAGGGACTCTTATCACTGCTCACTTATTACAAGGGTACATTTTCCTCCTATTATCTCTGCCTGAGAGTGATATATATTATAATCTTTAGAAAGTATATGGGGAGATCTGTACACATCAGTTCTCAGTGAATCTGCTCAATAACGTGAATTGATCCAAGTAACCAAAATCCTCGTAAGAACTATGCATGTGCTCAGTAACACATGAGTAATTACTGGTAGAGCTGGGCTCAAATCTGCTTTCAAGATCCAGATTAAGGGAATGGAAAATAATTAAATTTCCATTTAGAGCCATGTTTTCACTTCAGTCATCTGCAATATTTAATTTATTACATCCCTCAGCTTAGAAAGGCAGGAGATCATCTAGCCACTTACAATGATAATGTAGGTTTAGTTTAGCCAATGAATAACAATAGGGTGAAAGATCAAAAAATATATTTTCAGCTTGGGCCTTTCTGATTATCTTAATGATTTATTTTAATGCCCTTTTAAAGTTTGATTAAGGCCAAAAATATGACATTATTTTTGTTGCTGCTACTTTTGAATGCATCACAATTTAGTCCAAAATTTGGCATTCAAGAATATGAGTATGTCATGAAGAAAAACATATTTCAATTTTGCTGTTATGCATAAGAAAATTGATATGATTCATTTTATTAACAATCTTTCTAGAAACCAAAAAAGGAATTATTTTCAAACTGTGTGAAAAAATACAAAATCATTTGTTGTCCAACAAATGGTACGAGTTATGAAGCTGTTTTCTCTTCTGAGTGTGGAGAGTTTCACATAGACTAAGTATAACTTACTGAGTTGACTTAGAAAATACCAACAAAACCATACACTGTACTGCTCAAATGACTGGAGTTAACAAAAACAAACAAACCCTCTCTAGTCCCCGGAAATGTAAATACAAAGTTAGATTTCCCTGTACTACATTTGATTGCATTAATTGATGTTTTAAAAAAATTGGTTGAAAATAAAGCCCAGCAGTAGCATTTTTCTTTCCTAAATCACAATAGCAGCACATTACAAACATTACCAAAAGGTCCCCTGGTACGACTGTAAAGTTCCACTCTGGCAGTAAAAATGCATCTACTGTGTGTTCTCCATTTTCATCTCCACCCTCCCAAATATATAAGAAAGCAGGTCACAAATGCAATTAAGCTTGCTTGTGCATTGCTTACATATTAATTTCTGATGAACATTCAGAAATTAAACAGTCAACCACTACATCTTTTTTTTACAATATGAAAAAAATCCCACCAACCTACGACTTGAGTTCTCATAGCAATTGGACAATTATTACTGGGTCCAGTTTTGTGATCTGTCATTTTTTTCTTCTGTCACACAGTTGCTTCCACAGTGGGAGGGACAATCCTGCTGGTATACATGGTATATACACTAGCAAACACGAGCCTTTACCGTAGGCTTACAGTGACTTTCCCTGGAGTGGGTAGAAGACGGTATTTATAAAACTACATTGAGGCTTTATCCCCAAAGTTTTTCTTCCCCTGCAACATGGGGGAATAGTTTTAAGACTTGAAAGTCACTAACAAGCTTGCACTAGTTACTTAATCTTGCTTTAACTGGGTCATTTATTAAGAGGAAGTATCAACTACCTCTGTTATAGGGCTATAGAAGTGAGATTCAATACACGTACCAAATACCCATAATGAGTATAAACATGGTGGAAACGAACTAGAAAAACAGCGATAACAATAATAATAAACAAGGAAAGGTGATCTAAAGAAGGGGGGGAAGTGAATGGGGAGGGTTATATACACATATGCACTCCCTAAGATGAATGTAAATTTCACGTATCGCAAACATACAATGAATTTTAAAATGAAAATGAAATTTAAAAATACATATCAAATATCTAGCAGGATGCAAGATGCCTGGCCCACAGTGACAATTCAGTCAATGTCAGTTATTGTTGACATGGAAGCATGATACATGTTTGCTCCATTTGTTGAGATATTATATCAATCGTTTTTAATCTTTGGAATTCCTTTATTGATTTTTGTTACTGTACATTTTTCCTTCTCCCCTCTGTATAGGGAAGAGAAGGTGGAAGAAGGAAGTCGGGGGCCATGGGCCAGAGAGCAGCCCTGGTTGTAGGGCGTTTAGACAGAAGGAAGAGAGGAGTGGGCAGAGATTTGCAGAAGGCATTTTTCCCACTGGCTCCGTTCTGTCCAGGACCATGGAGCCTGCCCAGTGGAATGCAGTCAGTGGGACATCAGAGTCCAAAGGGCCTTAGAAATGGGGGGATGCTCCTCTTGGCCCCTGGCTCCTAGAATTGAGTTGCCCTGGTCAGGCTTCTACCCTGTGGGCAAAACCAGCAGAGACCTTTCGTTGGTTTTTAAACTTAACCCAGACACTTGAGGACATCTCAGCATATGGTCATGATAGGCTTTAAAATAATACCCAGAATATGTTAATATTGTTAAATTATTCTCTTTAGAAAATTCCTTCCTCTCCAGGGACTGGCACAGCAACAATGGCTACCTTCTCCCTTCCTCTTCCTCCTCCTCTTCCTCCCTTCTGTATGTGCACATGGACATGCGTGGATGATACCCCAGGGTGAGCATGGAGGGGGCGATGATGTTCAGCTAATCCATCAGTATATTTGTTCAGATGACACAGAAAATGAGTTCAGAAATGAGGACGAGCACCACAGCTTAAATGGCAAAGAACTGCCACAACATTTGCTGTTCCTCAGGCCCTAGTCCCCAACCAACTCTCTCCCTCTCTCCCTCAGAATTAATTTCGCCTCTGAATTCCTACTCCACTTTTTAGGATTTGTAGGCCTGTATCATACGCTCCCCATGGCGTAAATCCAGATCTGATTTCTCCTTACAAGGTGTGTGTCTTCTTGGTCATCCTCTTCATCTTGATCACTCACCAGGCTTATTCTTAAGATAACTGTAGTTTAATTTTTTGGCCAATGCATGCAGGGAACAAAAGACACAGAATATAGAGAGAAAGGGAGAGAGAGGGGAGAAGGGAGCCAGCGGGAAAAATGCCTTCTGCAAATCTCTGCCCTCTCCTCTCTTCCTTCTGTCTAAACGCCCTGTCTAAGCCACTGTGTTGTAAGGGATCAGCAGTCCATGCTGGGCTTGGGGAGGAATTTTTGGTTGATTCTTTGTAACCCTAAACAACTCAACATGCAGCCAAAGAGATCTTCCCCAACTCCTACTGCTTCTCTCCCCACGGCAACATGCCTCTTGCCCTGCTTTTTGAATTTCCCCAGGCCAAAAGTGAAAAAAATAAAAGCAACAATATGTTTAGTTCTGCCATATACTTATTTCTATCTAAAATTAACAATAATTTCCCTTTTCTTGGCAGGATCTACTTACTGCCTACTAGTGCTCTTGGACAGCTACATTTTCCCTCAACAGGCAGAAAAGCAGTGGCTGGGTCCTTCCCCGCGCAGTCTCCATTTACTTCCCGCCATTTCTAAGGCACTGACCTCAACACAGCCATGCAAATTTCCCTTTGTCTTACACTTTAAGGTCTCCAGGAGAGAGACTGGGATAAAACAACGGGCTTAATAAGTAGGTGAATGCTACATCTACACCGCACTGCTCCCACCAATCTGTGGCCAATCAGAATGCCCTTCTTTAGAATGCCACCTCATGGTGACCTCTAGAAATCAGAAGACACTGGAAGGCACGGAATTTAAATGGCAAAATTCCAAGGATTAAATTGAGTTTAAATACTCAAGTAACAGTTGCTAGGGGGAAAATGCATTTTAAAAATTCAGTATGAAATATCTGTAACATACCAGTCTCCCAAGACCTTCACCCCCTAAACCAGCTGCTATAGTATCTGACCCACTGTTCTCAGTAAAACTGACACCTGGTCAGTCCATGCACAACGCATAGACAAGGAAAAGTGCCCAGCACCCTGCGTGCCATGTGCTACTTCCCTCTTCTCAGGGGCCAGAGTGCCTCTTTATTAGCCTCTGCAACTCCTGCCTTCCCAGGTGCAGCTCGGGTCTTCTCATTAGCAGTGGGCTCCCTGCCTTTAAGAAGAGCGCAGATGTCAGGCAAGCCTGACCCAATATCGGGCTGATCAGCTGCTGTTTACTTTCCTAAGCCTGAGGTTTAGTGCATCTTGAGAGGAGGCGGCGATGGGATTCTTCTCCGGCCCTCCTCCTCCTCCTGAAGTAATGGAATGCACGACAGGCTCACAAATGTCCGGAGCCTACAGCCAGCCACAAATCGGCGTTAGAGAGGGCTGCTGTTTTCCACAGGAAGCTTCCCTAAAGGACAAAAGGTCCAGACTGCTTCTCTGGAAACGAGATCTGCAGGAGCTTCGGTCCCCTGAAACAACCCAGCATGCCTGGGCACATCCAGCCTGGGGCGAATGGCCCACTCTCCTGTCCTCTTCCGAAAACATGCTTTGTATGGAATTAAATAAATAACTGTATGCGTACATATATGCATACATACATACAAATACGAAATGCATCTCTTTAAGAATCTGAAGAAATCATCTCAGCTCATGGATGTCATTAGGGGCCTGTGACAAAGAAGCCTGTGGGTCTTCTCTTTACCTTTGATCTGCATCATGAAATGTTAATGTCCATCCCAGCGGAACCCCTTCTAGAAGCACACCCTCTCCGCCAGGCTTACCCCTGCCCACTGCGGCTTCCACCCAGCCTCCATTTCCATTTAAGTGCTGACTTCGAGCTCATGCCCAGAAGCACTGACATTTTTAAACAGGGCTGGCTAAACGGCTAAATAAAATTTATTGATGATAAAGAGCACAGCCGAGATTAAACTGTGGCCATTTAATAATAAACACACTTCTATCCGGTGCAGGGTGACATTCTGCACACCCTGAGCGCATGGAACTTCACTCCTGGCGTTTTGTCTGTGGTAGGTAACGTGAGGTGGGGGGAGTGTCTGTAGAATCTGTAATTCTGTGTTGATTAGGTAAGAAACAACCACCAGCACATATTTTGATATCTCTATTAACAGCCTGTTCATGTTTAACTGCAAAACTTGGTTGCACTTCTTTCACCATCTTTGCCCAAGACAGACCAGTAAACACAATTCCTCTCTCTATAATTAGCCTTTTCTCTGAGGGCCCTGAAGTAAGTCTGCATGCCGTAGATTTAATATCCAGTGCTATATCCATATGTGCTGCCCTTGCCTGGTCCCAGAGCATATAAACTCCCCTATTAGCAGCCTTGACTGCTTAATTATGCAGATTTTTTTTGTACCCGCCTGCCTGTAAAATTACTGTGTCTAACCTTTTTTTTTTCCCTCTTTGCACCATGCTGGCCATTCTAATGAAATCGGCGTAGGGGAAAGGGCCTGATTTGCAGTTATGGAGGCTGGATCGTACTGGCAATCTGTCCTTAGTGGGAGTTACAAAAGAAGTCAAATGCCTTCATCTGGTTCTACCCTATCATCCCCAAGGTGATTGAGTTCACTTCCCGATGCTTCCCAAGTTTTCCTCAGGCTGTCCAATCAGCAGGTCCACCAGGGAGCCCAGCCTAGCTTGCAACAGTCTCTGTATCTAGTTACAGCCCCACCAGGGACAGTCAACCATCCACCCCCAAGCCTTCAGATGAAAACCTTTTCTAACAAGGCCGCCCAGCGCCAATGAAATAACACACATCTGCATATCCACTGGGTCCCATGTTTCTTGTGCTCATGGATTATGTATCTTGCAGCCTCTAATAAAGAAATGCAGTTCTTTGTTTAATGTTTATCTTGTGCTTGTTAAGCAAATGCTAATGTTGTATCAGAATGCTTTAGTGCTATTTGGGTTTTTGGTGATTTACTACAAGACAATCTGCTGTGAAGTAAATTTAGAGAGGGAGAAAAGGGGAAAAATCATTCTGGTTGAAAGGCGGAAAAAGAGAAAGGTTTGACAGAAAAATCCAGGAAAAGGGAAGGAGAGCATGTGGAGAGGAGGAGGAAGTGAGAACACACCGGAGAGGTGGTAAAAGCCAGAGACAGACGGGCGGACCAGGGACAGACAGCTGGCAGACACACATGCAGACACATGCACAAACACACGGGCTTTGGGGTGCAGGGGAGGGAAGGGCCTTATAGAAATCCCCCATCCCCAGGCTGACATATCCACTTTATCACTGGCCAGTTTGAGTCTCAGAGCTAGAGAATAAACCCAGCACAATTTCCAAAAGGGATGAGATGATCACTTCCCCTTCAGTGATAAGGTAAACAGTGTCCTGAAGGGTAAACAAAAATAAAAAAGCTTTTTTTTTTGTTGTCTGCCTTTGTGCCCTGATGGGGAGCACTGCGCACTGTTATTCACAGACCACGGGGAAGCCCTAAATTTAATTGTTCATGCCTAGCTCTGCTAGGACTAGGCAAAAAGCGTCGGAACCTCTCTCCTCCCCATTTCAGGGAGAGGTGGGGGCTGGGGAAAAGAAAAGAGGGTGGCAGCTTGAAAGCTGATGAATGAATGCCCTTTATTTATCCTTTGGCAAGAAGGGCTAGGGATCTCCACAGTGCAAGCCGTTCCCGCCTGCCTCCCAGCGCTGCAATACTGGGAGAGATGAGATCATTTTTGTACTGAGAGATTGCACATGTTCACCCTACTCCACGTTTTTGAGAGGGGACGTCAAAGTGCAACTCTCTAAAAGTAAAATTTGGAAAAAATGAGGACTATATATTTTTTTAAATACATCTGTTATAATTTGTTCATAAACTGTGAGGCGAGCGAGGTCTCAGAGCTCTGTTTTACAGTATAAAAAGACTAATTGATAGGAGAGAAGGACAGACATACAGTAGAATGGTAGGTAGGATAAGTCAGTATTCTGCTCAGGAAATACACCTGTCACAAATCATAGTCTTTTCTTTTCCCTTCTCTCTTTACTTCACAAAATAAATCAATAAATTTCTAAAAGGATGAAAAAACTCAGAGTGGGTAATGAAAAGCAAACACCTACCATATAAATACACACTCTGTCAAGTGAAAATTACATTCGCATGGAAGAGCGCCATGTTAGCTTTCTTCTTGGGTAAACACCTCTACCTTTAACACACTATGGAAGCTGAGAATAAATTCAGTCTTCACCACTGATACAATTAATTACAAGTAGTTCGGTTCTTCAGAAATACCTCGATGGTGTCACAGAAGTTTACATTTAAAGTATTAGCTACTGCTTCAGAAAATGTGTGTGCAAAATACTTAACTATTTTCTTGCTGGCTATTTGAATGCTTGTGTTTTCTTTGAACATTATTTTCCTTGATAAATTTTCTGCGAACAGTGTCTTTGTAGTGCATAAAGGCTGAATTCAAAGATATGCCAATGTAAGGAAGGAGAATTAGGTCATGAAGGCATCCATGTGCTAGCTAAATAACTGGAAATCTAAAGTCTAGAATTCTCCAAAGCACTGCCTCTGAAGTCATCTGGCGTTCTCTGCAGAGAATGAAACTTAATTACAAGTGGTGGACATGATTTGGGGATGTGACATTTGTTCTCTGAGGTCCAAGCAGAAGCCATCAACTTCCTCCCATCACTTCGTTTCACTAAATAACGTGACCATGATAGACTTTATCTGGCTCAGAGCAAATCCTAACATGGAAAGGTCTTTCTTCCCATTGTTTTAGCTACTTTGTCCCCATTAGGGGCTATTATTAGAATTGAAATTTAATGTATCTCTTTTCCCCCCCTTTAAATTTAACAGAGGGTCAAAAAGGACAGAAAAGGAAATCAATGGCACATTTCATTAGCTGGTTCTCACACCTACAGCAGGTTGTGAGTCACAGCATCGCTGTTCATAAAGTATCACCAAAACTCTCATAAATACAAGTAGAAGCAACATATAGGTGTTTGGATCTGTCTTCTTGGTGATTTATATGACTTTTTGCTCTTGTATCATCAATTCATCCTATACTTCAGTGCTGGAGCTGTGTTCTGTGTGTTATAATCTCCATTATATAAGTAACAGAACAGAAGCACTAACACACTGTGGAAAATCCCTGGGATGAGGGTTTAATCCCAAATCTCCTGCCTTCCCCAAGGGAGTGGAATTCAGGATGTGTGGGGGCCACAGCCTGTGTAGCTACGGCTTGCTCAGAAGCAGAGCCTCAGTCCAGGGGGTTTACAAAGAGCTCTACCTCATTTCTTTGCATAGTAATGGCCTACACATCCTGGCCTAGAAACCCTAGCATTAGTATAGTATAGTATTAGAGACAAGCACTTTGGAGTAATGCAGCAGATCAAAATATTAAATGAAACTACAGTTTAATCCTGTAACTTTTTTTTTTTTTTTGCTACCGGGAATCAAACTCAGGACCTTGTGCTTGCCAGGCAGGCGTGTAACTTTCATTGACCAATTCGACCCAAGAGGAACAGAGGACTGAGGAGATGTGACACTGTGTGTGGTCTTCTCCACTGGTACCAGAGCACTGCAGGATTCAGCTGCTATGAATTTTAGGCACCACGTGAAGAAGAAAACGGTGAATCAATGGTGTCACCTGGAAGTCCTGCTAAATGATCCTGGAGTGCTCTGAACTACCATTGGACTAGAATCCAGGGTGAGAATAAGACAAGGCATTTCTTGGAGGAAATAGCCCAGAATGAGGAAGTGGATTTTTTGGAGAATGGTGCTTAGAATTACACAATTGGATGCATAGGGATTGAGAGACATTCTAACTGTGAAAATGTCAGGGAACTACTTTACTTAAAAACAAACAACAAACAAACAAATAGTAACAAAAAAGCAACCCATGAAGCTCCTTTTAGAATGCTCTTTAAAGAACGTTAAACCTCCACTTTTTCTGGAATCATTCTGCACATAAAATTTTTAAAATTTGTGGTATAGGAGTTCCACTTTGGATTGGAGAAATAAACTGCTACCAAGGCAAAACTTCTGCAGAAAAGGACTATAGATTTGTGGCAAAATATAAAAAACAACTAACCCAAAGTCACTGACAAGTGAATAACAGCAGAATGAGTCTGGAGACAGTAAATTTTCTCTTATTTCCTTTTTTAAAAAGTGTGGGTTTTTAATCTACAGGGATACTAGTACTCTAATGAAAACACTACAATATCTATAGCTTGAAGAACCAGAGGTCAGAATTTGGGGCAAGTACTGGGAAACCCAGGAAAGGAAAGAACCAGGAAAGGGTGGGAGAAAACACAAGCCTGTATGCAAACTCTTCTCACATTTCTGCTGAACTCCTGAGCCATCCAAGGGCAGGACTGACTGCAAGCAAGCCAGATAAGAAGGAAAAAAAACAAAAAACAAAAACTGAGCTGACATTTACACTGCACCCCAAGAGAAAATTTGTACTTTGGGTACAATTAAGCCACCCACTGCCTAAAATAAAAGGATCAGCTCTCTTTGGAAGAATATAACAGAATCCAGAGTACCCACAACACAAGATTCACTACATTCAAGATACAATTCAAAACTATTAGGCAGACAAAGAAAATGAAATCAATTTTAAAGAGAAAAGATAATTCAGATGTTATAATTAGCATTATAGATTTTAACTGTGCTTACTCAGGAACTCACAGGACAATATCAACACATGGATAACTCTGGTCCCAAGATGAGGGGCAGAAGAACAGGGAAAATTATCGTTTAAACATAATAGCTGAAAACACCCCAAATTTAGACACAATTCTGTAGACACAAGAAATGTAGGAAACTCCAAGCAGGAAGAAATACAAGAAAACCATACAAATATATTTTGCAGATTGTGAAAACCACAAAGGAGATAACATCTTAAAAGCAGCAAAATATTAAATAACTTTCTCAAAAAATCTCCCAAATAAAATCAAACTGAGAAACCCACAAAACCATTCTATATAGGAAAAAACAATGACTTAAATGATTTCTTAAACGATGGATTCCTGAAGACAGGGATCAACACCATCCAGGCACTGAAGAACAAAGCTGGCAACCTGTAGTTTCACATCCAGCAAAAGATATCCTCCAAAAAATAAGGTGAAATGTAGATGCCTCTATTTAAGAAAACAAAGAGAATTTTTTGCTAGCAGAACTGAATTACAAGGAGTAATTCCTCACAATGAAGGGAAATTATACCAGATGAAAACTGAGATTCCCCAGGAAAAAATAAAGAACATCAGAATAAGTAAATATCCAGTAAATATAAAAAATTATTTTCCCTTTAGTTTCCTTGATATGCTTATGATTACTTAAATAATTACAATGTTGTCTTAAGATTTATTTTGTATTCAGATATGACATACAAGTGGATCTATATGGATACAAAAACCTACATGTAACATAAAGTAGTAAAATGCTCTCAGTAGACCGTGGAAAGTTGAAGATGTATATTGCAATCCCAGGACAGTCACTAAAAAAATAACACAAAGAAGGATAAAGAGCCTGCAAGTATATTATTATGAAATCCTAACAAAATTCAAATAATGTAAGAAGAGGCATAAAGGGTAATAATAATGAGGACAAAGAAAAAACAAATAACAAATGTTAGATCTACATCCAAGCACAGTAAGTTATAAAATTTTGAATACTAATTAAAAGACAGAGATTATTAGAAGGAATATAAGTATAATCTCCCACTATTAGCTCTCTATATCATTACACATAAAATATAATGAGAGATTGAAAGGAAATACATGGAAAGAATACACACCTTGAACAGAATAAGGAGTTGTCACAATAATACCAGAATTCAGGATAATATTTACAGAAACAAAGAGGAATATTTCATAATAAAAAAACATGGGCAACTGATCAGGAAGGTATAAATTCGTACATACCTAACAAAAGCTTCTAAGTACATAAAAGAAAAACTGACAATATTTAAGGAGAAAACAGAAACTAGTAACAATCATATATGAATATGTGACTGCCTCTTTTAGCATTGAATACAGACAGCCTTACAGTCACAGATAAATATTTGAATACCGCTCTTTAGTAACTGATTAGAACAACTAGATCCCCTCTCTTTTGTTTTTTTGTTGTTGTTTTTTTGTTGTTGTAGATCCCCTCTCTTACCAAACACTAGACACACACGATCTACCCACATTTTCAGCTACCTTTACCTAATGGATAGCTGTAGAACATTATACTCAACATATGCAGAATACATACTGTTTTGAAGTGCTCATGATACCATTAACAAGATTGACTATATGTTCACCATATAACATGTCAGTAAACTTAACAGAACTGAAAACATATGGAGTATACTTTCTGATCACATGGAATTAGAAGTTAACAACAGTTAGGTTGTTGTTAACTACAAAGTTTCTAGTAACTAGGAGTTAACTAGGAAAACCTCAAATACTTGAAAAATGAAAAGTACACTTCTAAATAACATGGGTCCAGAATACTATAGGGGAAATTAGAATATATTTTTAATTGAAAGAAATTGAAAATTCAATATTCTAAAACAGATGGGATACAGCTAAAGCATTTTAGAAGGAAATTTACATATTTAAAAGCTTATATGAGAAATGGGAGAGTTTAAAGCTAAGGACTTAAATTTTACTTTAAGAAACTAGAAAAGGGCAAATTAAATTCATTGTAAGGAAGGCAATAATAAAGATAAAACTAGAAATCAATAAAATAGAAAAGTAAACACAGAAACACTAATGAAATTAAAAGACAACCCTTAGCAAAAGTCTGGCAACATTGATAACCTTAGCTGTCAAGAAAAGAAATTAGGAAGAAAAGAAATTACAAATTACCAGTAATAGTGACGAAAGAGTTTAACTAGTGACCCCATAGATATTTAAAGGCCAATATGAAAACATAATGATCAACTTTATGTCAAAACATTTAACAAAAAACTAAAAACAAAACCACAGCAACTTTTTTTTATTAAAGAAATTAAATTATTAGGAAGACAGTCATGCTGACTGATGGGTTCCCCCCAGTTTTAGAAGGTTTAATTGGTGAATTTAACAAATGTTTATTGAAAATGTAACAACCATCTTAAACTCTTTTAGATAATCTTTTACATGGTCAACATAGCTCTGATACTAAAACCTTATAAAAGTTTAGTATTGGTTAACAACCAGAATAGATTCTGTTAACCATGTCAATATACTAAAAGGGATTTTGGCAGATATAAAAATTAAAGGAACAAACAAAACAGAATTGTTTCCTTCTATTTTATTCTTATTTGCGTATCTACTTAATGATAAGTGGATTGACCTCCTTAGGACTGAACACTGATCTGGGAACAAATGCTTCTAGCTCTCTTCTGCTCACTTTGGGAGAGGCCGGGGATATAGCTCAGTGGCACAAGTGCCTGTCTGGCAAGTGCAAGGTCCTGAGTTTGATTCCTGGTACCAAAAGAAAAGAAAAAAAAAGGTGCTCACTTTGGGGTTGCCTTTCCTCAGGAGCAGTCATTTTACTTCCTCTCTGAAGTAAGGCACAAGGATGCAGGTAAGGAAGTACAGGACATGAATATTTGGGGGGCAGGAAACCTGATTCTGGCCACAGGTTGACTATGCTCTCAAGTCTGGCTTCCTTGGTAGTACAAATTCAAATTTTGGTCAAAAGTTTGCAGAGCAACACAAAACAAAGCAAAACAAACACAAAAACACTTTTAAAAAAGGGAACAAGAGATGAAAAGAAGGGAGATGGAGGAGAGGGAAAGGTGAAGTTAAAAAGAACTAAGATGTATTATGTAAATGTATCACCTCCCACAAGGAACATAATCACTATGTACTGCAAACATGTATTAATAAAAAGAAACTTAGAGAAGAACCAACACCGTGAAAATGGCCATACTCCCAAAACTGCTGTACAGACTCAATGCAATTCCCATTAAACTACCATTAGCATACCTCACAGATCTCGAGAAAACATGCCTTAAATTCATCTGGAACCAGAAGAGACCCAGAATAGCAAAAGCAGTCCTGGGCAACAAGGACAAGTCAGGTGAAATCACAATTCCTGACCTGAAATTATACTACAAAGCTACTGTAATAAAATCAACCTGGTACTGGCTAAAAAACAGACCTGAGAATCAATGGAACAGACTGGAAGAAACAGCACAACCAAAAACACACTCAGCCACCTAATCTTTGATAAAAGGGCCAAACAAACTCACTGGAAGAATGATAGCCTCTTTAATAGGTGCTGGAAAAATTGGTCTGCCACTTGCCAAAGACTGAAAATAGACCCAAGTCTATCACCATGCACCAAACTCAAGTCAAAATGGTTCATAGATCTCAATATTAAAACAGAAACAGTAAATCTATTGGAAGAGAAAGTAGGTAAAAACCTCGAAGACATGGGGGTAGGCAGAGAGTTCATGAACAAAAACCAAATTCCATGTGAAACATTTGAAAGAATCAACAACTGGGATCTCATCCTACTGAAAAGTTTCTGCACATCTAAAGAAATCACCAACAGAGTAAAAAGAAAACCCACAAACTTGGAAAAAATTTTAGCTGACTATCCCTCAGACAAAGGGCTTCTATCTAGAACATATAAAGAATTAAAAAATATCAGCCCCCCCAAATTCAAAGACACAATTCAAAAATGGGCAGCTGACATAAATACACACTTCTCAGATAAGGAAATATAAATGGCAAGTAAATACATGAGAAAATGTTCAACATCATTAGTCATTTGAGAAATGTAAATTAAAACAACATTGAGAGGGGCTGGGGATTTAGCTCAGCGGCAAAAGCGCCTGCCTGGCAAGCGCAAGGTCGTGAGTTCGGTTCCCGGTACCAGAGAAAAACCAAAAA
>NW_004955402.1:13355583-13398083 GCF_000276665.1 Chinchilla lanigera
TTCTATTTCTTTGCTGAAAGAAACTGTCAATGAGTCCTTGATTGATCAATAATGCATGTCTCTATCTGCTTTCGTGAGAAACTACTCTGAACATATCAATATGTAATACAACAAGCATTGTTAATTTCCTACCACTTTGTTTGTAGCTCTGTATTGTCTGTACTGTTCTTTTGCTATTTTGTAAAAGGTTGTCTGTCTGTTAATGTTTCCCTCCTTTTATTTTTAAAATAAAAAAAAAGAAACTTAGGAAAACATTAAAAACCACAAAATTTGTTCTTACTTAATCCCTAAAAATAGAAAATAGGGTGAAAGGAAGAAAGGGCATTTTAGAATGTTCTAGAAGTCATACACAGCGAGTGGAAGTAGGAAGTACACCGTATAGTGCCGCTCTTTGTCACCACCAGAGGGGCATAGTGCCATTAGCAATGACTCTGAGAAGAGAAGGTTCTTAGGGGAAAGTAGTATTTCAAGATGTCCTAGTCAATGAAGCAAAAAAGGAATTCATGAACACAGTCAGAAAGCAGACACCTACCACTGGAGTGCCAGTGTGAGAACTCATGCTGTGGGTGGATGGCACAGAAATACCTTCTCAGGAGGGCAAGTGGCACTGACAGCCGCCCCCAGCTGCATAACTCCAGCTTCCTGTTACAGCTCTCAAAGTGGTGGTCAGTGAGCACTTGATTACGAGTTGTTCTGGGCAAGGTAGCATAACAGTAACCAAATTTATTCATCCCCCATCTAAAATGGATTTAAAAAATGGACAAAATAATCAAAGCACTATTGTTCAGATATTAGGCTAGAGGCAGGCGGTACAGGGATCTCTGAGGGACAGAGAACACAAGATGAGCCCCAAATTGCCCAGCTGATGTTCCAGAGAGATTCTAGATGCAGTGGAGAAGCAGAGACACAGGCAGATTCCCATGAGCTGGCAGACCAGAGGGGGCTAAACCACAGTTTCTTGGATGGAGTGGGAAAGAGAGAAAGTACTTCTTACCTACAGAGGGTCTTCCCTGAGTCATAAATTGAGTACTGATCAGTAAGTGCATGTGAGGAAGCTACTAGAAGCCAGGGACAATAGGTCCTTACAAGAATACAGAACATTCCCCACATCTCACACAATGCTGAGGTTTTTTTGTAAGTCGGAGTAGAAAATCTCACACTTCAATACCTTCACTGCTTTGGGTAACACTCAGAGGGTAATGCTTCAGTATTGGGGAAAAAAAATCAAACCTAAATGAAAGGTGGTTCTGGCAGGGCTGGGGATTAGCTAAATTAGCCACAGTGCCTGCCTGGCAAGTGCAAGGTCATGAGTTCGATTCCCAGTACCAGAAAAAAAACCAAAAAAAAAAAAAAAAAAAAAAAAAAAAAAAAAAAAGATGGTTCTGGCTCCCATCAAAATAAACTAATAAATAAATAGATAAATATTTGAAAGAAAGTAGGCTTCAAAATTAATTTAACTGGTTCCTTGAACAAAGCTCAAAGATATTTACATAACTACAAAAAAATTCAGAACCTACATAGGTAAAATTCACAATATCTGACACCTAATAAAAAATTCCCAAGATGTGAAGATGCAGGAAAATGCAACCCCTGAAGCAAAGACAAAATCTAATTAATAGAAATAAACATAGCAGTTATATAAATTATTAAATTAATCCAAAAACATTAAAAAGTTATAAACTATATTCTACATATTCATGAAGTAGAAGAAGCATTGGGTGTGTTTAAAATAAATAATATAAAAGAGAGAACAACTCATAGTGAGCAATGAGATGTGAAAACTACAATCAATGGATTTCACAGCTGATTAGACATCGCAGAACAAGACAGCAAATGTAAAGGCAGAAGAGTAGACATTATCCAAAATGAAACACAGAAAGAAAAAGGACTGAAAAGAAAAGTCAGCCAGCAGTAGGACAATTTGAAGCAGCCTGGCATGTGGACAGTTGGAAAACTGAAAGTGGGAGTACAGAAAATTGTTGACAGATCATATTGTCATGGACATTCAGACTGAGTAAGTTACAATTCTTTATATTTTCACGGCTTAAACATATGCTATTTTGTAAATATTGTATCTAAAATTATAGTTTTTCTTGGAAATGTTAATATTTATTTTTTTAAAAGGCTTGCATTTAAAATCTGGAATCCTGTATAGCACGAACCAGCTCAGTGAATGAGAAATGAAACTTAGTCCTAGGAGCAGGTACAATTCACACACATGCAGACCTTCATGGGTGTCTTGGTCTGATCAAAGAGAACCCAGGATTTAGGATTAAACTCTACCCGCGTCTTCATTTAACAGCACTGCAAGCAGTGAACTTTTCATCAACATTTACAAAAATGAACGAGATTTTCCTCTAGTTGAGATTTGGATGATTCCTAGTGAGATGACTAATAATTATTTGCACTGTGGGCCAGTTATAACGAAGAAGCAGAAGCAGCAATTTCTCCTTTTTTCCCTCCAAAATTTTCCTACAGACTACATAGGAAACAGCCTGCTATAAAGCATATCCATAAAATACCAAGTCAAGAACCCATTTAGAATAAAACACAAGGATCATATAGAAAATTGTGTAAGGAAAAAAGGAAAGGGAAAAGCAAAAACTTCACTCTAAGTTTAAATAACCCAATTAAATAATAGAAAAAGATGAGGATGTAGTTTAGTGTCAAAGTCCTGGGATAAATATGTCCACTCCCCGAAAAGATTAATATTTTCCCAAAACTTTAGACTTCAGGTACCTTTGTGCAATTTCCCCAGTGACTGATGGTAAAGAGCTCAACCCAGGGGACAGCTTCTTGGCATGAGGGCAGGTTCTGCAGTACCAGGCTCCTGGCTCAGGGTGCTGGCTGGTCATGGCACTTGCCAGAGCGGGTAATGTAAAAGGACTGTGGACACTGGGGACTCCATGGCAGCTGAGTAGGAGGGTTAACCCTTCTACAGACTACTCTTTGTAACACAGCCTGGTTGCCCTTGACCTCATATGCTTTCTATAAGAAACAGTAAGTCCATATGTAGTTACTATCAACCTAGGACGCCCAGCATTTAGAAGTGCTTTTCAGAGTGCTAGTTCGACTCATCAAGGACTCTTACAATACCTATCCAGGAACATAATGATCCTTTTTAAAACCTTGTTGGCTAAATGATGCCTTTTCTGCCTTGTAGGCAATTTGGATTCACTCTCTGACTGCTGTTTTCAGAAGCCATCATCCAGGGCTTTGCAGGCACACTTGGGGGGCTGGGAGGCAACACATCTGTACTGTGGCCCCAACTCTGCCTGAGGCCTGGGTAACATCCTCTGTCTCAGCTTTCTCCTGAAAACAAGAAGTGGACAGAATGCTGTCACTGTTTCTCTAAATTTCTGCTCTTCTATTTTCAATTATAAGGAAAGCAACAATCTCTAGAGTCTTTTTTGGTGACTACTAGCTGTCCTTCCCTCATGTCCCCTTTCTGTACCCATCAACAGGCCGCAGAGTTTGTGAAAAGATACAGGATGGAGATGAGGTGGGAACAACTAAAGTAACCGTTCTAATTTTTTATTCCTTAATTTTAGCATCAGCTAGAAGTCTGCTTCTTTTGTTTTCTCACCTAAGCTCGCTAGACACTTGGGCCTTGCTTCTAGAACTATGTAACGTTCAGTAAAAAAAACACAGTAATCAAACCAGTTTTTGACATACATTGTGACTCATCAAAAATTTAAAAATTGGGACCGATTTGATAAATGTATGGTTTCAGTATACACTACATTCAGAATAATCTTGTATTTTTTGCTTCTTTTATTCTACTGAAGTTTTCTGTTAACTCACATTCATATTTCTTTCCATGCTTTGTTGTATAGATTATTCTCATTTGCTAAGCACCTTTAATCACATTTTTAATGTAGGAATAAACAAGAGACTAAACCAGTGGTGGTGAACCTACAGCATGCATGTTACTGTGCTTTTAAAGAAAAGATCTTAAAGTATGAGTTGTTTCTTCTAAAGTAACAGTCTTCAGGTTTAATTGCAGTGTTCAGACTTTGCTATAAATAATTGGGTTTGGGTTGCAGTTTGGGCAGTTGTCTCTAAAAGGTTCACCATCACTGGACTAAACTATCCAGACAACACTCATCATGAGAACAAATTCTATCCAAGTTCTGCCACATAAGCAGAAATATAAACAAATTAAATGTCTATGTCAAATATAGTCTGCTGTGTTAATAGAGCTTCCAAAGCTCTTATTTTAAGCTGTATTAGGTAGATACATGTATGAATATTTCTGAGTTACATAAATCCAAGCTACAATCATCATAACAAGTAGTTCTACTTCCGGTAGTTTTATATTGCTTATGCAATTTTTTTATTATGGTATTAAAACATCTAACTAAAATTTCCTGAACACCATTTATGAGCACGGTATATATAAAAATGGCTTCAATTTGTTGATGTTATATGCCTGGCATTAGTAAATCAAAGAGCATGTATGCATCAGAGTTTCTGCCTTAGATATGAATTCACACTTCATACAATATTTGATACATAAATTTAGCAGTTTATATCTCAAGGGGAGGGGTGGGTTTCTTCTGTTTTTATTTACAGTGAAAATTGAATCTTAACTAGCCACATGGGACAGTGACAGACAATAATCTATTGTTAAATACTAGTCTTAGTATTTATCTAATTTATTGACTGAGTGAAATGAGGTTTCTGATTTAGCTCAAGAGTTTACCATTTTAAATTTCTACTTTGTGTACGTGTTTGACTAGCAAATAGTTTTCAAACTGGTATACTGATGTTGAAATTGTGACCCAATACAAAAAGATATTAATACATATCTTATATTTAATTTGTAGTTTAATATCTCTTTCTAAAATAAAACAGTAACAAGTGACTCTTTTTTAATAGGGTGTATGTCTGTGTGTGTGTGTGTGTGTGTGTGTGTGTGTGTGCATATATGTGTGTTAAACAAGTTTAATTAAGGGTAATAAAATTGGCATTATTTATTTCTTTGGACACGCAGCATCCAAATAAGCAGCTACTGTTTCAAATAATTTGGATAAACTGAACAAAAAAGTGGACATAGGCAAAAAAATAATATAAGGTGCTTGCATGAGTGTGTGGCAGTATCATAAATTTTCTCTACAGAACTTCTTCAAGGTAGACAGAGCTTTTAAATCTGCTTTTTAAATATTATGAGTAGAAAGATATGGATTAGCTGTGGCTTTGCTACTGTTTCTAAGAAGTAAATTTGCTGTTCAGTAGCTAGTACTTTAAAGTTTAATGTGGCGATTAGCCTGTATTTTGCAAGAGTCTGACCATTACTAGAGTATGAAATTAGGAAATGTATATTTTGCCTTACACTCTTTTTCTAATTATACCGACTTCGTTGACATTAGAAAAATATTTGTGCACTGCATTCCCCTTCAATGACCTCATTAATGGAACTGTTGCCTCCACATAGATTTTAAAGTTAGGAATTTGGATCCTAGAAAGAGCCTCAAGAAATAAGATGGATTTCTTTAGGACATCTCATAGGAGTAAGTAACCATGAACGCTTGAAAGTGGATTTGACTATCTGGTGCTACAGATCGTAGGGTAATACCTTGGCAATTTTGTCTAACCTCTGAACCAGGTTTCTCAATTAAATTGACCAGAAAGCAGTCCCCTTTCCTTCCCAGATCTTACCTTGGTAGGTTGCAAACTCATAAACGAAGTTAGGCAGCTGCTATTATGCTTGCGTTTGACACAGTTATGTTATAAATTTAAATGAAGCAATATCTACTCTGTGTTCTAGTTCCTCAAATGAATAGTTCATTTCATATAAATAGAGGGATTATTAATAACCACATTTTGCTTTCCTATTCCCTCTGTAGTTTCAATTAGTTACACAGATATTTACTTCCTTCTTACCTGCCTAATATTTAAAAATCTTTATTCCACTAAAGAACAGCTCAGTTTGCAGAATAAGTAAAGTGACTCAGGAGTAACATTCACCTCCTGGGGACTGTTAAGAGGCTGAACAGGAGGCTACATACAACCATCCTAGAAACGCTTAGTCAAATGGATAGAAATCTTTTTATACCTTGAATTTTCCTACATAGCAAATAAACACAAGATAAATCTTGAAAAACAGAGAAAATTTAGTCCTAATCTCCACAGTGACTAATGACTATTTGGAATGTAGCATAAAATTAAAAAATATCAAAAGCCCAAAGAATTAAATTACTGCAATTGCTGCATTTGTATTTTTTGGCACTGTAAGAAAGAACATCTCACTTTGATAGCCTCCAGTGATGTAAACTTGGATAAACCATCTGACCTCTCAGATTTAGTTTATTCATTTGGGCCAAGTGACTCATAAGAATTGTTCCAGATCTAAAAACATTATGGGATTGTATTATTGGTGGGTATACTTTAGGTAAGGTTTTTTTTTTTTTTTTTTTCTGGTACCGGGAATCGAACTCATGACCTTGCACTTGCCAGGCAGGCGCTGTGCCACTGAGCTAAATCCCCAGCCCCTGGTAGGGTATACTTTAATAAAGCTTCAATCAGCAAACATTGCTAAGTGATACTTCAAATACAAAGACTTGCCATATTGACACTGAATACTCGGGCTGGGTGGGCAGTTGTACAACGAAGAACAAAGTGACTGCTACATTTGGGGGAGGTGGATAATCAATCCGTAATGAAAAGGAGATTTTTGTGTAGGCAAATAAGAAGATGTTACAATGCAAGCAAAGGCCAAATTGTTAAAAGCCCTGAACTCTAAAATAAAGGGGTTAGACGTTGACGTATAGGTGATGGGGTGGAATAAGACATAGAAAAGATGAAAGAGCACCGGAGACGTTCTAACAGGGTAATAGCATTAATGACAGCAATAGCTATATTTTATTTGGCATTTATTATATGCCATTCACATCAGATCCTTTCCTTGTAATAATTCATTCAAATAATGAAGATAATAGCCCTGAATTATGTAATATTATTAAACTTTTTGCTAGGAAGATAAATTGAAGAAAAGAAATATTTAAGTAACTTGGGTAATCACAGGCACATACCATGCTTGGGGAAAAGATCTACAAAGATGGGACCTACAGTGACTGAGAGAGCCAGGAAGCAGGCATTTGTTTTGGCAAATCCTATTTTTGGGATATTGTTTACTGCAGTAAGAAAATCTGTGCACATTTTAAGTGTAGTGATGTTTTTTTACTAAACTGCATTTTTATTTTGGGGAGAAACACATATGTAATAGTTATGTTCATGAGCTAGGAGTGTGTATGTATTAAAGAAAAATGTAAAAATAATTCACCCAATCTAAAATAGACCTGGTTTAGTGTCTACCATGTCTGTGTGGAAAAAAGCGCAGGGAAGTCTACCAAACATTTAAAGAACAAATGATACCAGTTCTATATAATCTGTTTCAGGAAAGAGTAGGAACAGTTCCCAATTTATTCTTTGATGCCAGCATTCCCTAATTCCAAAAGATAAGACAAAGATATTACAAGGAAGGAAAACTATTTTTCTAGGCATGCAAGGCAAGTTCAACATTTGAAAATCAAAATCAAATGATGTAATACATGTCAACAAGATACAGAAAAAAATAGCCTATGATCGTATCAATAGATACAGAAAAAGCATTTAATAAAAATCACTCACTCATGATAAAAACTCTTACCAAACTAGGAATAGAGGATGACTTCTTCAGTCATGAAGGATATCTACAAAAATCTTCCAGCTAAGAGCATTCTAATAAAAATAAACTAACACCTTAGAGTTCGTCCTTAAGATCTGCCCTCTATACTCCTCTCTAAGATCTTGAGGAAGACAATGATGTTCCCTCCTAATATCCCTATTCAATGCAACACTCAAAGTCTTAGCAAATACAATAAAACATGGAAAAAGATACATGCGTATTGGAAAGGAAGAGATAATACTGTCTTTGTTTACAGATGATATGGTTATTTCTCTGTGTGCTACAAGAAGTCCCAAACAGTGAGGTTTCTACAACCAATAAGCCATTATAGCAAGACTGCAAGATTAAAGGGTAGAGATTTGTTCTAGATAGTAGACTGGAGCTAGGATATGAAAATATTTATATCTGCTGCAGAAGCAAGCACTGGGTATCAAAATATGCAAAAGTTTAAATTCTTTATACACAATTGAGTAGTATTATATAAAATCTACCTATACCTTATTATATACTTTGAAATGATTACTAGATTTCTTACAATACCTGATACAATGTAAATCATCATTTTGTTTAGGAAACAGTGACCAGAGGAAAAAGTCTATACATGTTGAGTACAGGAACATTAAAAAAAATTTTTCAGTGCAAGGTTGATCAAATCCACTGATGCAATACACATGGATATAGAGGGCAGACTCTATACTAAAGTCAACTGTTTTCCTATATACAAAAATAAGTGAATAGAATGCAAAATTAAAACCACATCATTGAATTAACATCAAATAAAATGAATTACTCAGGTATAAATCTAGCACACTGTGTGCACAATCTTTACAAGGTAAAACACAATTTCTCTTACTCTTGATGAGAGAAATTTTAAAAAAGGTTTTAGAAAGGTTTCTATGGACAGAGATTAAATATTGGTAAGATGTCAATTCTTTCAAGCTTGATTTATAGATTTAACACGATCCTGATCAAAATGCTGGTGTGTTACTCTGTGGATATTGGCAAAAAGATTCTAAAATTTATATGAAAAATCAAAGACTGCGAACAACCAACACAATACTGACGAAAAGCAAAGTCCTAATACTGATGCTACCTGACCTTAAGACTCACTGCAATGCTACAGAAATCAAGAGATCTGCAATGGGTGAAAGAATACTGTAGGCAAATAGATGACAGAATAGAAAGCCTAGAAACAGACCCACAGAAATTTAGTGAATGCATTTTTAACAGAGGAGCAGTCACAATCTTTTAACAAATGAAGCTAGAATGGACACACACACACAAGTGAACTCAGTCTTACATTTTTAACAAAAAGTAGGTTAAAATGGCTCACAAACCAAATGTAAAATGTAAAAATTAACTTCTAGGAGATAACACAGAGGAAAATCAAGGTATTTGGATTTTGACAGTGAGCTTTCAGATACAATCCCAAAAGCGTGACTCCTTAAAACAAACATTGATAGGATGGGCATCATTAAAGCTAAAAGCTTCTGCTCTGCAAAAGATAATATTATAAAATGAAAAGATAAGGTTTAAGCTAAGAAAGTATTTGCAAACACATGTCTGATAAAGGATTTGGTTGCAAAATATATAAAGAAACCTTAAGATTTAATAAAAGACAATATGAAAAGTAAGAAAATTACCAGAACAGAGTCTTCAGTGAAGAAGATAAGCAGAAAGCAAGTAAACACATGAAAAATGCTTGGTGTATATTGTTCCTCCCTAGTAAATTACAAATGAAAGCAAGGAGGTATCCATTTGTCCCCATTGGTACAGCTAATGCCCCAACACACTGAAAACCCAATACTGTCAATGATCCAGGGGGCCCCGAACTCTCACTCACTGCTAGCAGGAATGCAAAAGGGTACAACCACTTTGGAAGTTTCTTATAAAAGTAAACATACTATTAAAATGCAACTTGGCAATTACATCCCTAGGCTTAAAATGTATATTCTAATGAATTTATAATGTATGTATGCAGAGATACATGGACATGAATGTTCTTTACTAACAATAAAGGTCAAAATGTAAAGCAACCAAGGTATCTTGCAATAGATAAAAGGATAAGCAAATTATGGTACACCTAGATAGTGAAATATTATACAGCAAGAAAATAAAAGCACTATCAAGCCACAAAAAGGTCACGGAGGAACTTAAGTGCATATTACTAAGTGAAGGATGTCAATCTTAAAAGGCTTTTTCAACTACTTCATTCCAACTATTTAACATTCTGGAAAAGGGAAAACTATGGAGCCTGGAAAAGACCCATGGTTCTTAGTGTTTGCAAGGGAGAGATGAGTTGGTGTAGTACAAAGGAATTTTAAGGCACTGAAACTATCCTGTGTAATACTGTAATGGTAGATACATGACATTATGCACTTGACAAAACCCTCAGAAGTGTGCAACTGCCAGTGACCTCTGATGTAAACTATGAACTTTAATTATCACTATTGTTCATCAGTTATAATGAATGCACCACACTACTGCAAGATGTCAATAATAAAGGAGAGAGAACGGGGGAGAGCAAATGGGAACTCTCTATACTTTGGGTTAAACTTTTCTAGAAACCTAAAGTCCCTTAAGAAATGAAGTTTATTAACTTAAAAAAATCCACCTCCATCTGAACAGATCTTTTTTGGGGTAAGGGGCTGGGGCACACCTATGTGGAAAAATAAAGAGTGTCATCAGAAATTTGAAAGCAGCAGAGAGAACCAGAGAGCAGTAAACACACTAGGAAGACAGGATTCCTCCTTACTGCACTATTGGCTCCTGACGTCACCCCTCGCCACACCAATGGCAGAATGCCCTGTTACAGGAAGTGTGAACATGGCATATTCCAGCTCTTGTGCTTGGAAGAAAACTCATGTTGCAACAGAACTCCTTGCATGGCACGCAAGGCCCCAAGTGGTGTGGACAGTCTCCAATTCTCTGTTCCCCCTGGGTCATTTTAGCCCATTCTCTCTAGTGTCCACCCCGCAAGAGGTGTGGACACAGGAGAAAGTCCTAGGGGCTTACAGCCTTGCTCATTCTTCAAATGTCAATTAGGGAGGGAGCTCTCTTCCTAATAGCCATCCCTCAGTTTCCCAGGGAGTCTAAAGATAATTTTCCTATGCTCCCGTGGGCCTTGTGCTAGGCCACAGTTACAGAAATGTCACATCATGATATAATTACTCATCTGCATGTCTGGAAACTCATCTGAGCCCAGCTCCTTTAGGAGACCATCATACTGCATCTATCTTTATAGCCCTCACATGTAGCACAGAGCCTGGTATACAGTAAACATTGAATAATTGCTTGTTCAATAAACACCAGGAGCTGAACATGCAAGCCTGGATTTACCACAGTCTCTAAGGTAATATCTTCTACCTAGTATTGTAACAGTTCACACTTCTCTAATTCTCACTTGTGCACACAGTGAACTCTTGATTATGCACAAGAGGATCCTCATGTTGTAGTTTAGCGTAGCAAATCTTACTTTTAACTTCTTGTTGACATCACCAGCTGTTTACCTTGTGTCCTTCACTGACATTGTCACCAATTCCCTCTACCTTATTCTCACAGCAGCCAAGATCATGGCAGAAGCTGGAAAGAGACACAAACCCTTATCTGGCTCTTCTAGACACAAGATTCTAGTCTTAATGCAAGAAATTCCAAAGTCAGGAAAAAGTGGCTATCAAGGGAAACCTGATAAAGCAGGAGACCAGGTCATCTCCTTGTGAGATGGTATGCAGTGGGAAAATTGGGAATATTCTTCTCCACAAAAGATCTTTATCATAAACTATAAATCTTTGAATGGACTTCAGAATAGGATCCTTAAAGAATGCTACAGTTCAATATGCCATATAGTCTATGTCCACTATTACTAATGTTTTATAAAGTTTAATTTCATCAAGATCTTTAGATTCACCAACTTGATCATACTAAATGGTAGGATGTTTAAGAATAAAACATGAACAACTACATGTATAGTCATATATTAAAAACTATCTTCCATTTCAGACTGCTAGTAAAGATAAAATATAAATACTTTAATTTCAGGCACAGGACTTTTTTGGTCTTATTTTATGTTTCCCTGAGTATGTTATACAAAACTATTTTTTAATGTCATTTACATTAAACTCTTGAGCTGCTGACTGTGCCTTAGATTCTTCTGAAGGCCCCCAGTAGTGATTCCTCTTTTAAATTTAAAAGCCTAATGAACCCAGATTTTAAAAAGTAGCTAATATTGGGTTGAGGGCCAAACAATATAATGATGCAGAGCTACTTGCATTATTCCTGGAGCTATTTGATTTTGACAAGCCCACATTTGGTAATTAACATGAGAATGCCCCCTTGGGCCGTTCTCCTGTTAGCTAAAATATCTTATAAATTACTGTAATAAAAGGGGAAAAAAGGAACACGCTGCCTGTCAATGTTTCAACTTATCTAGCAGGAGGAGGAGACAAAGCCCCGATCTGGAAACATGCAGATGCCAAATGGGAGCATAAATTCTACTGTCTGCCCCAACGCGCGCGAGTGGCCTATTCAACAGCAAGACACGAGCACAACAGCCACAGAACTCCCCAAGCAAAAGGTGTGCTGGCCCTCTGGACAGGTAGCATTTGCAGGTTTCATAATCGTCGCTTAGTGACACCACATCATTGACTAAACGCCAGGCCGGTGGACAATGCATTTGCAACCCACCGGGCAGCTTCACATGCTCCTTTCTCAGGTCTCCTGGCAGAGTTTAATAAATAATACCATCCACCAATGATGTCAAATACAGTCTAATTTATTGTCCTAATCTAGATGAATGTATCAACATGGCCATAATATAGATTCTATGAGTGTTTGTGGTTAGGAGTCAAATGTCTGTCTTCACCACCTCTATTTGCTCCCACGTGGCTGCAAGCTTGTAATCAGCTAAAAGAACTGGAGTGGACAAATGAGCAGGTTTTAGAGTTTATTTGCTTGAGGCTAAGATTCAGCAATGGCATAATTTTAATTCTGCTCAGGAGCAATAACAATTTATAGCCAGTTCCTTAGAATTAACTTCTAAAATTCTTTGTGATTATACATACATTTTTTGTACTCTCACTACATAGACATATTCATCAGCTCGTTATAGGCACACAAACCACTAAAAGAGAATCATGACACTGGTAATAATTTCTTCCTAGGTGATGGTCATTATCATGTGTGCCTCATATCCCTACTGATACACTTTATGCACCCAGGAATCGGGCAAAGGCACCAGTACCAAATGTATCTGAAAACAAAACTTTTATTTTCTCATACCACAGTTTTACCTACTGGTACTAAATCAACTTTTATTATCATCAATTTGTTTTAATCTGGGACATTAACCACATTATTTTGAGTCGACAGCAGCTGCTGATTGAACACTAGTGTCCAACGTCCTATTATTTACAGCCTTATTTTACATTTTCATTAAAGCCCATAGGGAATCAATGGGTATAAAGTGTAGACTTATTGATAAAAATTCTGAGCCTGCAATGGAATATTGCACAAAAATAGCTCTTTAATCCATAACAGACATAATTTGCTACTACCGCTGCATTTCAACAGGAACAGATCCAAAATCATGTCAGTGTTCCCATTTTTGTGCCACAGAGTAATGACATTTAATCAGGAATATTGCGGCACTCTTTTGGTGACAGCTGAGACACAAACTCAGCCAACTGATGCAATTCCTCTCTTACTGCTGGCCGCCTATAAACGGCAACCACAAACAGGAAGCTGCCTTACCTCTTGCCTACCATCAGAGGAAAATATAAAGAACAAGGTTTATAGACAGACTGAAACTGGAGTCTATTCTGGCTTCCTACAGCCTTCTGGAACTACCTACAGTCTCTGTGCATCCCCTTGGCCAAAGGAAGCTTAAAGAAACTCTTCTAGATCTTAACGTAATGGCGCTGCAGTCACCAGGTGTGAGGCAACATGAGGTTTGCAGAATGCAGCCGCCATGGCTCCTGCTCTGTGAGATCGATGGCCTATAATTACCTGGGAATTACTTGGACACAAATCAATGGTGTATTACGTCCCATTCATAATGAGCAGGGTAACTTTTGCCTGGTCTGTGAACATCACAATAAAGACAGTTTCCCCATCTGCTTGCTCTGCCTTCCACTGCCTACCCAAATTGCATCCTATGTAGCCCCCAAAAGCCTGGGGCTGCGGGTGGAGGACTTTAGGCAAGGGATCACAGGCTGTGTGGTCCAACTCGGAAAACAGCCTTCCCTGCAGAGTTTGCAGGTTTTCCTTCAACCCAGCTCTGGATGAAGATTGACATCTCTGAGATAAAAGGCTCCGCGCATTCCATTAGATGTCATCAGCTTGGCCAGCCTCCTCCCCCCTGGCCACACCCCAAGGGAATAAGTCACATTTTGATGACATCCATCAAGCTCAGCTCAACAGTTTGTGGCAATTTCTCCATCTTACAGCCGTCACTGAAAGAGGGGTGGGAGGACAAGCGGTGGGCAAGGAGTATGTGTGGGAGGGTGTTGCTGCTGTTTGATCAAATGTGGAATGTACAGCCCCATAACCAAGCTGGCACTAACACACCACTCTATCCTGTAATATTTCTTAAAAGTAAGGAACAGAGCTGGAGTCCTGCTGGATTTCCCTTAGCAACCTGACAAGAGCCCACAAGGTCAGCTAGCAGGAAGCGCAGAAAATTATACAGTGGGGAATTATCAGCTAAATTATTTCACTATACTCAGGATTTTTACTGTTCTTCCCAAGACAGTGGCCTCTTGCTACCCAGATTAGAAACACGAATAAAAGGACAAGAGTGACAAAAGGAGGGGGAAGTGGAAGGGAAACATTTTAAACAGCACATTTTATTTTATTACCATATATATACATACATACGGCTTTGTTTTGTTTTAATGCACTTTCTCGAGGCTACCACCTAGGGATCCAACCTGCCTGCTTTCTTCTCTGGCCATGATGCTTCTTGCCCTTTTCCTCGGGGTGGAAAGAGGGTGGGGGTTGGGCCGGAGACTGCATCGCTACCAGGTTTGCTCCACAAGCTCCAGCAGCAGGAGCAAGCATGATTTATCAATTAACAGGTAATGAAAAAAATTCTCTGCAATTAAAGATATGATTTTGCTCAAACAGGAAGCGGCACCATACAACTGTGTACCCCTCTGAGGAACACTCAGCTCCTGTCACTAATGTGGAACACAGCTAATTTTAACAGAGTGTGTGTGGGCCCCTTGGGGGGCTCCATGTTGATGAAGGAATATACAGTAGGGAACCCCCAGAGGACCTCGCTGATTGGAGAGCCCCAGGAAAGGTGTAGGGAAATTACATTTCCTGTTTCTTAGGAGAGTTATTAAAGGGGAAGGCAGCTTTAATCACTGAAAGACCAGTTGCTGTATTATTTTTGATTTATATACCAAAACAATACCCTTTATTCCTTGGTTGCTTTTTAATATATATATATATGTCAGTTTAGTCAATATTATATTTGACTATAACATGTAAAGAGCCTTTGGATTTGGCTAAAAATGTGAGGGGTTTTGAAAGATTATACAAGATAAAATATATTGTTGCTACTCAACCAAAAATCAGAAAGTAGAAAAGAAATTCCCTCTCCCTCACTCTTTTTTCCATGGAAGTCAACATGAAACTTTGTTAGAAAAAAACAAAAACAAACAAACAAAAAAAGCACCGTGAATTTACTGTTACAAGGCAAAGCTGTAGTACCTAGTACTTTCTTCTTTTGGATATATAAACAATTTCCCTATAAAGTTTTCATTTCTATGCAGTAAATGCAAAAAGGGCAGAGTGCTTTGTTAAAATTACGTTTATGTCAATTTGTTTAAAATATTTTTATAATTGAATCGATGTTTTACATCAATAACTTAATAAACTTTGGAGATGGAAGAATCTTTAGATAACCTAGTCTAACCCTTTTGTGTCTCTACAAGAAAACAGAGTCAGAAAGGCTAAGTATTAATAACAACACAATAACAGCATATAACATTGCTTAGATAATTATTCTAGTAGGAGCTACCCTGAGCTCTTTGCACATACTATTTAATTCCCACAGTAGCCCTGTGAAGTATTAGTATCATCAACTACCATTTTCTATCACTGCTGTCTTAGGAGGAGAAGTTTAGGCTTGGAGAAGATCAGTAACTTGTCCAAGGCCAGAGGAGAAGCGCAGAGGCAGGACAGGAGACCAGGGATTCTAGCCCATACCATTTACTACTAGGATGCCCTGATTCCAGAGACACTGGTCCAGATCTCGCTTTGGGGTTTAGCAATAAAGAAGAAAACTATTTGATATGTAGTAGGTTATGTTGAAATACTCTGTTCCAACAGATCATCTTGCAATGCTGAATTTCTAGTAGAAAGTCCCAGTACCAAGTGCAAATGTCCAACCACATAGGACGTTTGTGCTTCAGCGAGTGTCCTCAGTGTGGTTGTTGGCTAGTGACACAGGGGCAGGAGTGGACTGCAAATGACCTTGGGGCAAATAAAGACAGGGAGGCCTGGCTCCCACTTCTGAGGACTCTTATCTCCCAGAAGAACGCTCCTTGGTCTCTCTCCAAACTCCAGGTTAAGTTCCCTCAAACCACTGTCCAGGCCAAATCTAACTACATGTACAAAAACAAGCATTCCATTTCTGGTGTTTTTAAAATTTAACTCCAGACTTTGTCCTCCTAGAAGAGCCCAAATCTATGACCCTTCTGGAGAATGTCCCCACTGAAAACTCTTCTGCTGGCCAACAGTGTTAATGAACTACAGGGTATGGCTTCTGCTCAAATAGCTTTCCTTTGAAAACACAAAACAGGAAAACCATTCCAGGGTAGCCACTAGAGGTGACAGGGAAGAGGCCTTCAAACCCTGCCCCCCAGGATCACCTGGGGCAGAGGCGTCCTACTCCCTTAGATGGAACCTTTGGAAAGAGGTTACCCCTGTCAGGTTTGCTCATGTTTCTTTGGAGGATTCCTATGACAGTTCTTAACTACATTCTCAGGGTTTGTTTTTCCAGAAATGGCCTATTCATTTTTATCACCACACTCAGAACTTACGTGAAGCAGACAATCACAGGTCTGAAGACTGGCTCCATGGAATCTAGTAGAACTGCCTGACCTGCCTGACTTGAAAATTTCCATCAGGAAATCCAGTCTTTCTTTCTTATGCTTCCTTATGGCTCCCTGATCCCCTCACAGACAGACAGACAGCTCCAATGTGCACACACACCCCATGAACCTTGGGCCAGAGCCTCAACCTCACCAGGGAAAAAGTGGTCCAGACATCCTGTCTAATGCCTTCATTTAACAGATGAGAAGCTTCAGCCCTGAGAGGATGAGGCCGCCTGCCATGTGCTAGGTATAAGTGGCAAAGCTCAGGACTCAATCCTAAGGATAGCTAACCCAAGGCTCACTCTTCACAAAGCACTATTTCACCATAAAAGTCATTCTCCATAATGGGATAATCCAAAAATATTCCTTTCTTTAAGTCCTTGTTTAGTGATCCTATTTTATAAATTACCCATTTCCCAGGCCTTCTCAAGGACTTCTACACAGATATCCTCACCCATGGGTGTAGGGCCCCTTGGATAGAACCAGACACAAAACAGAGTCTCAGACTTCCAAGAAAGACAAACTGACAGCAAGCTCATCCCATTCCACACAGTTCACACCCTGGTCCTGTTCCTGGGATGATCTCTCCCAGGAATTCATGTTCTAGGTTTGAAGACACCTGAGCAAATTAACAGCATCTAAGAATATAGAGTGTCAGAGACCCCACTACATTATGAATAATTTGTGAAGGAAAAATAAATATTGGGAAGTTATTTAGACATTCAAAACTTGAAAGAGAAAAGATAACCCTGAGTCATATTCTAATTTTTATAGGTACAATTTGTACCTATCTTTCAGTAGATGAGAGAGGTGGCACGCGAGAAACGGATCATTAAACAGTAGTGTGAAACCAGGGAAATTAACCAGCTGCTGCGAAAGCCACCTCTCTTATTCTCTGAGAAGGAGAGAGGAGCGGGTGGGGGCGGGGACGAGGCAGCACTGGGGAAGCAGGAGCACAGAGCTGATTCTACCTCGGAAGCTTTAGCTTAGAAGTCTGTGGACCATCTTTAAGCTAATGAGCAAAAAAAGTTAAGCAAAGAATAATGGCTGCACGTAACAGATCTTTCATGCTATTGAAATTATAATAATTTTATCCTGGAAGAGCTTTAAGACTACTTCATGCTATGCCCTGAATTAGCATAGAAGGAAACTCAGGTACTGAGGCAGAGAGGGGCTGGATCTCATATTTGCAGAGTGAGTTGGTGGCCAACAGCATGGCTCCATCCACCAGCCCACAAGTCCTGGTCAGCCAATTGGCCAAAGACATTAGGGAGAGTTCTTCTAATCAACCAAGTAAGGACACTGTAGAACATGGATAGGTTGTGGCTGTTTTGGTATCTTTCTGAATGGATGGGGCAAGGTTTTCTCTTTGGAAAGAAACATGACTGGGCTATTGAGGGAGCATTCCATGTATCCCCTCCAAGGCAAAGATACAAAAAGCAACATGACCTTAAGAGGGAAAGAATTTGGAGCCAGAGGCCATCCTGAAACAGTGCAGGAAAGCTCTCATGAGAATACTGTACCGTATGGTCCAGAACTTTGGGGAAAAACATTATGGGAGTGGAAGGGGAGCTGCGGTCTGTGGAGTGCCTTCATTATAATGTCACACTCTGACTTGTTACGGTGTCACACCCTGACTCAAGACAGTCTTGACCAGAAATGCTACATGGGCTGTCCGTTGTTACACATAGGGAGCCAATGTTCTGGCCCAGATCCACTCCGAAGCCCAAATGCTTTCTTGGGGACCCACCGTGGTCCTCTTCCTTCAATCTACAAGTGCTTTAAGTTATTTAATACAACGATTAGGTATCAGGAGCAATGCACTGAATGTTACGTTCCCTCCAAAATTCATGCACTGAAACCCTAACTCCCAATGTGATGGTATTAGGAATACGCTAGGATGAGGCAAAAGTGAATTAGGAGGCTGATTAGGTCAGGAAAATGGGATCGTCAGAGATGAGATTAGCGCCCTTATAAAAGAGACAATAAAGAAGTCTCTTGTTGATCCTAAGTAGAGACACAGTAAAAAGGCAGTCTGTGAACCAGGAAATAGGGCTTCACCTGACACAGAATCCATATTGATCTTGGACATCATGTCCACCACTTTGAGAAATAAACTTCTGTTGGACATAAACCATCCAGTTTATGGCATTTTGTGATAGAACGCCGAATGGTCTAAGATACTGGATGAAATGAGATAATGGTGTCAGCTCATCATTCACATTTTAGTGCCTTCATCAAAAAAAAAATTTAAATCTTCTTTCTGCTCCTGAATGGAATGGGAGGGGAAAAGGTCTCTTCTTAGCTTTCTTTCTAATGCTACTCAGATACTTGGAAGAACAAAAAGGACAGCAGCCAACATCAAGAAAAGTAACATCTCTGCACCATGACTGTGGTGCCAAAGAAAGAGATAAAGCAGGAACAAAGTAACAAATTATATTGTCAGAGAAAATGTGAACTTTTTGATTGGGGATGACATTTATTTTAAGTGTGCAATGACGGCAGGAAATCTGTCAGGTTAAGACATGGCAGAGGTTTCAGCGTTTGTTAAGAGTGTCGTGGGAATTTAGCTAAAACTGTTAAAACTGACACCATTGGCTTTTGTTAACACATTAAGCATGGGAAAAGTGCCAGTCAGCATATTCTCCATAGCATCAGTTTAGTTAAATCATCTGGAAGATGCATAAGACCGGGTGGGATAATGATGGCTACAGTTTTCAGCACATGGGGAGACAGAGGGAAGAAGGCCAGTGCCACTCTGATAAGAATGACAAATGACTCCTTTAAGACATGGTTTCCAACCATAGAAGATGGGAAAGCGGCACTTTCATTGGTCCAGCTATCTCGCTACAGATATTTTGGCACAGGGGATAAAGTTCACTGCTGCGATGCTAAGGCTGATAGAAAGATGTGGCCACTGATACACACACAGATACACACACATATGGATTTGGTTGAAGTAAAATCAAAGGCTTGTCTCAAGCATTCTGCTTTTAAAATAACTCAGTTATTACTTCAGAGTTGGGCTAAGTGATAAAAAGCAGAAATTGAGATGTTTGCCTAATGAGATAATCTAAATCAAACACAAAGGCACTCTTGGTTCTTCAAAAAAATCTTTGAAGAGATCCATTAAGGTGAGCCTTGCCTTACCTGATTCCTCTCAAGAAGCGAATCAAAAGCAGGAAAACCAAAACCCTAGCAATGACATGTGTCTCCAGAAATTAAATGGGTGCCAACTCTTGGTGAGTAGAACAGGACTGTACTGGAACTGCAGCCTAAGCTTATTTGGACAGATGTTTTGATTGGAATAGAAGAGTTTCGTTCTCAGCACTCTCTGACGAGTAAATTAAAATGACACGTTTGTTGCACAGAAATATTTAAGAAAAAAAGTTTGGTGTGTATGTCTGGTGAGCACAGAAGTTACTGCGGTGCTGCCAAAGGGTGCTAGAAAATGCAATGCCTTTTAACACGACACCATCCGTGTGCGCCGCGAGACCTAGGAAATGAAATATTCTTTGGGAGGTAATGCATCCCTTGGGGGCCATTTTTTCCTTAGGGCACAGAAAACTGGGATTCTGTTCTAGGGTCCCCTTATTGGTTCCACAACTAAGAGAAGCCTTCAATTTGGCAAGGCACACTGAAGCAAATGACTTACTGCCCTTTGGCAAAGATTGAATCTTGTTCGTACCTCTAGTTCAAGATTTACATTCTTTGTAGTCCACAGAGGCTGAGTTTGCTGGTCACCTGACTTGGGGTTTCCTGGTTAGCTTCTAGGAGGGTGTTTATTGTCCACAGGTTAGGGTGCATATAATTCAAAGCTTTTCTTGGCTCCCTGGTTAACTTGTAAATGATTACTCTATGCTCAGACTTTTCGGCAGTAGACTCTAATGAGGATAAATAATATAAACCCCATTTTCCAACTATAACGCCATGACCTTTCCTAAAACAGTATCACTGTACAACCGTAGGCGACCAGTGTAACTTTTCAATCTGCCATGTGTTAGGAAGTTTTTGCTCATTTGAGCCTGTCTGGTTCAGCTGATAAAATGCAGACACCGAATTAAGGACAAAAACATAGAAGCGTGCTGCCAAGAACTCTCTTTCTACTATGCAAACATCATCTTGTGCAGCTTAAAACACTAAATGTTTTTCCTAAAGCACTGCTTCAGCCATCCTCCCCCATCACACCGAGAAGAGAACATATGGAGGAATGAGCTTGGACCAAAAGGATCTTTTTTTTTGGCTACAGGAGCAGAGCAATCACACAAGCACAGCACCTCATCAAATACACCAGACTGGCACAGTTTGGACTTTACCAACCTAATTTCCTAGATCTTTCAAGTCCTCTCATCCATCTCAGGCTATTCCCAAGCATGGGCTCCTTCAGAGTTCACCAAGCTTAGCATCTGAGTATTGGGGAACGTCGCTACCTACTGTTTAATTTTAAAACAAGACAGAGCACTTGCCATAAACATTTGCCAGATTCAAAGAAAATTAATTCTCATCCTCAAATAATACTGAAATAAGGTCACTGGAACTGGCCTCACTATTGGTAGCCTTCAATGGAATAATAGGTAACTAATGTATGACCCCTTCTTAACCTTTGCTACCTTGACAGGTCTTAGGATTTCTCATGGAAGGAATGAGCTCAAGTCTTAGACTAGCGAGGCAATGGAACCCTAAAATATCAAGCTCCAGGAGGGAGAAAACATACAGCCAACCAAACACAAAACTACCATCTATATTAGCCAAAGCATGCTGGATTATTCTGTAAATTTTCATTGCTTTACATTATCTTTTTATATGTTATTTTAAAGCATCTAACTAGTGTAATAGATGCATTCATTACTTCTACCTTGCAAGAGATCCTGTTAGTTCCAGAAACAAAATTTAGAAGACAGTGACTTAAGAGATTCCTACTTCACGTGTTTGGTTTTTAAAAGCAATTCTAATTAACTATTCTAATAGGTTATGGTAATTCAATTCTAAAGTTATTAATCTGCCTACAAGCAAAACCACCCCTGCTTGAGATGTTAACAGTCTTACCAACAGATGTGCAATTATATTTGGTATTGCCCTTCCCATGACATAGGCAAACCTGGAGAACTACATAAACATCTGAAGTATCACAAAACTTTGAAGTGAGACCCTTGTATCATCAAGTATATTGCACTGTACTTTCTACACTTTGATTCTCTCTTTCTTAGCATTTCTAACATAATATTAAAGAATGAATTTTCTTGAAAGTTGATTTTCTATCAAATATCATACCTATAATTTATGATATCACAGAATAACTATGAATCCTAAATAGAAATTCATTATCATGTCAAGTTAATAATAGGATACAAAGTCATAACCTACTAAGTAGTAAAAGTCCTGTTTCTCAGGTAGATGTAAGCCTTCAGGAAGAAAGAAATGAAAAAGTAAGACAATGTGAAGTATGGCTATAGGTGATAAGGCAAATTATCTTGTGTATCTTGTAAACGAGCTCTGAAGATGCTAAAAGGTGTTCTTAGGAAGGATAATATTGCTTAGAATTATTTAATAGCCTTCGGGGATAATGACTTTGAGGAATGACCTTCATATTACAAATAAGTATCATCATTTTACAAACAAATGTGAGATGAAATACATAACATTTGCAAATTTCTTCATAAAGCTTTTTTTAGAATCTTGCCTCAAATATACCACATAATAAGAAAAGTGAAATTTCTATTATTTTATACATATTATCTAAAAATTTTTAAAAGATGAAAATGGAAAAGAAAAAGAAGAAACATATTTCTTCCCAGTGCAAAGGGCTCACAGATACTGAAAGGGGCCATAACTATCTATGAAAAATTGAACCATCCAATTGCACATGACCGGAAGAAACACAAGTATTTTATGAGGCAAGGATTCAATTTGTCCTTTTACTAAGTGATGCAATCAGTTACACCAATAAGGTGGCAAATATTTTCACCAGTACACGAAACAACCTTTTGGTTGGTTTATAATTGCAAAAATGAAGCAGACTGAATCCCTTGCTTTGTTTCAACATCCCTTGTTAGTGCCATAGACCTCTCTGCCTCTCTTGTTTTTCTCAAAAGCAATTTAGAAAATGCTTGTATTTTAGACAAAAGGAGAACATTTGGTGAAAGAAAATTCATCATTAGGTATCTAGAGGTTTGTTAATAGAAAAGGCAACTCCCACAGTGTATCCTAGTGCTCAAGCCAGACACACACGCTCAGGACCAGCAAGCTGCCTTCACAGTGGGCCAAAAGTCATTATCATAATTTTATATTACATAGACTACATTGAAAATTTAATATATCCCAGCAAAAAGAGACAAAAGACATTTTGCATAATGCTTCTGTGAGCGCACTCTCTCTTGCTACTCTTTTAGACACCCCATGCAGATTATCACACCAGGAAAAAGAAGTTCATTACCTAAGCCAAATCAAAATTAGGCTTTTCTTTTTGATAGGGAACTTCATTAGTAAGCCCTGTCTTATACAGCTGGGAGATTTGATGAATCTATCTTAGAGCAATAATTCAGCACAATCAGCCACAATTTTACTTTAAGTTTTACATCTTTATTAAGAAAAGTGGAAATATGTAAACTTGGATAGGCAGACATGGATTTTAAAGGACTCTAAATCAAAATGCTAACTAAAACCACTTTTGGACATCTGAAATATGCTAGAGTGATAGAAGAAAGCCAGGTAAGAAAATCGACTTTTTAACCATCTACTTCTCCACAATTAATGCTTTCAAGGAGGGGGAAGCAAAGTCTAAGAAACCAAAGCTAAAAACACTTGAAGTAGAGGAAAGCAGATATTTATTGAGACGACTCAAATGAAAACATCTCTGAATTTTAAAGGCAGCCTTTGATTGACAAGAAAACACAGGAGGAAAGAGTCATTTCTGGATTCTCCTCAAGCTAAAGGCTAAAGATCTATTGTCCCTACATGCTGTCCAAGAAACTAAGCACTGCAGCGCTAAGCTCCCGTTTATATCATGCAAAACTCAGTCATCCCACAGACACGGAACAAAGAGCTCCACACTCCCCTTTGTCTGCCCCACATATGTAAGTAAGTTCACCAGCATGCAGGAGCTCTGCTGGCTGCAGATGACTGTCTGTGGAACTCCTCCAAGAATGCACCCTTTCAGGCTGGAAAAAACCCATCTTCCTAGCCCTGGTTGTGGACATAGTTTTCCATACTGTGCTTGAAGCTAAGCTTGACTTTGTGTAACCAGAGTGATGCTTCCATGCCAGGCAGTGTTCTCTTGGCCATTGTGCCTTACGTGTTCTCTTAGCCACATGCAGCCCATCAGCCTTTAAGAGAAATATCCACCCCGCTTTGTCATTTTTCTCCCTGCTTATTGGTATCCATGAATTCCCGCAAACACATCAACATTACTGAAAGAATGAGGGTATTGAATTCCTGAAGGTCAAGACTTTTTAAAACAGATGATCTCCTCGACCTCTTTGGTTTTATTAGTTTGTATTTTTTTGTTAAGGCTCAATAGTGAGAAAGCCTTTGGCAAAATGACAAGAACAAAATAAAAGTAGCACCACCAAAAAAAAAAAGGTAAAGCAAATCTCTTCCATCTGGTTATATTAGACATCTCTTCCTCCATACCTGAGTGGTACAGGTCCTCAAGAGACAGATTCCATTTGACTAGGGCTTGGGTTAGACATTCAGTACAATGGACCCAAATGACCAATTCTGATTTCCAATACTGTGATGCTCACAAAGTCTTTTGAGCAAGGAGAAAAGATTAAAAAAATAAATAAATAAAAAAAAGCCTGGCTCAACAGTTAATAAGAGTAACATTTACAACATTTTTAACTCTAAAAATGTACTCTCAGAGCCTTCTGAAACGTGCAATATTGTGAAACAGACAACTCGTACCAGTTAATGATGCAGCCTGTTTTATTCATTCTAACGCTTAATCTTCTTCTGGAAAACCCTATAGTTCCTAGTAGTCAGTAAGTAGCAATGTGTGATTTCAGGATATGACAAAATGGTTACAATAGTTATCACTTACAAAGTCTTAACTGTTTACCAGGTGTGGTGCTGTCTTTCTGTTGATTATTTTATTCAGTGGTTACAACTGTATTAGTTAGCTGCTGCTATTATTCCATTTTGCAGGGACAGGAGACAGTCCTTCCAGGAGTGGGTAACTCATCCCACGTCACACAGCAGCAGTGCAGAGCCTTGGCTTTGTACTCACTGACTTTAGCCCCTTCCTCCTGAACACCATGCTCTCCAACCTTCCCAAGGAAATGATAAACAATAAACAATTCTGAGGTATCAAAAAAATACCTTAATTCTCACAATTGTTATATAAATAATTTATGAAAATTTTCTTCTTGTGCCCTTTGGGACCACTAAGATACAAAAATATTTAGAGATAAAGAAATCAAGCAGGAAGGCTTCCAGAACACTAGAACGGACAGAGACAGACAGGCATGCAGTATGGACCTATTTTATGCCACGGCTTTAGTTTCTTTGAAGAAAGACTCTTCGTCCCTCTACTACCTGGTTTTCAAAAAGATGCTTTTATTCGAAAACTCTCACTTCTATGACTCCTGCTACTTGGCCGGATTAACCACACCGAAACTTCCTTAAGGTCTATAAGAGTAGTGCCATGGCTTGCCTCTAGTTTTTCTTTCCCTTACTGAAAACAACTTGGGTGGATCAAGGCTGAGTTTGAGCCGGCTTCCTCTTTAACGACTCAGTGGCATAAGATGTATTGTTCTTTAGTGTCTCTAGAATCTATCCTTCTGGTGATTTCCAGCCCTGGTGACATTATATTGTGTTCATCTCTACAGGTACAACCAGTACCTCCTCACAGCTAGATTCCACACACTTTAATGGCAAAAGTTGATAAAACAAAATTGGATACTCAAAAAAATGTATAAAAGACAGTGGGGGTTAGATTGTATATAAGAGACATATGTTTCTTCTTCTGAATCTGTGGAGGAAGAGGAGCACAGGAAATCTGAAGTATACAATGGTTCTAGCACTTACAAGTACAAAATTAAAACAACTACAAAGGCAATGATTAAAAGCAAATCAACCAACAAATGCCAAAACACCATCAAAAACAACCATCTCAACAGTTCAAGGAAACAAGCCAAAATAAAGGTCTTGAGGTTTATCTTTTGTAGTAAGATACAATAATAAGAGTCTGAGAAGGCATTTTTATATATTTAATCAAAAAGCTTTAGGTTCTAAGAACCCTTAAGGCTTGGCCATAAAAACCAGTCAATCACCATCATGAAAGGGGCCCAACACATATATTTTTAAATTCCCCTCACACTTGATGGCAAGTTAGTCCAAGTTCAGAAAATCCAGTTCAGATATTTCCTTTTTCAACAGATTTCCACATGTTATTAGAAGTACACAGTTAACCAGGTTTCATGCAGTAGACAAAATGGTATTGTGGGATTACATTAGTTCGACAGCTGCTTTATGACTATAGCTTCCAGACCAATTTATTTAATATTGATCTTTAAACAAACATCAGTACAAATAAATTTGAGCGCTCCAGTCCTGAGATTTTATATCTATAAAAAAGGCCTATATTCAGAGAAGCAGGGCTGCTTGTATTTCTCCCTTTGATTCTGTTTTCTTTGATCCTACCAGGTATCAAATACATCAATGCCAAATTAAAACAAATCCATCTTCAGATAACACTCTGTTTATAATCTTTCGTGCAGAAAGAATTTGTCTATCAATAACTTCCAGCAAGCATTTTAACTGATCTTTTTATTGCTTTATTGTGACTACTACAAAAGTGGCAGTACTCCGTCCTGACCAAATATCTCACCGGGCTTTACCCAGAATATCTGCTGGAAGGGCTGAGTTCTATTTCTCCATTTCCAATGCAGCTTACTCTCTTTAACAACTCTAACCCAGTGGCAGGGGCAGAGCAAGACCCAGCTTCCCCCTGCTGAGAAAATTGCTGCACAAAGCTAGGGGTTCTGGAGGCCAATCTCAAGACTTTTACAGGACTACAGTTGACCATTTGGAGGAGGGGACAGCTGGGTGCTAAATATAAATGGGAAAAAAGACTTAGACAGGGAAATAGATAATGAATCCTGGGATTAAACACTCGATTCAATTAGGCAGGCATGTACAAATGTGAGGCATAAATGGACGCAACATAATTATTTGCACAGGACTTATTTATTCCCTTCTTACTTCTCCTGATTGAGCACAGATACAATGCTCAGCAGGAGGTAGATATTCCTGGGGTCTGGACCTGGGATAAAGTTCAAAGTTTTGGGTCACAATATATTCACATCTGTCATCTGTTTTATGTTCATTGACTTCTATATTACTCCTTCAAAGAAAGAAGAAAGTTTCTTTTCTGTCCTGTCGTTTCCCTTTCCTCCTTCCTTAGCTCCTCTACCCCTTCTTTCCTTCTTTTCTTTTAAGTGTAAATATTCTGGAAGCAGAGTAGATCAATGAATAAATCTTTATGGGAAATTAAAAGAGGATGCCTGCAAAATATCCAGGTTTGTTCCCAGGTACTCTGAGCCCATACTAACAACGGAAGGTGATATAAAATTGTGAAGTAACAGTTACTGCCTGACGTGAAACTGTACGGTAACTGGATTTTGTGAGCGATGAATTTTAGTTAGTCTGTGGATTGGTTTTTGGAGCATTCAAATTAATTTTTTTTTACTTCATCATAAATTAGGGCTCAGGAAGGAATTGGAAAGACATGATATTTTGATGTTTAACACCAGAAATGCATAAAGGGTACAGATATTTAACACTGCTATTCTTTGGTCAATATAATAGCTTGGTGTTATAAATATAGCAACAAATATATTATTTATACAGGTACCAGCTTCTGCTATGACGCTTTCCAGAGTGCTACATCATGATCTTGGAGCTTAAAACAAACATACAGAAGAGAAACCACATCTAGAAACAACATCTTAACTCGAAAGGACTTTTCTTTCTTTGTTGTACCCTTAAAATCATTCATCCTCTGGGAACAAGTGAAAGTGCTCACGTCTCTGGAGAACAGGGTGAACAGTAAGGCACAGGTATGTATCCATACTACTACTGAGTCTGGGAGAGGCAGACCCTCCCTGTAGCTGGAAAGTCCTAGGTGTTCAGGATTATAGCTGAGAATGAGAGATAAGTCCATGGTACCCATGAGAATCTGTAGCACCAGGTGAATTATGGTAACTGCTGATATGCGTCAGAGATATGAGCGACATCCTGGGCAGAGAAAAAGCTGAAAAATACTCTTCTACCTACACCTCCACTAACACCTTATTTAATGATTAATGCAGAGCAACACTTATTCTTTTTAGGGGGCTGGCTTTGCCTACTGACATGAGCTCCCTGAGACACACCCAGTTCATGTCTGTGTCCCCACATGCCTGATAATGACTACCACAGACAGAGGGGCAAACTCAAAGAAAGGGGTGGGATGGCTTTGAAACTACAACATATGAGTAAAATTCAGAGGAACCAGGGGATGTTGATCTTGGAGAAAAATCAAGACCAGAGGCATATCATCTGCAGTAAAATACATGAAGGACTTTATACCAGAAGAAGGATTTGTTTTCTTCATGTGGGAGAGTGGATGGAAATTTTAGAGACAGACTTAGGTATCCTGGGACTGCTGTCCTTTATCACTCACACCTACTAGGCCATAACACCTAATATTTCTAAATTCTATTTCTTCTTCATTTCCACTGCCATGGTTTTAGTTCTAAATCTTGTGGGCTAGTGGATACTCCCTACAGGTGCTCTTTCACCCTTCAATCCTACTCCCTAGCATGCTCTGGGGCTTATTAAGGTTATTTCTCTGATTAAAATCTTTTTTAAGCTTTTCCACTGTCTTCAAAATAAAACCCAACTTCCTTGACTTGGAAACAGGTTCTGCGGAGTGAGAATCTCCCTGGGTCTTGTATGGCTTTGTCACTTCCCTCCAGTCACACACCCTTCTTCCAGAGCCCTCTTGGGAACCTCTACTATTATTCTAGACTCTACTGAGGAGTGCGGTATTGGGGTACATGCCTGCAGTCCTTGCTGTTTGGGAGACTGAGGCAGAGGGATTGAGACCTTGTCTGTTAAAAAAAGTTGTACCTTCTTTTTAAAATATTTTGATCCTTCTAGATGTGTTTATTCAGCTACTTTACATCTTCTCCTAACACCCTGTGATTTAGGACGTTTCAGTTATTTGTACTCTTATTATCATTACCTTGAGAAAAGATAGCATTCTGTTTGTCTCTGGGTTCCTAACCAGTTTCTGGGTGAACGAATAAATGGTTGACTGAAGGACTCATTCTATGTAGAACTTCAAACACTGGACCGGACTCTTCAGGGATGTGGTTGGTCTTTGGGTGTGTAGCTGCTAGACTGGAATAGACTGATCATTTCTTCTAAAAACTTGTTTCACCCTTAGGGCTTGGTGAGCTACAGGGCAGCCAGTGTTGTTCAGAAGTTGATTCAGAGCTTGCTGTTCAGGCAAGTAGACTAGTCAGAAAGTCCGAGCTGGCTTTCACAATACACAGATGATGAAACACTGCAGAATCCAGCTGAGTATAGTGGTACACATTTGTAGTCCCAGTACTCTGGGACACTGTGGCATGGGGATCACAAGTTCAAACCCAACCTGGGCAACTAAGTGCCTTAGGGAGACCTTGTCTCAAAACGCAAGTTTCAAAAGAGGGGTATAGCTCAGTGTGAAGACCCTGAACAATCACCAGTCCTAGAAATAAAAATTTAAAATGTGGATTTAAGTACTAGAAAAGTGCCCTTGAAGTAAGTTAAGACTTCAGGACGAGGTGTTGCTTGGAGGTCATATTGCATAAAGAGGGAGTGACCTTTAAAAACAAATGACTTCAGCAAAGTCCAGCCCTTTCTTAGGACACTGGGCTTGGCAGATCTTATACTCTGGGATGCTGCCCCTAAAGGTCATTTCTTGTCCTAGAGACTGTCAAAACTAACAGCATTGTACTGTCTGCCTCTCGGGGTACAGCCATACCTTGTTTAATGACTGGGTCTGATTCCTGCAGATCATTAAATGAATTGATCACTAAATGAGGAATTGCAGACATAGTTTGTACATTATAATATTCAGAACAAAGAAACGGTCAAAGGAAACTCCAACTTGATAGCTCTGCTTTTATTTCATAACTCTTACATACAGTACTGTAAAGTATAACAACATAAAACTACAGAATTGTACGATACAGTACAATCAGCACAAATTACAGTAGTGTATAAACAAAGTGTACTGTACAGAAAATACTGAGGTTTTATAAAAATATGTACAGCACTGCATAAGAAGAATACAGGTGTAAGTCCACGCAGACAGTCATATGTCTGAAAAGCACTCCTAGGTCATAAGTCCAGAGGTTAAACAGGCAGGTCATTAAATGAAGAATGTCTGCAGTAAGAAGCAATAATTGAAAAACAATATTTATATGATCCCATACTATGGAAACTTCTACACATGTAAAGCCCTTTCTTAAATATCTATCCAATTATTAAGATTATTTTGTTTTATAAAAAACAAATTGGCTAGCCAATTATAAAGGGGATAGTGCTAGAGAGAATTTAACAACAAAAGTTTAAAATCTGGTACTAATGAGAACCAGGAAAATTATGATCTTATGTTATGATTCCTAGGATAATACCATTTCACAGAAAACTTCTCTCTTTGACTCAATACACCTTGAAGTTTTGCACATACGTCTTAGATCTACTACAGATTTAATTCCATGAGGAAGGAGTTCCAAATTATTTTTCTATTCTTTAAATATAGCCTTTGATTATTTTGCCATTTTTCCTGGCATCAGTGAAAATAATTGCTAGAGATACAGCTAAGATACAAAGTTACAGTTCTACTGTTTTTCTATAAAAGTCTCAGCAGCAAGTAACGATGAGACAGAAGTTACAGAAATCTAAACAAAATACCCAAACATCATAAAATGCATAGGTATCTATCTTAAAACACAAGCTTGGATCTTCCTACATGTAGTAAAAGAGCCAGAGTTAAGGTTTTAAATGTGAATTTATTGATGGTGCTGATGACTGTTTATGGGGTATTTTGGTACAGACAGTTGTTCTACTAAGCGTATCTGAGTGCACTCACTTGAACAATGTTGGTCAGCTAAAATTTCAAGTTGCATGTCGTCCACGCTAGCATTTTAAGAAGTTCTCTTGGTCATCTAAATAGAAACAATGTTGCTACAATTCTCTAAAAGAATCTGTGCTTTCAAATGAAAAATTCACTTTCTAGACTGGCCATAAAAATTCCATCACAAGCAAGGTTTAGGAAGTCCTGGGGCAGCCTGCTCGTCCTGCCCCCTTTCCTGTTACCTTCGGGGGCGGAAGATAATGAGGAGCTTGACAACGTGGTTGCAGGTTGGAATTAAAAGCCTCCAGCTCATCCCACTCTGATTTTATGGGGCCTGGCTGCTGAGACTTCACAGGACCTTGCTGAAACGACCTGTCTACTTCAACTCCGTGTGGTCCCAGTCTGGCTGGGTCTTTGGATCAAACCCTTCTCTAGTGAATACAGACAGCGCCTGGGAAACTGCACTGTGGATGTCTCTCCGCAGAGAATCACAGATGCTGTCAGGACTGAACTTCACACTCCAGCATTTGATGCATTTTAAAAAGGGATTCAGCCTCAGACTCAAACAGGCAGATGGATCGTCTAACACTTCAAAGGCCTTTGCAGGACTGCATTTTTCCCCTTTGTCCCATAACCCATTCCTCTTCTCCTCCTTCTCCTCCCAACATACCTTGGCAGTCCTTAAGGAAGGGACAAGGTCTTACCAGCCAAAATACTAAGAACATCACAGAATGAACAAGGACACTTTAACTTCTTTGGAGAATTCTGAGCTTTTTTAGTTGTTAGTATCAGTAGTTGCAAGAAATCAGGGGCAGGGAAAGAGGGAAGAAATCAGAGAAACAGAGATAGGATTTAAAAAGCAACAAGGAAACAACTACTTCTGTGTGGTTCATAGGAAAAACACCATGCCATCTTCCAATTCAAGCCTGTTCTGCCCCAAATCATCAATTCTCATTATCAAACAGAGGGTCCTATCTTGTAAGAATTATTGATTTCATTTGGTTCATGTTATTTAGGACAGAATCCAAGATCCAAAATTCCTGAAAAGGCTTTATTTTTACCAACTATTAAAGCACTTTATTAAGTTAGAAACATGCTGTGACCTGAAGCTGCTAATCTCTACACCAGCTCAAAAATTGCTACTGCTATTCCTTTATAACGAATTACCAAGGTTTGCATGTATTTTTGTCAAATGACATGGAGACATCTGGAGCCAGGTGCACATGTCAGTCATCCCATGGCCCTGCTGGCCCCCCATGCCTAGAAGAGTTTGGGAGTTTGAAGGAACCACAACATAGAGGTGAAGGAGAGGGAGAAGAACAGGCAAAGTGTACCTTGGGTGTTTCCATCGGTTAAGCAACAAATTCTTATTATAAGCCACACCGCCAACTTCATCCCAAGTACCACAGTGGATGAAGAAATTTTATTTGCCATCTAATATCCTGAAATTTAATAAAATCACTTTCAATGAACTCAAATAAGCCACTTATAAACAGCCCAAAGCAGATGGGTTAAGGTTGTCAGTTGCGGGTAAAGGGAGCTAAGCCATGTCTTAAAGAAGTACGGAGGAACATACTTCTGGATAAACTCAGAGAAGGCTGAGCTGACAAAAGAACTTAGGGGCTGTTTGGTACTAAAACGCTCTTTATGAAGGAGGTGAAATGGAGTTCAAAGTCATTGGTTTATTCTGGTTGCAGTCAACTACCAACAACCACTTCTACAATGCCCGGCCTCTATGTCCTTGAATTCTGTTCAGGGGATTTTCTTATATATAAATCTGTGTGTCAATGTTTCCTTTTTAAGAAGAAACATTTGTTTATGCTGACTCACTTCTTTGAAGGAGAAACTTAATATTCAATATTCACACGTGCATACGTACTTTAAATACACCTTTGAAAGTCTAACAAGTATGTAAGAAGATGGGACCTTGTCTAATCCATTTAGATTTTGACATAGATTTTATGTGTTTCCTACATCCACAATCCAGGCGAGTGTTTCTTTAAACTGTTGATTCTTGCACATTTGCAAAGGCTGGTAATACCCTGAGCATGTGTATGCACATGCGTGCACACACACACACACACACACACTTAGAATGTACACACTCTCAGCAAAGGAAAGGTCATTGGAATGAAGAGATACCTTTCAGAATGGGAAAAAACATTGCCAACTATATATCTGCTAGAGTTAATACCTAGAATATATAAGGAACTGGAGAACTCAACAGCAAAAACAAACAAAAAATACACAAAAAGCCCAGATTTTTAAAAAATGGGTCCAGATACTAAGTAGACATTTATTGAAAAAACATACAAATGGTCAAAAATAAATGAAAACTGCTCATCATCACTGATTACCAGGGAAATTCAAACCAAAACTACAATAAGATTTTGCCTCACTCCAGTAAAAATGGCTAAAATCAAAATGACTAATGATAACAAGTCTTGGTAAGGAGCTGGAGAAAAAGGAATCCTTGCCGACTGCTGCTGGAAATGTATGTTAGTACAGCCACTATTAAAAAGAGTATGAAGATTCTCCCTCAAAACAGAGCTACTATGTGACCCAGCAATCCCGCTGCTAGGCCTAGACCCAAAGGCAATGAAATCATTGCGTCAGAGACACACCGTGTTCACTACAGCACTGCTCACAGCAGCCAAGAAATGGAAACATATGTTCATCAACTGCTGAACTGATAAAGATATGTGGTACATCTATTCAACAGAATACTATTTACCCATAAAAAATTAAATCCTGTAGTCTATGACAATATAGATGGAAATGGAGATCATTTTGGTAAGTGAAATAAGCCAGGCACAGAAAGACAGGTATCACATGACTACTCACATGTCAAATCTAAAAAAGTTGATTTCATAAAGGTTGAGAATACACTGACAGTTACCTGGGGATATGAGGAAAGAAGATGTGGTAGGAAAGGTTGATCAATGGGTATAAAGTTATAGTTGGGGAGGGGCAAGAAATTCTGGTGCGCTGTTGTACAGAGAAGTGACCACACATAGCAGTAACCCTGAATGTTTCAAAAGGCTAGACGAAAGGAGCTTGAATGTTTTCACCCTAAAGGAAAGTGAAATGGGGAGATAACCATGTTTAACTTGCTTTGAACATTATACAATCTATACATGCATCAAAACATCACATGATTCTTTATGATTTTATGGCTCAATTAAAGAACAAATTTGATTTACATAAAAATAAAATGTGCAAGCTATCTTTTAAGATACCTAAGAATTTAAAACATGCCTGTTAATACTGCTTTAAGAGCAAATAGCAAAAAAGAAAAAATAATATAATGAGACATAAAAGGTCTTATATAGCCTTAGTATGTGAAGATTTCTTAGAAATCAGTATGAAATGACAAACATTAATTTTTAATGGAAAATAACAAATAAGGAAAGCGAATACAAGTGAAATAAATCAATCTCACCCATAATAAAAAATTGAAAAGTAAAATGAGAGATGGTTGCTATAATTTAGGGAGAGTGTTTTAGAATTTAAAGTATCTATTTTTTAAATGTCCATTATTTAGTGTGGACAGGGGCTTAAGGAAATGGGTACTCTCACACAATGATGGCAATGTGTATCAGTACAACTTTTCTCATGAGAAATTTTAAAGTTTCAGTGAAAAGCGTTAGGAACATTCTTATATTTTCCTACTCATAGGAGCTTATCATAATGACATAATCAGAGCTAATTCTATATAAAGGCAACTTCTCACAGTGCTATTGAGAAGAGCAACAGCATATTGGTAATAGTGCAAAATGCTCAATTCAGACTATTTAAAATGTGCAAGTAGATTGCTTAAATAGAGATGAGCATAGGAGAAGGAGTGGCTATCTTGCAGTCATGGAGGCTTATAAAGGAGCATTGTTTCTGAGTGGTTTAGAACAGGCTGGACATCACACTGCACTGCTGAGTATAAACCTCAACAACTATAAGCTGTGTAGTCTTGGGTAGGTTAATGAACTTTTAGTATTCTAGTTTTCTCTTAGCTAAAATAGGGATAATATTTGTCCCTATCTAATTGGATAGTTGCACATGAGCTGAGCAAATTAATATACTTAGAACAGTAGTCAACAAATAGTAAGTACTCAAGAGGTGTTAATTATATATTTGAAGGCTGTTGAATGACATAGGAATATAGGCATGATGTACTGTTATTAAGAAAAGTAGAATCCAGTTAAATAGTAAGTGGCATAGCAAGGCTACATATATATTTATATACATGTGTATTTGTATATGTTTATATTTAAAATATAATTTTTTGAAAAGGCTAAAGAAAGAAAACTCAAAGAAAATATTCTAAAATGTTATGATCTGGGTATTTGTGCTGAGTCGTACACAGTTAAGTTTTCTGTATGTTGTTCTGCATTTTCTAACTTGGTCATAAAAATAAAGATTATTTAAAGAAAAACAGAAATAACTCTACCTTTGTTCTCTGATATTTACAGAAGAAATCATCCGAGGGAGAAAAAAAAATACCATTAGTATGAAAGTCCTAAAGCACTAAGTGGGAAACTCCATAAAACCATTTAGGAGGCTAAAAAAAAAAACAATAACAAAGGGAAGCAAAAATGAAATTATGTAAGCTGAGAAGAGGTGGGAGCCACAGACAGAAAAGTAAAGAAGGAAATGAGAGACACACCTGAAAAGACTGAGCAGATAAATCAGAACCTAAGATGAGCAGAAGGCTGACTTCAGTTTTCCCCAATCTATGCATCTGGAGTGAGTTTCCTGGTCACCCTGGTCTGAGGCTTCTCCACACTGAATTTTAATGTGCTGCTGCTTTAGGATATGGTTACAAGACAATGGTTAAGGGTAACCGAGAAGCTGATCATTATCAATTAAGTTGTGCTGACTTGGCATCTCAGGGTAAATTCTACAAAGTGAGCTAAACACTTTCTTCCGTGACAATTTTCTTTTAGTTCTTTCACAGTGTGTTTATTTGCTTCGTTGCCCAAAGTTTGGATAACCCCTGCATCCAGGAATATCCTGGGGCAGGGGAGAATGAAAATATGATCTAATGATAAACAGACGGTGTTTAAGTTTTCTCCCATAACTGGCTAAGAAAGAACCCAGGCTGAGCAATGTGTAAAACAGGAGTGTTGCTTTCTGCAGAGGGAAAATGATTAACACTGAATAACAAAAAGAAACCACAGAACACAAGTAGACTTTTTAGGCTTGGAAAATTGATGACTAAATAACTATCACGTTTGTAGGTAAACAGGAAAAGTATTCATGTTAGAGGAAAATTATTTATGTTGGGTGTAGCACTGGTTCAGTGGGTCAGTGCAAAATTAAAGTAGTTTTTGTACATGGGAAATACCTGGGAGAAAAATGAAGCTGTGAACCTGGAAAGAGCTGAGAAAAATAAGAGGCTGGCCTGGGAGGTGGCTCAGTGTACAGTACTAGCTTAGCAAGTGTGAAGTCCCAGGTTCAATCCCTGGTGCTATAAAAAGAAGAAACAAACAAAGAAAAAACAAAAGAAAGCCAAACAATAATAAAAGTCCACTGAAAGCTAAGAGGCTTTAAAATGTGGGCCATATCAGTGCACAGAATGTAGAAGTTTCACGTTGGAGTCAGCTAAATTACACTCCCTTCAAGGCTCAGGACCAGCTCCTTAGCGCAGTACAAGCTCCTCAGCCTCTCCTGCAACACCTCCTGTAACAGTGCGACTTTGGTCTCCTCACTGTAACATCAGGATACTAGGTACCAGGGCGGTGCTGGTGGATTAAATAAGACAATGGGTAAAATACCAAGCTGGGTGCAAAATAAGCTCCAAATGATTTCTGAAAATAGACTAAAATTAGCAAAAGACAATTATCATTTGTTAGGTCCTAACTCTGTCAGAAGATGTTTAAGGAAGTCTTCAGAGAAGGTTAGAGACAGGATGGGAAGGGTATGCAGAGGGCCTGGACAACCTACCTGTGGGAACATCCTAACAGGTTAGTTTGAATCAAAGGGTTGTTCCAGCCCTGAGTTACTCTATCCATCTTTGCTGACCAGGCAACATTCAATGTAAATCTCAAGAAAATGAAACCAGGTAAGCTTTTGCCCATCAAAGTTTAGCACCTTTTATGAGCATCCACTAGTGCACTATGGGAGTTTTGCCTTTAGGATGCTGACCTACATGTGTTCCCAGGTGAATCTGCACTTGTGTCACATTTCCTATCTATAGGGTGAATGAGTGAATGAGTCAATGAATGATCTGCATTTGGGCAAATTCCACATTGTCTGATTAATTTCATGGCAGAGCTGTTTTACGGAATTCTGTTGCAAGAGCGACTGTCACAGATTCTTTTGTACCCAGAAGCACTTGCATTTACGTACAAACCCCCTTACACACACACACATGCACACACATATGACTCTCCACATTTCCTTATCACACAATTTCATTCACTTGGATTTTACTTACTATTTCTGTCATCAGGTTTGGAAGTAAAATTTCCACAGATAAGTTCACACATGTGTGTTCTCTAGGATTTGTGTTCTTTACAGCACTTCATACGTTCCCAGAGTGAGAAGGAAAACAGAAATCAAGGTGAGAACTCTTCTTTTGATATTTTCCATTGCTTTTCATGTGAGACACAAGCCGTATGCCATAATGGGAATTAGAGATGGCATTTGGGGAGGTTGCCAATTCTTAGGGTTGTATGCATGTGTGTTGTTTTCTGCTAGAGTTGTTATAGTAGATAATACAAAATAAAATTCAGCAGGTCCTGATGTTAAATTTTGGACACCAAACTGAATTTAGGGAGAGCAGAAGTACTAGGCTTCTCTGGGGATCTGGTCTAATACCTCCTGAGGCCCTGGCTCAGCTGTGGCAAGCTAATAAGGTTACCCCGAAGCAGATGCAGTTGTTAATACAGATGTGGCATGGGACCTCCTGAGACAGGTCACAGTCATGATAACTCATGGTTCTGTGCAATATACTCATTATGAAAGCCTGAGACGGGAGCACCCGACCACAGGCATCGCAGTAAAGCCTTTGTCTCCATCTCCTTCAATTCACCTGGTGAGAAGCAGGCAAAATACACAGAATAGCTGGGTGCAATTTCATTCGGGACACTTTTCCTTCAACACAAAGGATTTTGAAACCATTCTAAGGCAATTAGAGTTATTTAGGAAGGATGTATAGGAAATCTCATGGAAATCCAGTGCGACAGCTGGTGCTGGGATCCAGAAAGAGGAAATGCCACAGTTTATAGACACAATGCAGGGGAATGGCTTTTGGCAGCTACTGTCAGATTCATGGTGTGTGGTGAAGTGGTTAAGATCATGGATGAAGAAGGCTGCTTATGGATACAGTAGTGTGCTTCCTCAGTCTCCCCTCTGCTCACAGCCTAAGTCAGTGCTTTGGAGAAGATAAACTGCTAGATTTAGTTTTACTTAAAGTTCCAATGAGGAAAGTGAGCTTACAACATCGTGGAGCCTCCTGAATGAATGGGAGAGTGTGTGGGAATTACACACTGAAGCAGTGACTTTTAAAACTGCATGCTGAAAACTTGCGTTAATGCAGGAAAGAGCTGGTTAATGTACAGAGAACAGGTAAACCACTAAAAGAATCTGACTTGTTTAAGCTTTACACACTAAGAGGGCAACATAGCTCATTTGCCGCTAATACTCTGATTTCTAGCCCAAAAAGGTAGACAAGCATGTAGACGTCTGAAATTCCCCAATCACATCGTTAACAAGGACAGCAGGTTACAACACAATCAGCAGTACCTCCTGGTCACATGGGAATTGCTTTCAGTGGGATTTTCAAACTTCCCAATCCTCAAGCGGGTGGGAGTGTAGGCTATGAAATGTAAGTGAAGCTAAATCTCCTCTATGAATGTTTTCCCCAAAGGAAGTCTATTGCTTGGGTCATCCTTGGGCTTCTCAGAATCAATTTTCTTTCCTCTAAATATAGTCACAAAACAATAATTGCTATGCTTCAGTTTGATATCAAATCAAGTTCAGCATTACAAATAGTAGCTTCAATGAAGTTAGAAGTGATAGGAAAAAAGACCTTAACCTTCATACGTGGCTTAACTATCAATCAAAGTTACTTGCAATGAAGACCTGCAAAAAAAGATCAGCTTCAGTAAAACTAAAGATAAAAAGAAAACAAATTAAAGATAATAGTGACAATTGAAGGACACAAGATCAAAGTGTGACTTCAAATATACTATGATAATGTAGGGATATAGGATTCCACAATAATTCAAAAGGCACTGCTTCTAAGTAATATTTATACCTTTGAATCTGGTTCTGCAACACATGAAACATAGATTCCCACTTTAGGTTTGTTCGTTCGTTCATTCATTCAACCATCCATGTAGTCTATTAATCAATCATGCCTTCCATTAATCAATTATTTATTTAACAAACTTCCTAGCAGCCCAACAGGTCTAAAATGTTTTCTATAAGGTATTAGGTTGTAAAGAAAAGCCAACAGGGGTTGGCCACTAGGACTGATAGTCCATTATTTAATGCAAGAATGCAGTAATGATGATTGCACAAGAGTACTTCAAGATCAAAATCCATATCAAGCTTAGGCTGGAAATGGTTGCTGGAAATAAAAAAAAAAATGTGGTATTGGAAATAAAAGCCAGTTAACTTCATGACTAGACTATTTTCATCACAGATCAAATACATATAATTTAGGTACACTTCTCTAAGCTGTATCTTACAGTAGGTATTAGGTCAGATTTTCAGCCACTGACAAGGAATGCAGAATTTAATAAGCCAGATAAAATTATTTTAGTTATTAATCTAAAAGCCAAAATGAAATAGTAGTTTTACATATTTTTTGCTCCACCTTATTTTACTCTTTCATCAGTGAGGAAATTGGCAAGAAGGGACCATAACTCAGGGTCACGTGGTTAGTTAGTAGCTGAATTAGATCTAGCTGCTTGTATCCTAATCAAGGACCCAAGGCTTATAAACCGTAGGTCCTATGACTTTGATTTGAAATTACCAAAGTCAGCACAGACAATAATATCAGAGAAGAGAACACAGCACAATATGAGAAATAAAACTGCTCCACATCCGTTCTGTGCAATGCAACTATGACTTACATCAAATAGCAGTGCTATTCGATTCACCACACAGATAACTACCTCCTTTCCATTCATACTAATGGAGAGAAGTATTTTTATGTCTCAAAGACTTAAAAGTTGCTGGACACACTAATGAGAATTAAGATCAGCCTGGTTTATATCAAGCCCCTTTTTAGCACCGTGTGATTGGTTTGGTCCGACACCATCCCCTGCAGTGTGTGGAGACAGGCCAGGAGTGTGAGGGCTGCAGAGCAGAGCAGGAAGAAAATCAACTGTGAAATTGGTAATTTTATTGAGTTTCACGGGGGGCTTTGTTGTTAAGACACAATGCAATTGGAACAGAACGCCTGTGGTAGCACCAAGTGCACACTGCCCAGTTCCTGGCTAAAGGTAAACTGCCTCTAGCCCAAAGTTACACATATGCTTACCATCCTCTGCAAAAACATTTTGCAAAGTCAAAAAAGAAATGTGTATGGTGACGGACAAGGTGATTACGGTGCCAGGACAGGGGCTTTGCCAAAAGCACAGGTAGAAGGTGTGGGTAAGATGAAGGTATGGGCATCTCCCCCTCTTAACATCTTGGAAGCTCCTTCTCTGAACAGGGCCTGCTGGCTCAGACTTACAGAAAAGCTGTCCTTTCCCTATAAATGATAGGAAGGTCCCAGAAAGAGTATGTTAGAAAGACAGGGGCAGAAGGAGGGGACAGACCGAAATGTAATGCCTGAGCAGCTGAAATCATTTGGTACTCTCAATCCCCCAGGTAAAATAAGAATTAAACATAGCTAACAGGATATTACTCCCTGTTGGAAAAGATCTGCTTGCTGGCGACGTGAAAGTGCAGCTAACAATTGGTATTTGTTCTAGGGTGGTATTCCTCCCCCTCAAAAAAGCTTGCAGTACAAATAGTTAAATAAAGTACGCTGGCTAACTGTGTAAGTACACTTGCAGCTTCTGTGCCTTCCAGGCTTGTCCCCGCAGTGGGTTAATTTGGTTTCAGATGGAAGGATGCCTAAAGATGTTTCAGGAGTCAAGTGAGGCCAGGCAGGCCAACCCTGGGGGGCAGGGGCAAGGTGGCACATGAAGAGACAGTGGAAGTAGCAATATTTCCATCTGTGAGAAGACAGAGAGGACCTAACAGATGCCTTCCCAGGCCAGCCCATGAGTCCAAACAGCAAGCTACTGTTCCAAGGTTTCGTTTTTATCATCCCTTTTGACCACATTTTTACAAGGAAACAAACCAGGAAAATCAAAACAGTCCACTACGCTATCACTGGTTTAATTTAAACTGTCTGCAGGTGTACCAGCGCTGTGCTTTCCTATTTGGGGACACACCTCAGGAGATTTTTGCTCTCGCTCTGGGACTAAGTTGTCATGGTTGGCTTCTTCTCATATGAGGGAAGCATTTGGGTCAGACTATGCATGCAAAAGGAAAGAAAAGGTGGTTACATTGCCAGGAGATCAAATTGCTGCCCACCCCCTACCCCCCAGGAGGCGGGCACTCAGCTCACTAGTCATGCTGAACGTGACAGAAGATGACCAGCTGGCATTTTGTACTCTTATTTATTTTTGTGCAATCAGAATTATAGTTACCCCTGCCAGAGCTGTATAAATACAATACACCTGGATATGTGTCCACTTCCAGGACAGAGAGAAGGAGTATTAATTCATTTTCAATAGAGATAACAATGAACACCGACATCGTGCTCTTTCCAAAAGATATAACTTGTGTGCTCATGTGTGGCCAAGTATGTGAGAGCATCTGTATCTACCACTTTCACTTTCAAGCATGCATTCAAGCTGAAGCACTCTTTAACACCCACATGTGTTTTCACTGCACTGTATTCCAGGCTTTTCTTTTTCAAAATGCAATTAATAATAGTTGTATGTTAAATGATTCAGTGAAAGTAAATCTTTTATATTCAGGTAAGCAATTCAGCCTTGTGCGGTTTTCTGGGAATTAGATTTTTTTTTTTTGAAGTCTGGGTTGAGCATGCCCATAACTCTGACAGAGCCCTGCAGGCTCTTGTCTTCACCTTCAAATCATAAGACAGAGAAATCAAGCTCCCTCTGTGCTCTCAATTATACCAAAAAACACGGAGCAGAAGTCTTCAGTAATTCAATCCCTGTGGAAGCTTCTTCACACTGTTTGCACTGTTGGAACTGCTGACAGCAGCAATCCCACCATCCCCCCGGTAGACTGTCAAAGTTCCTCCTACAGTGTGAGCGGCTCTGTTCTGTCCCACGGCTCCTTCTCCAGGGACCTCAGTGCACAGGCATGACTTTTGATGCTTGCTTGATACAGTGGCCAAGAGGCCAAAAAACATCACAATGAGAGTTCTCATACTCTTACAAGGTGCTTTGTACTCAAAAGCAATAAGTTCTGTGGCTACATGTGGGCCTGAGTTGGTGTAATTTAATCACAAGTACAGCTGCATAAACACTGTACGAAGGAATGTCTGCCTGCGATTGGATTCTTTCTTTGAAAACACACTGTAGAAAATTCCTGAGTGCCATTTTCCATATGGTTAATGAGCAAATGTATCATGGCCAGCTTTTAA
>NW_004955402.1:13403083-13405583 GCF_000276665.1 Chinchilla lanigera
ATAAGTTGTTAACTATCTGTAATGACACTTCCTTGATTAATGCTTCAGTGACACCCAATTTGATCTCATGTCCACTATTAAATCATAGCCATGTAATATAATTTAGTGTTCAAAGATTTTATAAAGGAGGTAAAATTGGTTTTGAAGGCCATTCACATTTTTTAAAGGTAAGACTGACCATACAATTCAGGCCTATTTTTCCCTTGGAGTTTCAAGGAATTAATTTTTCGCTAACATCTACTAGAAGCTGTACTTTGGCATTTGTGCTTACAAGTTAATAAGCTTGTTTTGTCTCCAAATAAGTCAGTTACTGTCAGTGATTATTTTCTTGGGACAATCCAATTCCAGTATTTAAAAGGCAGAGGTATGAAAATACAGCTAAAGTGGACAAAAACCGGGAGAGGGGGAAACCGGTGACACCTTGCTTGGATCATATATCTACAGTTCTGACAGACACCTTAATAGAATTGTATTCTGAAATGTGTTGCAGAGTTCATCAGCATTTTAAGACATCAAATTTTTATTTAGGGGAATGAGAATCTGATAATAAGGGTTACAAACAGAACAACAAAAGCCTATGGGGTGAATTACTATGAACAAATGCATTTGTGCTCACCTCACACACAATCTAATTTAGAAACCATTTCTGCATTGAAGCCTTTCTCTCAATAGCAGCTCAGCTTCTTTGAATGGACTCCCTATTGTATAAAAAGTATGCCCATCTTTGACTGCCAAAATAAATTAGTCACATTCATTATGCCTCTATTTATTAATGTTATACACTTTATAATGCATGTGCTGATCAAACAAAAGAAAGTTATGAAATATCAAATATGTGTTATGATTAAAATCAGAGCAAGAGAACTAATGATTTTAGTCTTTGACTGTTTACAAAGCCACTGTAAAGATTAGATTAGTGGTGACAGATTTATAATCTTTTCCAAAACGTAATCTTACTAGCTCAGATTTTGCAATGGAGAAAGTATGTGACTGGTTACAGGTTATTGGCTCCAACTGTTACATTCAGGAGAATATTGTGCTTCTGTCTCATGAAATCCAAATATACAATATAATCTTAACAGATGCAATTTTAATCTGTATTGCACTATTATAATAAAATGGGGCAACATAAGGCTCTTTACTGATATAGGGTTCAGAGTTAATTCAGTGATGCTAAGAATGACTGAATGGTATTACACATCAGCAAATAATTAAACCTTATGCTAAAATGAGTGAAGAACAATGTTGGCATTCTGGCAGGGTGGGCTTTGATGAAATTTACTGTCAAGCTGCCACCTCTAAACTTTCTACATGAAATAAAAACCTACAATTTGTTTCCATGTAACAAATCATATTACTGTACATATATTCTTTATCTGCCCCCCTGTACTGCAGCATAGAAGTTCTCATACACCATATGATATCATTCTCGCAGTATGTTTTTGTGGGGGTGAGGGAGAAGAACGGGGAATCAAAGTGAAAAGTATCTGCATTATTTGTCTTAACTGAAAAGAATATTAATTGTTTCTTGCTATGCAGATTCAAATTTAGAGAGTGAAAATATAGGTACATTAGAATATTTGAACTTTGATGGGAAAACCACATACCTACTAAGACCTGAAATTACAATGCACATTCATTTCTCATACTTCCTAGGATTGGCTTCCAAAATGCTGCTTGTGGCTTTACACCCTACTTTCCAAAAATTTGTCCAGCTCCTGGAGCCTCTTTCCACTGCTGACTTTGGCACACTATTCTATAATCTGTCTACCGTGTTTAAAGAAACTTCCCCTCAAACTGCTAATATGGGACAGTCCAGTCTAGTCCTCCATTTTGGCCATGACCTCTGGGCTTTCAAATTAGTTTCTACTTCAGAAAGCTTACTGGCATCAAGCTGATTTCCTTTTAGGAATATTATTTCCTTCCACTAAATCTCACTTAGCTTTTCCTTCCCCTGAGCTAAACAGACCTGATTTATCAGTCTTTAAATTGCATTTTTAAAGCACTTTTTAGTATCAAAGCAACCAGGTTCTATGGTGATAGACATTAAGAAATGCCTTTTACACTAGATAAGACAAGAAAGAGAATGTGTAGAACAATGACATGCTAAAGAAAGATTTCAAATATAAATGGAAAGAGAGTTCCTTTATTTCCATTTCCATTTTGAGCAGGAGCATATCTGGTTTACTCCTAAATCTTTCCCTAAAGTCTCAGCTCTGTCTTCGGGGTTGTGTAGTCATCTGAACCAAGCTTTGAACATGAATTATGAAGCTTACTCAAAGATGCAGCGTACAATACACACTCCTACATATAAACCCCCCATGATCAAGCAGACACCCTGTTAAAATTGTGCAAATAAAAACCCCAAGAAGCCAAAGCTGCATGGCGCTTTTTACTTACATCTTTTTACACCTTGTGACTGAAGCACGCAAATGGTTTGTGCAAAGATCTTGTTGCAAAATATTCCGGTACTCTTTCCCAAATTTACCAGATTAAAAAA
>NW_004955402.1:13410583-13493129 GCF_000276665.1 Chinchilla lanigera
ATGGCATAAATTGTACTGTCCAGCTGCATATAGTTATGTCAATGCCTTTTGCATAGTTAAATGAATGCCGAATAATATGTGACCCTCTTTACAATCTTCTTGGACTGAATTTGGGTATGGACACCTACAGAGTCTTATAGAAATGCTGGAGTTTTCTAAGCCATTTCCCATTTTGACAGGAATTAGATAACATGTGTTATTAGAATATGTCTTTGGCACACATGTTTTCATACACTGCAGGTGTGTGACTCCGGATTCTAAACATCATTCAGAGCGAAGCTATTGTTATTTAAATCTATCAACTCATTTTTCAAAAAGATATGAACCTAACCACTTGCTACCTTGCAGAACCATGAACACTCCTACGCTGTATGTTCCTACATTAGTACTTATATACAGCTGTGTCCTACACTCACGTCTATTTACACTGAACTTATCCATTTTTATCACTTCATTGCCTATTTCCTGCTATTTCCAAAGAATTCTGAACTTAGCTCTAGCTCTTTAAAGTAGTTGGTTTTAGTGCAAGAAAATAAGTAGGCTAAAGCCTTACTTAATATTTGTAATGGACAGGTCATATTTTATCTAAACCAAAGTCAAATTTCATTGCCCAGAAAATGGCATTAATATTGGCCGTGATGCAATGAAAGCAAAGCAATTGCTAAGAGCTCTTCAATTTGGGCTCCTAAACTGAGCAACCTGGGCACATACCAAGAGATGTACACTGCACTGGTTAAGAGTGATGAAGAAAGGCTCTGGAGAAAGTGAGTTGGTCTCCTTACACTAAGGCACGCTAGTGGATGTCTGTGGGTATTGGCTGTGCAAGCCTTGTTTCCTCCTCTGTATAAGAGTAATGATGACAATTTCGTATCATGGTCCAGAAGGACACACGACTGATACCTGTTCAAGTGAAATATCTAGACTTCTCTAGACCTGTTGGTTCAAGTTTTGGTTCTTACCAAAAACAAACCAACCCCAAACCCTTTGAAACGTAGTTCTTATGAATTATGCATCTATACACTATCATTTATCAATCAAGGATCAAAAGAGAGGTAGACTTAAGGTTGAGATAGTATCTTATAGTATTTTACAAACTTGGTGATGGTGTGTGTGTGTGTGTGTGTGTGCGCGTGCATTATACATTTAACAAAATCAAGTTTCATATACAGAACTGTCCTGGAATTCTGAGAGTACAAGTTTGTTATTCTGAGCCATTTGATTAAATTTAACCACAGGAAACTCTTCCAAGTCCTAATGAAGCAGCAATTACATCTAAAAAGGGAGCCAAGCCAAAAAACATCCTTTTCCAATATCTCTCTTTCAAACATCAGACTGCAATATAAGCTCCATGGTTTTCATTTCACTTTAGTACCAGCTCTCTTAGCTGTTGGAAACACGTTAAACACAAGATAGGGAGCAGTGCGGCAGTGAGTCTGGGGTGGAAGGGGTTGGCAGTGGGTACAGGCTTCACACAGATGTGAACACATGCGCGCATACACACACATGTGCACACCATACACCTTAATACACAAAGAAAGACAAGTCAGTCATAACATTTTAAGACTTCAATATACTTCAAATTGTACTTTATAATATTATATAATATAGTACAGGACACAGAATTTATAACACGAGCTTTTGGAGAAAGTTAAAATTACTGCTTCATTTAGACATAATGCTCTTGGTTGGCCTCTAAAAATAATTGTACTGGGAAGATTATTCTTCTTTCAAAAATATGCTGTATTATTCAACGTATTATAACTAGGGTAAATTAAATTGTTTTGGTAATTAAAGAAGTTACGGTTATCTCAAACAAGCTGGACATAGCATGCAACAGTGCAGTATTTTCAGGCTTTCAGCATCACATTTATCCCATGCGACGGTGCAGTTCAGCATAATAATGCAGTGGCCTGGGACACGGGAGCCAGAGAAATAATGTCAAAAGCAATTCTTCACATTTGGATCTCACCACATCAAGTGCAAATAGTGAACTTAAACATGAAAATGCAATTTACTCCTCCTAAAGTATACATTTTTATCTCTTACAAAAAAACCCCTCTCGTTCATTTCCAACGCCTCAAGGTAAAGAGGATGGCATCTATCATAGGTGCGGAGAATGTCTGAAGGATTTAGAAGCAATCTTTTCATAATGCTTCTTTGGGCAAGGAAGTGGAGTTATGAGTTACTCAAAATTCATGAAGATTATTAAGTTTACATCCTGGCAGAAGATCTGCCACTGCTGTCTGCCCCGACTCTGCTGTCAGCATTCCAGTCCCAAACTACGGGGGATCTGTCTCCGGTTCAGGACATTCATTCATTTTGGGGCATTAGTGCTCTGCTGCATAACAGAGAGGTTCTGTCGCATTCAAAACAAAACACAATCACCACCAAACAAATGGCTTGCGATGGAATCAGCCTGCAGTTTCTGCACTGAATTCACGGCGCTCCATCTATCCATATTCCTTCATGGAAGGGATTTTAACAGGTAAGTAAGTTCCTATTTCAGCAAGTTTCCTCCAGATTATCAGCTTGTGTGTCTGTGCCTGCTGGGCTATGTGAATGATTACCCTATCCCCTAAAGCCCTCGTGGAGGACTCACCCTGCACCCACGGCCGCGCCTCCTCCCGAACAACAGTCAGCTTTCCTGCTTGATGAATTTCAGCCTTACAGCTCATCTAAAAGGAGCCTATGGGCTTCATGTTTTCCCTTCCTTCTCCTCGCTTAAGTCTGTGGAAAGTTATGAAACATATTTTTCTAGTCTTCCCAAGAGCAAGGCCAGGTTCACAATTTGACCTCAGAAATGCAGCAGTCCTGCAAAGCCAGACAGCCTGACAGAAGTGTGTATTAGCAGTCTTCGCCTGGCCTACACAAACCATAACATGGAGCGTGGAGCAGTGTTACTTATGGGAAATGACAAGCAATAGATGAGTGTGGGGAGAATAATGGGATTTAATCACATCAAAACATCACAGGCACACAGCTCCCTTTTAGCAAGCCACCCGCTACAGGTGAGGGCACCGCCTCCTGATGAGACGAACCACCTACAGTGTCTCTGGAGCTGCCTCCCAGCCCTTTTCATCAGGTTAAGTTATAGGATCCTCAATACACCCGGAACTCTTCAGCTCCATCAAGTCAATACCACCCCCTCCTCGGGGAATGATTTTTTAAGCAAACATTCAAAAATATCTGTGCTCCAGATAGAAGTCTTCTATGTGTGAGGAATGATCCCAGGAACAGTTCAGGCTCCTAGGAAAGACTGTCACAGACTAATTAAGGACACTGCTGCCGACAAAGGAAGGCTGACCCTGCAGTCTTATTTACAGGGTTTCCAGCCAGAGGGCTGGGAAATGGAGCCCCAGTGGGGGCATTTCTCTCCGCAACCCAAGGGCACCTGCATTAAGGAAAGGGGTGTAAATGAATCCCTTTGTTGAGGGACTGAAGGAAGAGGAGACACAAACACTTCAATTATCTTGGCATGGAACACACGTGCTGACCCTCTTGCATGCAACATCACGATATACACTTACCTCTGATTTATCTAATACGATTATTTTTTGCACTCTACTACACAGTCAATTAGAAGGAGGGCATTTTGAGGGAACAGCGATAAGCTCTTTAGACAGAAGGTAGTGATTCAAAAATTGCAAAACTTCAGCTTTCAAAAATAGCCTAAGTGACCTCTTGCAGTACTCTGACCACTCCACAGCAAGCAGGAGGCAACCCCTGTGAAGAGCGAATTCTGGCAAAGTTCTCTCTTCACAGATGATGCACAGCTTAAGCTATAATGAGTTTTTGGGTTACAAATGCTGAACACATTAATATTCCTTGATGATAATTATCACAGTATAAGCACCTTTCCCAATGTGAGTAGCATAAAGCAACTGAAGCAGCATTTTTACTACATTTGAAACAAGCTGGAAAATGGGATTTTCTACTCTCATAACCTGAGGTCAACATACATCAAGCACTGCATATTAAACACGCCTATATGTAAAGTCCATTTCACTGTCCTTTCCTTCTGCTTCCTGTACACCTAAAGCTCTCTCCTTTACCATCCTCTCTTATGAAATTCTTGATTTGAATGCATGTGATATACATAATCTGAAAGCAAAATGTATTTCCACACCATCATAGTGAATCTTATGTTTCTTCTTATGAGAATACAAATAGCAAATAAGAATAGGAAGCCATGTTTTACAGATGAGATGTATCTCTGTGCAGTCTGAATGAATACTGTGGTCACTGGCAGCACATAAAACAAGACAAGGATTGAGAGTCTAACAAGTAGGCTCTGAGACAAACCAAACGCATATTATATAGAGAGCTGAGCAAAACACCAGCCTTTATCCTTACACCTTCAAAACTAGTAATACTAGTAAGCACTGAAGAAGTGACATGTGAATTCTAACCCAACACAATGATAATGAAGTCACTGTTATATCTACGGGCAATGTTTCCACAGCAGGCTCTATGAAAGCAATTTTAATTCCAAATTAAAAGAATTATTGTTACTGAGATAATAACTATCAAATATTATAAGATAAAAAGGCAAAAAATGATCCACTATGCATCATATCAGTGTGTACAATGATTTCTAATATTCAGTATTCACCACAGCAAACCCAAATTCAAACTGAGAAGATTTAAGGCGCCACCTCCATCTTTATTTGCTAATATGGACTGAACGGACGAACATTGATTTTCCCTCATTTCTCTTTCATCCTCTCTCCCCATAAGTGAAAAAAATATTATAAAGCTCAGCTGAGAACGCTGAAGATAATCACAATTGAGGTCTTCTTTTAAACATCATAATGTCATTTTTATACACTATGCCAACACTCCCAAACAGCGCTTTTGACTTAATCATGGCAGAAACGAAAGCCAGTTGGTTACCCTTAATCCAAAGAATGTGAATTGATTCAGGTTTTGGTAGGAACGAATGTGCTAACCTCATTTGTACCACAATACCCGACACTTCATTTAGAAACTACACCACACTACAACCTGCTTCAAGTTCCCTAACATCATTTTTACTTATGCGTTGCAAAAATGTCTTAAAATCCCATTTGAATAGATGGTAGGGTTATGAGAGAACCTTTACTAAATATTTAACAGCACTATCGGCTTATTAAATACTATAATGTGAGAGCCATGAAAGCATGATATACAGCGCTTGCCTTTTTTAAAGTTAATGCTTGCGCTCATTTTGAGCACTCCACAAGCCCATTCATCAGTAGAACCGAAGCATTTTAAAAAGTCCTCATTTACCAGCAGATAAATGTGGTTAGAGAACCTTTTTAGTGAAGAAATGACTGAAAACCTATTTGGATTTACTGTGCAAAATTTGCGTTACTGTGGCTAGAAAACAAAAAAATTCACAAAACATTTAAAAGGCCATTTTGAAATAATGTTAGAGCTCAAGCTTGGAAAGATAAGAAAAGAGGGTATATTTCTGATGCACCAGAATATAAATACACCACAACAAGACAACAGATTCACAGACAGCTGATAAAGTCTCTCTATTCATCAAATCTGGAAGTGATCTCTTAAATACGTGTCATGTAATGAGACAACCCATGGAGACTATTGCTTCTGACCATGACGTGCTTGATGAGTGACTTCATTTGCAACTACTCCTAATTGATTTCTTTAAAATTAGCTAATATTATTTTTACATACATTATGTTAAGATACTGTATTACTAACCCTACACCTTTAAAAAGTTAATCATAATTCTTCAATCTTTTACAGTGGGTAGAAAGCAAAAATTCTTTCTGAAAAGATGTTTCTCTTCTCAGAGAGGTATAATAGAGCCTAATTTAAAGCAACCTTACTTCCTGCTGGTGGCCTGTAGAGTGAGCATTTATTCAGTAAACATTGTAACAATGATTATCTGTCCTTCCAGTTCTCGGTGGAGACTCTTGCTTTTGAAAATGTCTTGTGGTGACTTACTAAATTCAAGCTATTTCAATTAGTATTACTGCACATTAAAAATTAATTGCATTACTGAGTGGATTAAGGTTTAAATTTCAATTCTACAGTATGTGCAGTAGAAATGACAGCTAAAAATCAATGCTCTCTGGCCCACTATCGGAAGTGTATACGGTCAAATAGCGTGGGACTGGCGTCATGGCCAAGCAGTTTTAAAAGACTTGATAGTTCAATTGAAGGTATGTCAGTTCTAATTCTAGATTTTAGTTTGAATGCTGCACAGTAGCCCAGCCTTACAGGAAGAAAAACAGAACAACAGCTGTACTAACAATTGAAAAAAAAAAAAAGGACACAGGTACTACCATTATGACAGCAAGGAGACTGACGGCCACCCCAAATTCACATGTGATTATCTCCCCAGTCAAAAACCTCATTCACAATTCCATTCAGTAAGAACACAAGATCTCTGACTTCAAACTCTATTAGTTACTGGTTGAATATGGTTGGGACCAGAAAAAAGACGAATTTGTGAAGAGAAAAACTACTAATGTACACATTATTTGTGTTTGTATGTTTTAAGGAAACCCAAGAAAATAATGAAAATATAGGGGCTGGGGATTTAGCTCAGTGGCAAAAGCGCCTGCCTGGCAAGCCCAAGGTCGTGAGTTCGGTTCCTGGTACCGGAGAAAAAAAACAACAAAAAAAAGAAAATATTGAAAATATAAACCCTGCCTTTAAGTGGTAATCCCATCTAGATCCTTTTTGTAAATTCTTAAATCCATTTAAAAGGAAGGAACAAATGTAATCGCCATCTTGACTATAGATTCATAACTTCTGTATAAGATGTAGGCAAAGAAATGTGTCCTCCTTCTTTACAATTTATTATTTTGAGAAGATGATGAAGTGGAATCCTACAAAATGAAGTCGAGTGGCATTGTTAATGAACTGAAAAGCCACCTAGGATAGCTGCAGTGGGGGATGGGGTGGTGATCGGTATGCGCCTAAGAGAAAACAAAAGATGTCTGCGCCATTCCTCAAGAACCCCTCTGTAGTGCACTGGTGGCCAACAGCAAGTTTGGCAGCAAGGGAGTAAAGAAGATGGGAAGTAATAATAACAATAAAAAGAATAATCTGGTGCAAATGGACCCCAAGGTGTAGTAGTCATCCCTGTGCAACAATCACCCTTCACTGCAATTTACTGATGTTGCTTCATTACAATACAGCATACAAAGGGAATAGCCCAAGTGCACTCCTGAAGCCACACAGCTAGACGCAGCTCAGGCTAGCCCAGTGGCACTGCGACAGGGGTAAACAGATGTGGAAAAAACCCGAATAGAGGCGCAATCTCTACACAGCATGGCGATAAATCTTGGTGGAAAGAGAAGAAAAAGTAGCAGGTAAAAAGTGAAATAGCAAAAGGAATCCAAATTAACCTGTTTTAAAACATCCTTCTAAGGCGTAACAACTTGTGGCTTTGCTAAAAGGAAAAGATGAAGAATATGACATTTCCTGTTCAGAAGATATACACAGGCTCTCTGTTTTCCTCTCTTATCTTCCATGAAATGAATCGTTTCAGGTGAACATTCACACGGCAAATTCAGGGTCAAATTATTTAAAAGAGAAAATGATTGATTGTCTAATTCTTGCCTTCGGAAGTTGGAAGTCTTACTTTTCACTCAGCGCTCAGAAGATGCTGAAGCAATGTGTTAAGGGGGAGAAAAGAGATTCTTTCCTCACCAAGGATCATTGAGTATGTCATTGGTTAATTCTTGCTCTATGCTCCTCATTAGCATTACTCTCAAGTTTCTGGTTATCATATCCGAAATATTAAGACATAATAACTACGAAGGTGCAGATAATTGGATATTAACCAGAACATACTTGACTGGGCAGGAGGTAGAGCCCTGCTTAAACTAATCCTGAAATATATTAATCACCAATTAATGAAAGGGTTTCAGATTCATTTTCTATTATAGAACACCTCCGAGTATCTAAGCTTTTTCTAACAAAATGACTTGGAATAACAGGGTAGAAGCAAGAAATACAGCCATCCGATGCAGGCTGGAATTAATTCTTTATAGCCTGTTGTCAGGTAATTCTGAAAACTATAGTGAAAGCCTTGATCACTCTCCCTTATAAAGTCTAAGGAAGCGGGGACACTTTTCAAAGTTCAGTGGCCCCTGTTTAAATTCCAAATGTATCTCTTTTTGATGGCAGAACCATGGCTGAATAGTTCATCAGAGTACTGTCATATCGCTAAGTCCTCCAGCCTAGCAAGTACTCTAGACCTTTAAATTGACAACACATGTATTCTCAAAATAGAAGGCCAAGCGAAGGCCGCCCAGAGAAGCGTAGTGAAGACACACTTTCCACACAGCAAACAGGAAGTGGGTCTCCGCAGAGGAACTTACTACCTACCTCTTTACCACCGGAAACCACTTACTTACATGGAAATAAAGTAATGCAAAAGGAAAAGGGAAACAACACACAGAAAAACACAGAGAAAGAAGCTCATAGTTCTGTATGTTCCAAGAGGCTGTGAGATTGGGTCCAACTTGTCTTATTTTATTAGTTTGATTTTAAAAGCCCCACTAAGCTTCCTGGAAAATTTCTACATGCATTTGTGTTCAAGGCATTGCTTCAAAAATGCCACTCAACATAAAGAAAAGGAAAAGAACATTTTTAAGTACATTATTCTCACAGAGGGATTCTAATATCTTTTCATTCTTTAAAGGTCGAGCTTCCAAATAGTCTGAAAAAGACATTTTTATGCCCAAGAAAACAGGGTGTTTGTATTAATGCACTATAAGTGAGGAATTGAAATGACACCATTTCTTGGCGTTTCCTGGCTTTAGGCTCTGAATTTGATGGAAAGAGTAGGAAAACTCTTGTTTTCTCCAGGTTTTTTTTTTTTTCATTCTGCTGTGTGTTGACTTTAATTTTAATAACTCTTAAATAAGCACTCACAGCAGATGAACTCAGATATGCTGGCAAGCAGGCCCTTTTATCAACAATTTTGCCATAGAAATACACAAACATTTCAATGGCTCTTCATTAGCAAACAAATCAACAAGTGATATTTTAATGCATGACTTTATTCCATCTCTGTGGGGACTGCAGTTGAGAGTGTGATGTACAGTACAGAGAAAGGAATCATCAGCCACAGAGTCCCAGGGCTCTCTCCATTGAGGACTTCGCAGCCTCTGCTTAAAGAGTGCATTTAATTGACTGATAGACAGTAGCTTCTTTGTTCGCAGAAGACAGCGAAGTAATGGCAGCTTGAAAATCGTACCATCTACAGGGTCTCCTGAGACTAGTAACAGGGGGATATGTGTCAGGAATAAATAAATAATCTAATTATTAAGCCACTTCCTGTCAAGTTAACTCCAATTTGTTGGCTTTTGAAGGCAACAAAACGAGGCATTTTTCCTCATTATGCTTCTCTTTTTATACCAGTGGTAATCACAGGCGGATTAAAGGGTGCCTGATTGGTTTTTTTGTCAAGGAACTGAGAAGCAGCCAACAGTACAGAAAAACAGAGTTGGGGTTAGAAGAAATTTCATGCTTGTCTCCTTTCCAGCTCCCTAACAGCCCACACGGCTGCCCCATACAGAGCCGCCAGCTGTACAGCAAATGTGTGCCCCTCCGACTGAGGCCTACCGGGCCGAGAGCTGTGAGATACCTTGCCATCTTGGCAGGTAGCTACTGCTGTCATAGGCATAATTCTAAAGGTGACCTACGAAACCCCGTCAGCTCACCAAATGCAACAATATGAGCAGCTGAAGTTCGACACCCACTCTCCATATTGGCTCCCTCTCCTTTGTTTACTGCTATTAATGGCCCTTCAACTAGGAAAAAACCTATGGAAATAGGTCATCGGAGACCTTTCCTTCACATGTGCGTAAAGGGATCCAGTAGAAATAGGTCACAGTCTCTCTGTGTGTACGGGCACGGTGTGTGTGGTGGGGCGAGGAGAGAGGACTCTTTTTATTTATTGCTGGGGACTTTCTGTGCCCTCCATTCAGAAATGTCCTGCAAACTTCATTCAGAAGCAGATACCCACACCTGATAATAAACATATCAGTGAAGGAAAACTGGATACAGTGGTGGCATATTCTAAAGAAGTCAAGAATGAGGACAGAATGAGACCAGGAGCCCCACCATTGTGTTGCAGGCAGTCAAGTGGCACTATCCATCTGGTGCAGCCTCTCTGCCTTTCTAGCGTCCCTGTACAGAGCCTAGGAGCACAGGCTGGCATCCAGTAAACTTCCTTGAGAGCAGCATTCTTCTGAAGGCTCTTTCAAGGAAGCATGTTTTAAAAAAGCAACAAAAAACTGAATCTTGGATCTGTCTATGGGCTCAGCCAGAATCCTCAGCCTCACAGAAAATTACCATCACAAGAAATGTCTAATAGCCTTTCTTTGGGGCTTGTAAATTAGGAACTACACTAAGTGCCAGTATTTTTTCACTCTTGTAAATCAAAGTTGCTAGACAGAAGCTGAAACACACACAAGGATAAACATCCTGATTTGCCTTTTAATTGTTGAACACAGAAATTAGGAGACAGACCCGAAGATTTGCATCCTAAATTGCTCACAAAACAAGAATCCAAACATCCAAGAAGAGCTCTTGAAAACTCTGCCTTCCTCCAAAAAGTCTTTCTCCTTTTCTATTAAACTGTCTTTGTTTTTAGGGAGGCTGATCATAGACGAGGCTCGGTAAGTTCCTGTGGCCCTCTTTGTACCCCATAAACAGTGGAGCTATGTTATATTTATGCCTGCGGATGTCCTTTCTGAATACATCTTGAATTTTTGTTAAATTGCGCAGATAATTAAACCCTCTTCATATTTACAGTCTGCTTCATTGGTACCATGAATTCTGTTTTCAGTTACTGTCTGCAAATTCCCTCTCTGAACAATTTCATACTAAGCAATAACACTTCATTTTACATAAGTTTTATCTGATGTCCCCATACAGAGCTGCCAGCTGTACAGCAAATGTGTGGTTCTCAAACTGAGGCCTACCAGGCCACAGGCTCCATCCTGAGATCTATCAGGCACCTTGCTGTCATTGGCAAGCTTTCCCTGCTATCACTGTGACCATCGCTCCGCACTGCACACAACTTAAAATCATCTGATTATTAGAATTTGTGGCCCACACTCCATTTTATCCTTTATTTAATCTATCCCCAGATCACACATTTGTTTAAATGTTTTGGCTGGTTTACAAATCATGCAGCCATCTGCACAGTAGGTGTGACACCATTTTTTAGACAAAAGTTACGTTGCAAACAAAGATAAAGTCATTTGAAATGCTTTGGTGTTTGTTATTCTGCCTGGTTCACTTGGACCAACTCTAAGAAATAAATAGAATTATCTGTGTAAATCGATGAACATCTATGAAAAACAACACCCAGCAGAATGCCGAGCTTGCTCCATTACCTACGTTAATATCATGACAGCTGAGGAGAGATGACCTGGCCCACTTCTCATCTCTCCTGTACAGATGGCTATTAAAGAGAAAGTATCCCTTTTGTATGGTCCATGTAGAAACCCTTTATGGGCTTTTCAAATAAGCCAGCATTGCCCACATGAGGGTAGCTTTCTGTTACCATTAAACTGCCCAGATTTCATCTTTTTTAATCCAGCTCTTGATAAAATAAGCCAGTATTTTATCATATTTAACACCAAATGCTTGTTTCTTAATTCACTGAATTTTTAAGCAATCAAAGATGCTTTTTTTAACAACAAAAAAATCCCCCAAAACTCAATAGTCTTCTCATTTAGAATGAATATAAATCAAGGTTCCAAAGAATCTCAATGATTTTGAAATTCTTAGGATAGTGTGGTTATGCACACATATATATGCACATATACATGCTCATATATAGATATGGGCATTATTGTGGGTTTATTTCTATGCATTCTTTTAAAAATACTCAGTGAAAGCAGAGTGAAAAAGCAATACAGCCATTTATCCTCCCATGTGGAGATTTGGATCTTTGGCTATTTGCCCTTAAGACGTGAGATCCAAATCCATTCTAGACCCCAAATACTAGCTTTTGTCTATTCTAAAGTAGGCGCACTCACACTGAAATGTTTCAAAGCTGATACTGAATGTCGCAAAACTATAGTGAAGATTAGTCACAAAGTAGGCCTCCTCTAAGGCAAAGAAAGGGAAAGAGTCCCATTTGTGATTCTGGGAATTTAAAATATTGCAGATTACATGAATGCCACTGGCCACAAGAACAGACTAAAGTTTCACTGCCCCAGTCTAAACTGATTTTTGCATTCTTTTTGTCTTCACATCACTGAAACGTCATGCTCTGTAGAAGCGTTGTCCTTTCACAGCCTATTAAAAGTTATAATTATTTAGAAAACACTGAATATTAGAGATCTGAATAACAGCATCTTTGCACAACTGTTTTTGTTCTAGCTATCACTTACAACCCCAAATTCTAGTTTTGCTTTTCTAAGAGATAAATATATTTGTTTCTTTAAAATGTTTTCACATCATCCTTGAACTGTCCCGGCTTTGTTCATTAGTTATTATTTCTGAATTTTTCTTACTTTTTTCATGAAACAGGTTATTTTGACACCTTACATACAATTTGGTCACTGTGACACTGATCTTTTGAACCATATAAAAACATGAAAAGATGAGTGAAATTGAAAATCCATTTCTAATTAGATTCTTCAAAGTCATTGTTAGGTAACTGATTTGCACCCACTCCATTCCCTCCATATTCTCTGTCCGTGAACTTTGGGAGGGAGGGCTGAGAATGGCCAGGGCTACACTCGTCTTCCAAAGTCCACAGTTACAGTAATCAGTTCCAAGGATAATGGCCTTTCTCCCCTTTGATCATTTCTTTGTTGAGCGGCCTGGCCTTCCACAGCAAGCATTCTGCTGGTTGTCTATCACCAGCCACTTACAATTTGCTCACTATGTTTCATCAGACAGTTGTTTGGGGCTGTTTGGAACACATTTGTCTCTTTGGGGATTTATGCGCTAGTTGCAATGCCAACCTCCATAGTGAACGAAATTTCTTTCTAACTAAAATAGATAATTAGAGACTGGTAATTATTGGTCAAGAATTATCAGAGTGAAAAAATTAAGCTTCTCATAAATAGTTCTTGGCAATGTCATCTCTTTATATTATCTCATGCCTAACAGCCTTTTATTCTGAGCACTTACAAATTTACTCTACTGCTGTTGAGCCCCATAATTTTATATGAGGCAGTCCCTTTGCTGGATTAAATACGTTTAGATTCTCTGGTTTCATCTCTATTGTTGCTAATCCATATCAAATAATAATAATAATAGAAACCTCAAAGAGAAAAGCCACAATAAATATTTACCATGCTGATAAAAAGAGAAAGATGAATATAATTAAAGGACATAATAGCCAATGGTTTCCTTTTGTATTTTCAGGTTAAAACCAATGTAAATCATGTGAAATGAAAAAATGAAGACAAGAAAAATTTTCTTATCTGCACAGACATTAAAAGGTGTAAATCTTTTCCCTAAGGAAAGCTATTAAAATGTTTTGTAGCTCTGTGTTTGTGTATGTGATAGTCACTGGTCTGATTTCTTACTGAAACTGTGTTGTGGAGAGTAAAGTTCTGTTTTTACCTTAATAGACATAAGTCAAATACCTGATGCATTTTTGTTCAGTAATTTTTCCTGCGACTCAGGCCATGTGTCCACACCTAGCCACAAAATAATGCTTACACAGAGTACCTCCCATATGGTAGAAGCACTGGTTTTTCATTCACAAGAGCCACTCCCAAACTCAGAGCCTGAAACCAGCACATTCAGAAAGAAATTTAGAAGTTGCCTGAAATTGCTTTAAAATATATACACCCCACAGAAACAAATGCAAATGATTTGGTTAAAGAAGAAATTTTAAGTGATACCTCACTGGGTCATCCTGCAGATCTTGTTTTCCATCAGGTGACATAATCCTTCCTCTAGACTGATTGAAATATAAAACAAAATCTGTAAAAACACTATCTACCCTCTTAACAAAAAGAGTAAGAGGCTTTTGAGATAGGCCCTAATCCCCCTTCCCCTGCTAAATGTCTAGTTGAGATTATTTTTTGATTAGACAGAAAACACACACAGATACAAAACCTAAAAATACCTACCCTCGATGGAGGTATTTCAGCCAACAGACTAACGCTGCCTGCCTCATTTGAAAGACTAAGTATCACACTGGGATGTTACAAAAGGATATCTTAGCTTTTGTGACACCCTCCTGTTTCTCGTTCTCTCTCTCTAGATATTAACAAGGCAAGTGGGGTTTAAGAACTTGGATGCATGGTCAACAGAACAATTAAATGGATGCTATTCATTTGTTTAGGCCTCAAGTGCAAGAGAATGCCATATTTTATTATTAAAAATAGCATGAATATTAAATAGCCAGGCCTTCTGCGAGGAGTGGAATATGTTGCTCTGATAGAAGGTGAATGTTAAATGCTCAGATCCCAAGAGGAAGTAAGTGTCATATTAACACACCAGAACATGGCGGGGGAGGCCTTGGGAAAGCACTAATGATGCAAGGAATGTAAGATAAATACAAAGAGAAGGGTTTAAGGCAATTCAAACAAAGAAAGGCCAGGGCAAAGTGATGAAGGCTATGAGCCAAATGGTACTAAAATAGGAAAATTAAGAAATCCTCTTGGGCTTAATATTTACTTCAGACCCTACATGTGCAGAAGAACATTAATATTGTATAGAACATATACTCAACTCATTCACCTGGGTACTGGGATAAATAATAATTCTAGAAGCAAAACCACTAACATTGAATAGAGCTAGCCAGAAGCAACTCACACTAAATTTTACTAAATTTTTCCATTAGCTGCAAAATGTCACTCAAATCCATCTCAAACCATAGCACCAGCAGAATCATGAATGATCACCACCAACAGACAATACTCAAAGACAATGAAAGGGGGAAAACTGACCTCTGTCATTGGCAAGAAGAGTTCATTTTTGGTACCCCCTCTCAACAAAAGCAGTTTTGAAAATTGGGGAATTTTTCAGAGCCCAAAACCACAGACAATCTGCATAGACGCCTTATGTGGCCATCCCATTACATGTCACCATTGCCCTCTGAATGCCTAGAAAGGCTGTCACTGTTATCCTGCCTCACAGAAGAACACGCTGTCCAATAGATATAAAAAATCACTAATACATTCATGCTTAGATCTGGAAACACAGAGACAAAGTGATCAGTAATTCAGCTCTTATGTATATGCTCCTTTTAACACAATTAAGCACTTGGTCTTTTATAAGCAATCATCTTCCTAAAGACCCATCATTCGAAAACTACAAAGTAGATCCTATTGAAAAACTATTAATCAATTTTCCAACATGCTTCTGAATTTATCTTCATTAATTTATGCAGAAACATAGGAAGTTTTATTATGGCTTGTTTTAATCATCAGTAATGACATACTGGAGCAATCCATCTGCTGAAGCATTCTTAGAACACTTCTGACCATCGTATAGTGAAACTTGTTTCCCCCTAAAAACCAACTAAGAGTCTAAAAGGTTGCACTTTCTTCCTGTCTTACACAGTTTCACAATAGGAGAGCATGATGTTAATTGAACTTTTAGAATAATATATCACCATTATTTATGGAATTATACCATGGTGTGAGTATGAAATAAACTCTCATACTATAAGAACACAAATGACTAAAAAAAGGCAGTACAAAGTAATAGCAATTGTCATTTTACTAGTAGAAAAAGATCTGCTTGACAAAGTTTAATTGGCTGGTAAAACTCTTAGTGTTATTACCAAGTGCTTATCAAATTAAAAAAATAGGGAGTATCCCCTGAAGAATTAAGGGATAATGGGACAATACGAATAAGTGAAAAAATTATCCTTTTAGTTCTAGCTTGTGTAATAAATGTAAAATCCTAAAAACACTGGCTCAGAAAGACTTCAGAAATCTTTCCCCAAACCACTTTTATAAAGATCTATGGAAAATTTGATGGGAAATAAAAAATGATGACTAAATTCTTTACATGATCTTTATGATCATGATTATTTCCAGGCTGTTGAAACCATTCATATAAAACTATTTTATGGCAATTTAAATTATTTATGTTTCCCTATCACAAAAACTCACCACTTTAGATTCTGATACAAAGATGCTTCAGCAACACACAGCAGTGCCATTATCATAACAGCATCTGAAATTAAAACCTGTCTAAAACTCTATGGAAAGCTCACATCCAGTTCATTAACCATTCCTGTTAGTTTTCAATAATGCAAAAATGATTAGAAGTTTAATTTGTTAATCACCTGTGTTTTGACTGGCAGTAGATATATAATCCTCCACAGAAGCCTAAACTAGCCTTTGCAGAAAATAAAACATGCTAATGCCTCTCAGGTCTAATAATAGGAATAACAAAAAAAAAATCAATCATACCTAGGTAATCCATTGAAGGGTGAACAATTAATTCATCTTTAACACTGTTTAATTATATAGGCACTGATGTACATGAGTAGGAAAGAAATGTATCTATAAGAACGTTGAGAGCTTTACTCACCAATCATGTGATTTGCAACATGAACCTGAATGTCCCATTCATTGTAGAAAACCATCTGACACTTGATGCACTGATAGGTCTTCTTCTGAGGAAACAAGTACAAATAGGATTACTTAGACATAGGCATTTCCTATTTCTTATTTCTTTTATTGTTTTCTATTTTTATATTTTAAAGAAAAAAGAATGAAAACATCCTAACAAACACACATACACTTAGAAAATAACACAAAAACAATACAATCAATACAGACTCTCAGACAAGGTGATAGGAAATTAACAATGGTTGGTGTATTACATATTGATATCCTCAATTTGGATACTCAGGTAAACAAATATAGACATGTAAGGTTGATCATACATTTAAACATTAACTGTTCATTTTATATATATATATATATATATATATATATTACTTTTTTTTTCCCTTCTTTCTTTTCTCTTTTCCCTCATCCCAGTTGTTATTTTTGGGGCTGGGGATTCAGCTCAGCAGCAAAGCGCCTGCCTGGCAAGCACAAGGTTGTGAGTTCGATTCCTGGTACCAGAAGAAAAACCAGTTGTTTGTTTTTTTTTAAACACCATTTTTATGGTATTTTCTCTGACATGCTGGTCTTATATACATTGTTAACTGGATTACTGTAAGACTGCTTAGGCAAAGGACCATGAGTTACAAAGTAAGACTGCAGCTTGAGCCCAACACTACACTTTATGTTGTAAACATTTGGAAGAAACAGAGACACTTCATTGTGCAATAATATATTTTAAAAAAATATTTCAACTCAAAGAACTTAGTATTTAAAACATTTCCAACACAGCCAGGCATGGTGGTACACACCTATAATTCTAGTATTCTGGAAGGCTGAGGCAGGAAGATTGCAAGTTTGACCTCAGTCTGGACGACTTGACAATTTAGCAAAACCTTGACTCAAAATAAAAAATAATAAAAGAACTGAGGATTTAGCTCTGTAAAGGTCTTGGGTTCAATCCTCAGTACTGGAAAAAAGTAACATACAGCTGAGTTTCAGAAATCAAAGTCTTTGAGGATCAGGCACAACTTCATTCTGACCAAAATAACTGTGTTGTTGCTTCTAGAGATCTAGGAGTAAAATGGCTAATACGTTAAGAGTCATGAAATCTATATAAAAGAGTCAGAGATTATAATTTGCAGCCAGTCTGAAATTTAGTTAACATTGTAGAAGTTACTAAGTATTAGCATTTAAATATATATTTTCTTCTGTAAAGAAATTATATCATATAATGAGTATTTTAACACTATTTCATTACTTTTACCAGTCCTATGAAGTAGACAGAACAGAATTTTTATTGTAATTATCAAACTTTAAATGAAAAACTGAAGCCCAGAGAGGTAGAAAGATTACCTGATATAACAGTATCCCAGAGAGACAAGCTCTTTTAATTCTAAATGTTAGGCTCTCTGATTTAAAGAGAAAAAAAAAAAAAAAAGAAGCTCTTATGATTTATTCACATCTTTATTACTGAGTGCCAATTCTAATTAGATGAACTCAATAAATAAAGTATTTGTTGAGTTTTCTAGACTACATACTTACATAAATTCTTTTGTGATGAAACTTAATATTTACAATTAAAAACATCTTGGAAAACAAACCACTATGAAATAATCCATTTGAAAATCTCTCAAATGTGAGAAAAATCACATTTGAAAATTTCTATAAACAATATTTGGTTATAACCATTTTTACAGAATCCTCATATTATCTGAAGTCATTAAAATATTTTACTAGTGATATTAATAGGAAATATTAGTTGGTAAATTACAATTAATTTTAAATAACAAGTTGTATAGATCATAAAAAATCAAAGGTAAGCACAAAAATTGATGTCATTTTGCTTGAGACTGAAATTATTATGCTATTAGTAAAAGTTTCCTAAGCATTATAATTTCACATAGTATTATCTTCTATGGCCACAAAAATACTCCTTTCAAACCAGAGCAGTATAGGTGTATTTCCAGGGGAAGCTGTCTAAATAATCTAATGGTGTTTGTACATTAGGCATATTGTGAACTGACTTTGCTGAATCTAAATCTAACACAGATTTCCAACATTCTGGCAATCACCAAGGAAGATTTACTACACTGAGCTGTTTACAAGATGCTTTTCATGGTGACATAGAGAGCAACACGTGTTGTGTAAATAACATCTATCCCTTTTTTTTAACAATATTTCCCTTTAGAACTAGTTAGAAAATATTTCTTACTCCCCGATGACCTACATTATATATTGTTTATTAGCATACTTCTAGCATTATTCCTGATATGTGACCTTGCTGAAAAACAAAGAAACATAAACTTAATGGCTAGTCTTTTCTCTTGTTAGCACAGTAAAACATACTCTATGTCAAAACTGTCTCCAAAAATGATGAGTGATGAATATGTTGGTGGAATATACTAGAGGATTATTTTTTTTTTTTAACTTCTGGTCTAATAATAAAGAATACAATCAACTGAAAAGCCAAAATAATAAAACCTCAGCACTTACTACTATCTGCAAAATGAAGTGACACATTTAAAGATCTATGCATATGTTTTCTTTTGTCGTTGAAAGAAAATGTTCTTGTCACTACTGATAATTCAAATTCTAACTCTCTCCACACTTAAAACAGTGCCTAAAGTACTATTTCCTCTTTTAACAAAGCCATATTCTTATCTACAAACTCCTAAATGTGCAGCTAGATAAGAATTCAATGTGATCAAAAACAAAGTACTACAGATTTAAAAATCTGCTGCCCGAGCACTCCCTCACACTTGCCTTTCCCCAAAACAAAGGTAAGCAAATTGAGCCGCATTGTGGGCTTGCTTTTGAAAAGCATGATGTAAAATTTACTGTCACCTTCAGTTTTTAACAAAGTAATTTAAATGACCTTTAAAACACCTCTCAAAATATCTCAGACCCCCGTACACCCTCTTTTAAGGAAGGGAGTTGTAACCCCTTAAGCGTTGCCTGCGAAGAGCTCATTCACTTGGAGGTAAATTCATTTCAGTTCTGCACAGCTGAGATTACAAGGGAATCTGTCCTAATTCTAAGCCTAAATCTGCTTTTCCACTACTTTCACCCATTAGTTCTAATGCTAGGCTCTGGCGGTAGAGAGCAGATTGAATCCTTTGTCTAATACAACAGTGATGTTAACCCCTTTCCAGACTGAAAATAGGGGCAGGAACAACTTCCCATCCAGGTTACCTTCCTCCAGGTCACTGTCTTAATAAACAGAACATCAAATGAAGCGCCAAACTCCAGTTGTGACCTGACTCTTGCACAGTACAGGAGCACTATAACCTCCAGTAAGAGACAACAAAAAAAGTCAAGGGAGATCATTTCTTTTAAAAGCAGATAAAAGTAGAAACAGAACTTCTATTGTTTGGGCTCAGATTGGCCTTCAGCAAAGCTTAGGTTGTCAATTGACTTGAAATGCTAATTTAGTACAATTTTTAAAAGAGACTTTTTTCATTAGCCTTTTTAAATGTGCTGCTTGGGAGTGGGATTGTCATTTCCTGATTGTTCTCTTTTGTTTTCTGGTACTGATAGATGTAATTATCAAGGATACAACTTTTTCCCAGCACCTCATTATTTCTGATTGATTTTGAGAACAATTTAACGGTGCCTTTTTGACATTCTTGTTTTCAGTTATACTCTGGTTAAGGTACTCAGAGGCTTTCAGAGAAAAGCATCTTATAAACTAAAAAAAAATGATTAAGGATCTTCACCAATGTATAGTGTTAAAAAATTATTCTGATTAACTCTATCCTTCTCCATTTCATATATATTCCATGAAGACTTAGACTTCACATTTAATGTCACCAAATTTTAAAAAATGTTTTTAAATAATATTTTTTAAAGTACACTTTTTGTTTTTGGTTTTTCTCCGGTACCGGGAACCGAACTCATGACCTTGCGCTTGCCAGGCAGGCGCTTTTGCGGCTGAGCTAAATCCCCAGCCTCTTAAAGTACACTTATTTTTTTGCCATACTAGGGATTGAACCCATGACTTCTGCCCCAAACTACAACTCCACCCCTTTTTTTAAAAAAAACTTTATTGTGAGATTTTAAGATAGTCACTAAATTACTTTAAGACGGTCACTAAATTGCCAAGGCTGAGCTCAAACTTTCCATCCCCCTGTCTCAGTGTCCCAGCGTTCTGGGATTATAGGCATACCCCACTATGCATGGCTCTCTGATTTTTTAAAACAAACTAATGAATGTATATATAAAAAGGATCAATGAGTCCATAGTAATTCCCAAATGCAGAAAATAAATCTCAGTTGCCACCATTACAGGTGACTGTTACATAGATTACTTCTTCTGAAAATTGGTAATCAAAGGATCAGATGCACCTTGTTTTTCAGAGAGATGTGTACTTAGAAGCTATTTGATGATGGAAATTCTTTACTGAAGAATAACAGTAGAAGGGATAATAAAGCTACAAATTCACCATTTGCAATGCCAAACAAAATGGTCCAGATAAGTAATTATTTATGGATGTAGAAACTATCAGGAGAAAAATTATCCTGAGATGTTCAATTTCATCCTTTGATCACTACAAAGAGAAAGATGTACCTTTACAGTGAATTTAGCCAATGGCAATCACTGTAACCAGACTACTTAGCTAATATTACTAGTAATGGAGCACCCTGACATTATGTACTTCTTGGTGTGGCAGAATATAAAGTAGGACTTCATCAGTAAAGAAACTTACCTAAAATGAGTATCTGAATCTAATCAAGCTTCTAGACTTAATGTCCAATGTTATTAAATACAGGAATAGAGGAACAAATATTACCAGGGGAGAAAATGCAAATCCAAAATATTCTTCAAGGGAGACGGTCTGTTAACTTCAAAAATGTCAGCGTCATTGAGGAAAAAAAAAGAAGAGATTATGATCAGAAGACTGAAAGACTTTACTAAATGTGATACGTGGGACCTCCCTTAGAAAACAGTGACACACAAGTTTTTGAGACAATTGAGGGAATCTGGATATCAGCTGCTTACTGGATGCTATTGGGAATTAGGAATAATTTTCATAGATGTGACAATGGTATTGTAGCTATATGGGTAAATTTCCTTTTTGCTAAGCAATACATGTTGAGTTTGTGGAGTTGAAAAAGCATTACATTTCCAGAAGAAAATTCAGAAGAAAAGATTCAGAAGAAAAGATTCAGAAGAAAAAAAAACCATAAGTGATACACGGAGAAAAAAAATATGGCTACCTAAATTAAAAATTACTAAATCTAGTATATTTGTTAATGTTTTCATAATAAGAGAGAATAAGTGAAAAAGGTAATTCATAATATGTAGTTTTTTTTGTGCTAAATCTAACTTGATTAACCCCACCTATACCGTTCATTTTATACCACCTCACTTCCTAGGCATGAAAAATAATTTGTGCCTAGTTGTTAAAAGTAACTTTACAAACTTCTTTGATTTTGTTCTTTTGAATCCAGGGCTGGAACCCAGGGCCCCGTGCATGCTAGGCAAGTGGTCTACATTTTGTATATTATTTTGTGAAATTTCTTTTTTTAAAAAAACACAAATCACAAATCAGACAGGTTGTGAAAACCTTAAGGGAGGCCGGGATTTTACTCTTCTTCCTTCCTAGGACTTTATCCTCTGATCATTTGCAGGTAAATTTACAATTACAATTGAAAGGAGGCTTTTCTTAGAACTGTGCAATGCCTGCGAGGGCAGGAAAATAGCTTATGAGGACAAAGGAAAGTGTTTCCAGCCACCTTGGCCTTAGTCTCCGAGTCCTTGACCCCAGATCAGAGACGGCAATGATACAAACAGTTCATGCGGCACGCGTGCCATGGGGTCACAACCCCTGTCCTAGACAGAGATCCATTGGGTAGAAGTGGCTCCTGCAGTCCTTGCATCGATTTCAAGATTTTCCTTTTGCTTTCAATGTTCTGTGATTTTATTGCCACGTTTTTTAACAGAATGCTTATGTTTACTTGGTCTGCTTGATACTAAAGAACAATTTCAATCTGATGTCTCATGTAGGTCTTCAATTCGGACAATTTTCAGCAATCAAAAATATTCAATTATTGAGGCTCCCTCGCACACTCTCACGCATGTCTACCAGAACTTGCGTCAGACAGATTGGAGCCTGTCCGGCCGCCCTGCCTGCACCCGACCTGCTTGTTCATGCATACTTTATAAAGCAGTGTCTGTGCTGTGACAGACACGAACTCTGTCCTCTTCCAAACCACTGCTGCTCTCTCCTCTCTGTCCAGCCTGTTTCTCCTGTCTACCAAAGCTTTTATTTCAATGACTACTCTTCATTCGTGGCATTTCTAATTTGAAACATTCATTTGCTCTTGGGTTTTCTCTCTTCTTTGCCTGTATTTGCTTCAAAACCTTGTCACTCTTCTCAGTGGAAATCATTCGTGATTTATCTTTCTGGGCTTCTTTATCAGACTTTTTTTTTTTTTCTTTCTTGATGCTTTGTTAGTACCAGTTTCATTCACCGTGTTTCAGAGTCTGGGTCTGAAGTGCATTTGTGGTGAAAGCTGCTCTTCTCCATAGTCACTCCTCCCTTCAGAGCAGTTCTGCCATGGCTTCTGCCAGGCCCTGCCCAGCTCCTGGAGCACAGCCTCTCAGAGAGCATTTCCTGTGCCGCAGGACAGGAGCGCGATGTGCACTCAATCACAGACCCAGCATGCAGCTGAGGCTCGTTTAAATCACAGAACTGAGACTCTGGTCCCACCCTTTAGCCTTCCAGCTAAAAGACTCCAGCTCCAAGGAGTGGTCAACCATGGGACTTTTCTTTTCTTTTCTTTTCTTTTCTTTTCTTTTCTTTTCTTTTCTTTTCTTTTCTTTTCTTTTCTTTTCTTTTGTTTTCTTTTCTTTTCTTTTCTTTTCTTTTCCCGTACTGGGGATTGAACTCAAGACCTTGCACTTGCCCGGCCAGAGCTGTGTCACTGAGCTAAATCCCCAGCCCCCAACCATGGGACTTTTCTTTTCCTTAGTCTCTTATTAAGAGCAAGAAAAAAGTCCCTCAAGGCCCTGCTTAATTTTATTTATTTAACTTTATAATATAGTACTACCAATATCAATAATATTATTAGAAGTAGTATTTTGCGGTGCTGGGGATCGAACCTAGGGCCTTGTGCCTGTTGCGCAAGTGTTCTACTGCTGAGTCATACCCTCAGCCTCCAGACCTTGCTTTAGAAAGCAGGCCTGGCTTCTCTCATAGGCACGAAACTCTACTTATCACTTCGTGTTATGGGAAGAGTCCGGCAGATCCCTCACTTCAGCCTTGAGAACCACTTAAAGTTTTAGTCCTTTTTGTATTTCAAAGATGAAGAATTGTTTTGACCTTGACTAAGTCTACCTGCTTTTCTGTCTTTACAGTTCTCTATCATTGTTCTGTGCTATACACAGCAGAGCATAAAGTCACAGAGCCATCTTTCCAGGAAATCCCACAGCCCCAAGCTCTGTCTATGTCACAAATCCCAAGTCAGGCCAATGACTATTGAGGAGGGCTGGTCTCAAACTCAGTCAGCACCCTAAAATTAGGATGTTACATAATGATGTGTGAAATATGCATTCCAACTCTATCCAGCACTCTTGGAAGAAACTTGAGAATCATCTTTCTGCAATTAGTTCATATTTAGTGGCTTCATCATTCAGCTGCTTGACAAGTCATTTAATGATCGTGAGACTTCGCTTCCTTCTTTGTAAATTACAAATAATAAAACTCACATCTTAGAGTTATGCGAGAAGCAACTAAGAGTTGTACAAAAGTGCTTAGTACCAGGCCTACTCTGTAGCAGGCTGCATTAAAGAGTAACTACCTTTATTACTCTTTGCTTGACAGGTTATTATGGGGATGAAATGAAATAGGATATGAATTGTCTGGCATAACACAGATGCTTGTCAAAGGTTATTTCTCACCCTTTCGAGTGGAATTTGGAACCACATTAAAATTTCTTTCAACTGGAGTCCACGAATTTAGAGTTTAGAACAATTAACAAGGGTTAAGAAAATGTTTGTTAAATGAAGGTTTGAAAATCAATGGCATAAAGAATGGCACAAGGTGGTGATAGGGCAGAGGAATGGAAAGGCAGAGGATGAGGGCAGAGTGTGCATTTAGTAAGTTCAAACTAGCAAGGGAAACAAAGCTGTTTCCAAAGTCTACAGTGTGTCATTCCAAGAATGAACACATTAATTATAAACGCAATGTATGCTTCAGATCAGTAGCACCTTCACTCGGCAATATTTTGTTGGCTAGCAAATGGATATTTTATGTGAGGGAAAGTAAGGATCCAGCAGTTCTTCACAAATACTCAATGACTTAGACATTTTACTAATTTAAACCTGTCATTTTTCAAGCAATTGTGAATCAGTAGGAAAATAAGTCACTGAAAAGCGGCTGCAATGAAAGCTACTAATGAGAAAGCTTGCCCAAATAATCCAGTGAAAAATGAAAGTATAAGCTTTCTATTTTGTAGTCCAATGGTAGTTTAAGAAAAGGATACTACTGTCTTAAGGATATGGTTAATGTCCCAAAATTGTGTACTTGGTACAGTACCTGGCACATGGTAAGACCTCAAAAGCCAAGAGGAATAAACACAATTCCTAAAACTCAAGGAGTTATAACAGCATTAGGGAAAGAGAACCCAGGAACATTAAACTATTATAAGTACTCTGCCCACATACACGGCAAAGCAGTTCAGGACCGTGTGCCTATGCTGATATATGGCGAAGAGAAGAGAGCTAAATGTGTCAGAGAGCAACAGATTAATACTGGCTGGACAGACAGAGAAAACTCGGTGGGAGTTAATCAAAGATCTAAAATGGCAACAATTCTGACATTAACGCTCTCACGAAGTGTCTACTGTCAGCCAGGCAAGTTGGGCTGGGGCATCTGGAATGGGGGAAGCAATTCAGAACAGAAACCGCATTAAAGATTAAGACTGCTTCTGGCTAACTGACCTGACAGGAATAAAAGGAGACGGGCATCACTTTATCTAATTAAGAAAAAACCTAGACAACATAGGTGTTTTAAGTGATTGAGTTGCAATTTTTTACAGATTTGAGCATATTTATTTTTACAAATAAAATCCCAAGGAACACGAAGCCATACATTTAAATTATAACTAACTGAATCAAGAGGAAAAGTTAAAATATTTTATATTATTTTATTTAGTACTCAAAAAGATTCCAAGAAAAGATTTTAAAAGGTTGGAATCTTTTTGAGTATTAAATAAAATAATATAAAATATTTTAATGCCAAGGGTATCATCAATATTCAAAAACCAGGAAATAATTGTCTTCAGAAAAGTTTGATAAATGCTCATTAAAAAAAACCCTCAGTGTTAAATATGGAGTCATTTCCATATGATACCCCCCAAAAGATCTTACAAAAGGAATTGCCTTGAAGTTTATCAATGAAGAATCATTCTTAAAAGTCTAAAATTAGTAAAGAATAAGGAAACAATCATTTTAAGTTCAAAATTAATTGTCTCCTAACAAATTTCCTTCAAAATTTGTCTTCCTATGGACAACTTGAACTTGATGTCTCACTATTAAAAACTGATTTTTGAATCCAAGTTTCCTGTGGAGAGTGATGCTTTTATTAGGTTGATTTATTCATTTCCAATTCCTGATATCTCCGCATAACTGGGAGTTTGGTCCCAAGAGACCAAACTCAGGTCACTATTACACAGGTCACTGAGACCTTCCCAAAAGACACCTTTATCTGATGATCTCATTTAATGTTTGGGATTCACTTGCTGTTTATCTCTATGACATGACACAACTATCCAAATCAAACTTCCTATCATGTTGTCCATAAAGCAGACAGTTAAAAAATTTCATATACTGCCTATCCAATGGACATTCCCACCCATCCAGATCCAATCTGAAGGTTGGTAGTACTACTCACAATCCCACCATAAACCAGAAGGACATTTGGTGAGCTAGCAAAAATATTTTAAGTATATAATTTCTGCCCTAAAAGCAAGTTGATAAATTAAGTTTTTAACCCTTTATGAGTACTTGATATTATTTAATAAAAATTTCCATAAATATCAAAAGAACAACAAAGAACAGGTACATCTCAAATCACAAAAAATTATGCTCATAATTCATAATTCAATAATTATGCTCATAATTCTTTTTTTTTTTTTTGGTTTCTTTCTAGTACCAGGAATCAAACTCATGACCTTGCGCTTGCCAGGCAGGCGCTGTGCCGCTGAGCTAAATCCCCAGCCCCTCATTACATGTTTTATCAGAACTATTTTAACAAAAGTAATCTTTCTCTCAAAGGGCTGTACTTAGTCTTGTCTATCGTGTATCTGTTGCAATACCTTACATGATCAATTTATATGTGCATGACTCATACCTGTTCATTATAAAATACAAATCTTTGCTTCCTTCCATTCTCTTTAGATGAAGTCTCCTGTGGAGTCCTAGTTATTCTCGTTTGTTTAGATTTCTAATCTATCCTTCCAGCCACTCTTGTGTCAAAGGAACATCACTTTCTGGCAGCTTCATGTGTTATCTACAAAATGTGCTCCCTCTGATTTTGCTCAATTTGGTTATCACTGTGGGTGCCCAAATTGCCTTTGCCTTTGTTACCTCCGGTGAAGTACCTTACTGTGAGACCTCCTGCTCTTCACAGTCCTTATTTTGCATCTCTCTTCCTCCTTGTTTCCATCCCGGGTTCTGCCTCCTTTCATTCATCCCTTCCACTTGAACAGCCTTTCCATTGAGGTGTGTCAGACCACCCTTCTCTGCTCCTTCAAACTGCTTCTCAAACCCACCTGCTTCAAAACTCTGGTTAGCAATTACACCCACACTGTGCTGTAGGTGTTGACTTTATTACTGCTCTTGTTTGTACTCTTGGTAAGTTTTTTTAGGATAGAGAGGTTTCCTTCCCGTTACCTATCTTAAAACACGCTGTGCAGTTACACTGCATATAAACGCAGTGGTAGAATTCTTTTAACCCCTTGATTTCATTGAAATTATTTGCACCTTAGAAAGGTTTCCTTATTCATTGTTCCAAAAAACATCTTTCCAAAAAATAGAAAATGCCCTCAATGGTCTTTGCATTTTCAAAGGTAATTTGTAAAGTACAAGTTCACAGACAGTAGCATGGTGGTTCAGAATTGAAAGGGCCAAGTGAGTTCATCTATTTCAAATTTCCTCATCATAGTCAACGAAATTGTGGCCCAGGGAGATGAAGTGACCTTGCCGTGACTCACGGAAAGTGATCAACACAGCAGTCCGGAGCTCAGGCTGCAGTGAACACATCCTCGGGTATGTGCTGCAGAGCTCACTTAGAGAATGTACTGCCGACATTTGTCCTGTCAGGCCTCCCCGGCGCTTACAGGTCATCATGGCTCCCGTTGGCCCTGGGCTGCAGAACCATGGCGACAGTCACCATTTCTTGCTCCTGAGAGGCTCTCATTTCTCAGTGCATAATTTTAGCATAGAATTTACTATGACAGTTGAGTATCCTTTATCTAAAATGCTTGGGACCAGAAGCATTTCAGATTTTGTTTTTATTCAGATTTTTGAAGACCTGCATGTGCATCAGGAGAAATCTTGAAAACGGGACCCAATCTAAAGATGAAATTTGTTTGTGTTTTGTATATCGTTTCTATCTATATAGTATGAAGGCAATTTCATATAATATTTTTAGTGCACCTGTGTTTTGACCATGACTTGTCACATGAGGTCAGATGTGGAAAACTGTCCACTCCTAGGCTCACAGCAGTGCTCAAAAAGGTTTGGATTTTGGAACATTTCTGATGTTGGTTTTTTAGATAAGGCATACTCAAACTGCATCATTTCAAAGCATCTATTCCTATGACAGTCAAAAGTTTCTGTCACTAATAAACAATGTCTGTTTTCTCTCTGCTCGTGTATATAGTACAGTGCCCGACAAAGCGTAATGTGTTGGTATGCATGAACTATACAGATGTGGGTGTTTTATGACCACACCAAAGAGAAAGTGTGGTCAGAAAAATTAGCAGAAGGAACCAGACTGCTGTCACCAAACACACCTAGACTCTGCATCACACAACCAGATAAGGCCTCCTTGTCCCCTTCTGATTATCCATGGGTTGCATTTAGACCCCAAAACGTTCTGTAAAATCATTATTGATAATATAGAGTAAGACTTTTTTTATACAAAAACATACCAAAAATATAACAGGAGAAACTAAGGGGCCCTTTCCCACTGGCTTCTGCCCCTGGAGAACATTTTATAGAATAGAATGTGGCAGGGGGGGGTACTAAGCAAACTATAATGATATGAAATTTGGCATCTTGCAAAGCGAACATACAAACACTGTGACTGGGGCAGGGTTTCTTCACAAGTCCAGGTAGCAATTCATTCTCTTCAAAGACATTTCAGAGTACCATTGCTGAACATCTCACTGACACTTGAGAATATTCCTATTTCTAATGCCAGCCAACCCAACCCCATCTAATAGACATAGGATTTATGACTTGCAGGTATATTTGCTTTCTGTAGGCTGACTTCTTTACCACAGAAACATGACACAGTATCCCTGGCTTCCCTTGTGTTCCCAGTGCCTACCTCACATTTGAAATGCCATAAATATTGAATGAATGAATCAACTAGACTGCATCAAAACAGTGTAACATGCCTTTTTCAAAATACTTTAGAATGATTCCAATTTGGTAGAATGAAATGGTGGCATTTCAGACCCAGTTAGGGCACTGACAGACTCTGTCTTCTACCAAAGCCACATGAACTGTCCAGTCCTATGGAGAATGAGCTTACAGGGTATCCTGTGCATTTCTCAGCTATCTTACTGGGACACTTAGGCTTCGCTTCCTCTCTTGAGCGAACCCTTTTTCTTTCTTTCTCTTCCTCTTTCTTTTAAAGAATGATCTTTATTAAGCACGTGGTCACCACATATAATTAAATTCTCTGTTAATGAAAATTTCAAGAGCTTTTATTATAATTTGCTGTTGCTTCTCTACTACCTAAGGCAAACCTATAAATGTAAAATTATTGAGGTAATACTGAGCTCTATCTTAAAGCATGTATGTTAACATCAGAGACCTTGTAAAGTTTATCAATACCACTGATTTTGAAATCCTGGTGTATTTTTGCTTTAAAATATGTCTCAATCACATATTAGCAATTTTAAGATGTTTCTATTCTTAAAACAAATCAAGGTTATACGTTAAGATTGTATATCCTGTCAAAAAATAAAGTTTTTACTAATTTTTCCACCCAGAAGGTAAAAACTTTATAGTTAATCTCTAGAGAGGATTGTCAGTGGATTTTAGATAAATAATTCTGTTTAAAATTAACTGCTTCTCAAACTACTCATTCAGTTCTGGACTCAGGGAAAAACAAATTCTTATTTTGTTTTTCACTTACTACGCCTTTCATGTACAATCTTCCCTTGGTGTAAATGTTACTCAAAAAGTTTTTACCCTGTTTTCTCCAAGATGTTTCAATACAAAAATATTATTGTGCATTTTCCTCCCTATGATTATATTTTCTGCCTGTACACTCATTTATTTACATGCTTTTCTATCTTTTATTATTGCCTGACATTATCTATGATAATGCACATAAAATAAGTTATTTTCAATTGTGGTTTTTTAATACTCTTTGCTGACTAGTTTTCAATGCTTCTAGTTTTGATTTTAATATTTAATTATGCTTTTCTACTTCATCAACTTTGTGGAAGAATGATGACTTACTTAGATGCATTTTCAGGAAATAAGCCATTATCCTAGCATTAGATGAAACTATGATTATACTAAATTATTTTTAAAAAGTTAATAAATAAATGCTATATGTGCACACATGCATAGGGATACACAGATATTATCTAAATGACCTAATGTAAATATTTGTAGGGTGCTTCTTGTTTACCAAGAACTTTCATATATACATGTACCATCTGCTCTTCATCATAACTTTAAGAAGTAGGCAAAGGATGTGTTCTGCTCAGTTAGGCAGTGCAGAAACTGGAGCCAAGAAAGGACTAGCTAAGATCACACAGTTCTGTCAACTGTTATTTGAATTCATTTTTTTTTTCTAAGTGCAACCTTTTCTTCTACCATCTTATGTTGCATATTCTTAAACTCCCATAGTGGCACTTTCTCTTTAACCAAAAAAAAAAAAAAAAAAAAAAAAAAGTACAGACTCAATTCAAGGCTTGCTTATGTAATACAATGTTTAATTCAATAAAATAAATTATTTGCCTGGATATGGGGAATTTCATAGGACTTCACCTGCCACTCAATCTTTTTAAGATGTGCATTGCATAAAGACATTACATACTTATGAGACGACTTATGTTCTATTTATATGTGGTTCTGAGAACCTGCATCAATATTTAGTTCTTAGCGAAATTCTTCCTTCTTTGTTTCACTTTCCATATGTTTTAATTACTTACAAGCATTTACTATGAAACTGAGGACACACAGGAGCTCTTCTGAGAACAATGGGGGTGCCAAGGCAAAGGCCAGCCTCCACCCCTCTTTAGCCCCTGACCTCTTCTCCTCCAATCTCTTCCTGTGCTCTCTGCACTACCATGCTGGTCCCTAGCACTGCTTAGGCTGCCAGGCATATTCCTCCTGGCTGAGCACTTGGGATTTCACAGTTCTTTCCAATCTATTTGCTTTTCACGTAGTTGGATGCAATGCTCTTGCCTACCTGGGTATTTGCTCTTCCTCTCAACTGTCTTAGCACTGAAGCAGTCCATGTAGGACAGTGCATCCATTATTATATTTATGGTTATACATAAAATTTTCCCTAGCAAAATATAAACCTTCAAAGAAACTACATTAGAGAAAAAAAAAAAAGGATAGCTATATTTGTCAAATAAAGGCACTTGCATAAAGTCATTCCTCTTCAGTTATCTGATTGCTTAATGCTTTCTACATAGCAGGAATTAATCTGTTATCTTCACTTGCAGTGCCAGGTAAGGAATAAAAAAGTTAGCACTCCCATTTAATAAACCCAAAGTGTGAGAATTCACCATGTTAGCAGGGAGCATGGATACTGCTCTTTCTAATTACACAAAGGAAAATCCTTCTTGGGAGCTAATATATCTTTAATGCCTGTTCAACCCTTGATAAACTGACATGAAACAATGAAAAGAACAAGTTTGCAGTTTTATAGCATTTTGCAGGCATGAGTCTATTGCTAGAATTTTGAAAGCATCACTTTGTATTTATTATATTAGTTTTATATTTATCTTCATGTTATAGTAAGTGATACTGACTGTACATTTATACTTCTGACTGTGTTTTTCTGTATTAAAGGCTTATACAGAGCATTTATAACATAGATAATATATAAAGAGCAATAATTAAACACCTATATGCCTGGCCCCCTGGTCAGCTTCCTGGGTGGCCCTCCCAAACAATCAGTCTGAATTGGCAATTTCCATATTACTCATTGTTATGGTTTGTGTCTGCATGTCCCTCCAAATCCTCATGCAGTCATGGGACAGGCTTCTAGATTTTTGATTGATCCATGGTCCAATGCTGGAATTATGGGTGTGAATGCTACACCCACCCTGGGGTGGGTATTTTGCATACAACGTAAGGGAGAGAAAGAGGCTGCCTGCCACCACTCCTCCCTCTTACTCTTGCTGCCTTTGCTATCTTCTGCTACCCTGAGTGGTTGTCCTCTGCCATGTGCCACTCTGCCTTGGAGCCTGCTGAGTATGGACTGAAACCTCCACAAACTGTGAGCTAAATAAACCTTTCCTTCCTTAATTCTGGGTGTCAGGTGTTTTGTCTCAGCAATGAGAGAAAAGTAACCAAGACACTCATGAGGATATATATTTCTACACATCTACGGGGCATTATGCTCATGCTAATTTCTCACTTTCTTATTTTGTGGTTTGTGTTTTCCTACTGAGTTTAGCTGTTTCTCACATATTGTTGAAACTAACACTTTTTCCCATTAAATTTAGCTCATTTAGAGTAATTTTGGTAAATAGAGCTTATTATTTTTAATGCAGATGAACGAACCAATTATTTTACCTGTGATTTACATTGAGTGCTTGATTTAAAGAAATCATTCTCTAACCTAAAGTCATAAAATTATTTTCTACATTTTTTTTCCTAAGAGGTTTATGGTTTTGTCTTTGCAATATGTATGTGTTTACATCACCTGGAACTAATTTTTACATCTGAGAAGGAATATGATTTTTCCCCATGTTGGTAATGAATTCAGTACTCCAACCATCCACTGACTGGGTTGTAAAGACAGCTTTACTCTATTCTGAGGCTTTATACATGTGATATCTCTTTTGGGGAATCTCTATTTGGTTCTGTGGACTAATAATCTCAGCCTCCTAACTAGTGCAAATTGATTACAAATTGTCTACATAGGAGGACAAAACCACCCCTGCCAATTCTTTTTCTTAAAAATATTTTTGTTTTTTTTGTTTCCTTCCGGTACCAGGAATCGAACTCACAACCTTGCGCTTGCCAGGCAGGCACTGTGCCACTGAGCTAAATCCCCAGCCCCCATTTTTGTTATTCTTGACCTTTCACTCTCCCATACACATTAAGTACTGGTTTCTCAAGTTCCAAAACAATGAATACATAAAAATGCATTTTAAAATTCAAATTTTTCATTTAGTATTGAATCTATAGACCAATTTAGGGGTAATGGATGACTACCGTAGTAAGTCTTCTTATCCAGAAGAATAAGAAAGAATAAGATATGTCTATCATTTACTTATGTCTTTTAAAATATCTTACAATGTTTTATCAATTTCTGCATCAAGGTCATGCACATTTTATAAGATTTATTTCTAAATACCTGAATTTTTGTTCCAAAAAGAACAGTTTAACAACTTGCATTTTGTTTTGTTTTGTCTTCTGGTGAAAATTGGTATGCCAACTGACTTAAATGAGTTGACTTGGTACCCAACAACTTTGTTAAAGTTTTATTAAAATTTGTCTTTCAATTCTTTGCACACTGTTTTAAATACATGTGCTGCATATGATACTTTGTTTCTTTTAACTTTATGCTACCTTTTACATTTAAATTTATTTTTATTTTACATTGCTTTGTTGGTTAAATTACTCAGCAAGTCTGATTAGTAATTCTAATTATAAAATATTCATTGCATTGAAATTTCTCCACATATTATAAGAGTTGCAGAAGATAATATTACTAAGTGCCTTTTCTGGTTAAGAACATTTCCGCTTGGGCAAGGGGTATAGCTCAGCAGCACGGCACCTACCTGTCAAGCACAAGGTTCTGAGTTTGAGTCCCAGTACTAAGAAAAGAAAAATTTCTGCTTATTCCTAGTGTTCTTTTACAGTCACGAAAGGCTAATGAATTTAATTTTGTCTGCAATTCTTGATATAGACATATAATTTATTTTTTATACTCTGTTACTGTAAATTAAATTGATTTCCTAAACTTGAACCTACCTTGTATTCTTGTGATAAATCCACTTTACTCATAATACATAATCTTTTTATTCACAAGAGATTTAGTTATTAAGATATTGTTCAAAAAAATTTTTTTTTCTTTTGTCTTTTTGAGACAGGGTCTCGCTATACAGTTCAGGCTGGCCTTGAGCTCACTTTGTAGCCTAGGCTGGTCTCGAACTCGCAAGGATCCTCCTGCCTCAGCCTCCTGAGTGCTGGGATTACAGGCATGCGCCTCCACGCCTGGCTGTTCAAATATTTTAAATGTAAAATCATGAATAAAATTGACCCAGAATTTTCTTTTCCATTATCTTGGTCTGTCTTTGATATCAAGATTATACCATATTCATTAAACAAATTGGAGTGTTCTTTCTTTTGCATTTCCTGGCACAGCTTTGGAATCATACGTATGTTTAGAAGAGCTCAGTCTGAAGCCTACCTAGGTTTGGTGTTTCCTTCGTGGGAAGATTTTCAGTAATTTATCAAACTCTTTAATGTTTACGGAATCATTCTACTTTTTTTCTTAAGTCAGTTTTGATAATATACATTATTCTAAAACTGTTTCCCTATAACTGAAAGTTTCAAACTTGCAACATAAAATTATTTATGTTATTGTTCTGTTATTCTTTTTTATCATGTATGTATTTGTTTTTTCTCTTCACTTTCCTTATCTTTGCAAGAACTGATTTGAGAAAGAGCATACGCACAGTAAACTACAGTAAACTTAAGTGGGTTCCTGGTGAAATTTTGCTAATGTAAAATTTCATTAGGCACCAGTATAACCAGCACATAGAGCAAGGTAGAAACATTTCTGGCATGCAGAAGACTCCCTCTTATCTCTTCCCAATTGGTTCTATCTCAGAGATCAATGCTCTGACTTCAATTATAGGTTATTTTGCCCTTCTTACATTTCATATGAATGGAGGCAGGCAGTTTCATGTTTGTGGTTCTTTTTTTTTTCCTCAAAAATAATGTATATGTCTCATCTAAGTTGTTGTGTAGCAGTAGGTTCTTCATTATTGCTATACAATATTATATTATAAAAGGGATAAATTCATATAGTTATAGAAATGCACTTATTGATTCCATTTTGATAACATTTTGTCGATTCTCCTTGAAAGCTTACATATATAAACTATCAATATTTTTGTTTAGAAATTTTGGTAAACACATGCACTAATTTCTCTTACAGATAAACCTAGAAATAGAATACAAATAATAAATAAAATAGGCTTGTACTTAATTTTAGAATACACAATCCAACAGTTTTAAAAGCAGATGTATGAAGTTATACTCTCCAGAGTACAGCAAAAGTTCCTGTTGCCCTTCCTTCTCGCAAACGCAGAATTCTTGCATTCTTTATTATACTCATTTTGAAATATATAGCAGTATTTCTACTGTCTTTTGACTTCTGCACATATGAATTTAAGGCTTCCCTTTTCATCATTAACAGTATTTCTTTATGATACTTTTTGCTAATTAATTTCACCAGAGTTTTATATATTTTCTTAGTCTATCCAGAAAAATAATTTTGTACTTTGATGGTCTCCTTGTTGTTTATCATTTCTTTGTTTTCTATTTCAACAGCTTTTACTCTTAGCTTTATTGTTGTCTTTCCTTCTCTTTTTATGAGTTTATTTTGTTCTGTTTCTTATATTTGAATTGTATCTTTAATTCATCAATAATTATTCTTATTTTTTAATATATATTTTTATTTTCTAATAACTTTCCTTCAACTACTGCCTTCATTGTAGTTTATCAGTTTTAAATGTAAGTATCTTTCAAATCTAGCATTTAACTTTCTATTTCTAAGCCTTTTTTGTTCCATGCCTTTTAAAATTTTTTTTTGGTGGGGGGTACCGGGAATCGAACCCACAACCTTGTGCTTACCAGGCAGGCACTGAGCTGCTGAGCTATGTCCCCAGCCCTTTTTTTAAATTTTAAAACTTATGAGGTTTTTTAAAGATACCATTCCTCATTATAATCTATTTGTATTGTAGGTAGAGAATGTGACTTGTGTGATCTTCATATTTTAAATTTATTGAGACTTGTTTTAGGATGGGGATAGACTGGAGGAGATTAGTTAACACTGGTCTGGAGACAGGCTGCAGGAGATACAAATTGTCAAGAGTTAAAAACTAAGAAGCCACAGTGCCAGGCAAGTGACGGACTCAGCAGGCTATGGAAAGGGAGGATTTAGAGTACATAGTAACAATATTTCACATGAGAATGAGCCAGAGAAAGAGGAAACACTGACCAAAATAAGAGGAAAAAGAAATTACGGTTCAATTTGATCAAAGGACTAGCAGAATGTCCACTTTGGTAACGTCAAACGGGGAGCTGTTGAAATAGTATTTTGCTCATCTGTATAGGTTGATAATTAGGCAACAAGAAATGGGAATGAGAGGAGACAATGGCAGATTAGAATAGAACTTTCAGAAATGCACAGATTTAAAAAGTGAAAAGGGCCAAGCATGGTGGCACACTCCCATAATTCCAGCATTCAGGAGGCTGAGGCAGGAGGATCATTGTGAGTTCAAGACCAGCTTGGGTACAAAGTGAGCTCAACGCCAGCCTGAATTGTATAGTAAGACCCTGTCTCAAAAAGACAAAAAAAGAAGTCAAAAGGTCAAAGCATAAATAAGAGGAACCAACTATTTAGGCTTTCAAAGACCTTTGCCAAGGCCCTCATATTTAGGGTGTTAAATTAATAGACTACAAAGTACTTGTAACATAAAACCAACCATAGGTATGTCATGTAGTAGGTGGGACAATATAAGAGATCTAGAACATAGCTTTTGATTATTACAAATTGTCTTGACTACCTGTTTACTAATTTCTTTTTTTTTTTTTTTTTTTTTTTTTTTTTGGTTTTTCTCCAGTACCGGGAACCGAACTCACGACCTTACGCTTGCCAGGCAGGCACTTTGCCACTGAGCTAAATCCCCAGCCCCTCTGTTTACTAATTTCTATGTTGACACAATTTCAGCCAAAAAATATACAGTAAAAACTTCCTCCTAGATGTAGTTCTAGGACAATATAGGAAGATCCCAAACTTTTTAGCCTAGTAAACAAAGAGTGAATGTAATATACAATCTAAAGTTCATGGCTATACATGGAAATATTCCTATTTTTAAATTGCATATATTTTTAAAAGATACCATAACTGAAAAGAAAATATCAGCAAAAAGGTCTAGAACCACAGGCAAGGACACAGCATCTAAGACAGATAGTTGCATACAGGGCAATGATCAACATGACGTGATCCTGTGACTAGTGACCAAGAATGGGTAGAGTCCATGTCCCACATCTGGTATTTATTCCAAAGTCATCACCTCCCTGCTCTAGTACTTTGTAAATACTAAATAAATATTGACCATGTTATGGTTTGTATTTAGATATTCCCCCAAACCTTTATGTGCTCATAGGTGAGTCTTTATAAAGCTTGCTGGATCTAGGGTGTGTGATGCTGGGATTAAGGGTATGTGGTATTAAATTAGTACACTGACTGGGATTGACATACATCTGGGTGTGGGTGAATGGATTTACTGAAGACAGAATCCCTAACCTGGGTGTGGCTGGCACCACCCACAGGCTCATACCTGGACTGAGATAAAGGAAAATGCAAGCTGCTTGCTGCTGTGGCCTCTTGACTGCCCTGCCACGGACAGTTTCTCCTCTGCAATGCTTCTCTGTCATGTGACCCTGCCTTGGAGCCAGCTGACCATGGACTGAAATCTCACCTACACTCTGAGCTAAATTGAACCTTTCCTCATTTAATTTGTGGGTGTTGGGTATTTTGTCTTACCAATGAGAAAATTAACTAAGACAGACCATAACAATAAATCTGGAAGGCAGACTGAACTTAACATCTTGAATCTTACAAATCTACTTGGTCATAGAAAGTTTCTACTTTTCTGCCATCCTCCTGCCTCAGCCTCCTAGCATGCTGGGATTACAGGCATGTACCACAATGTCCAGCATGTCTACTTAATTTTTTAATACTGTTTCTTCAGAGAAAGCTTTAACCAATTTATTTTTTCCCTTTGCATACTGAACTTAGCAAAACTTAATATTAGCAATTGGAAATACAAAAGCTTTGTAAAGTTTGTTATTGTAATCTCCTATATCTTTCAGGTTCATATGGAAGTCTTTATTATATAAAACAATATAAAAAAGAATTCTGGAACTTGAGTAGATTCTGAATTGTCACCATGTACATTGCCAGTTTCAGTATAAGAACCATGAAGAAAGCATATTGACTCTCAAACACTTAAAATAGACCTGCATATTAAAGATGAATTTCAAATTGTTAGAAACCTTAAGGCTATTAGCTTATTTTAGTATTTTAGATGAAATCTAACTGTAAAGCATCTAAATGCTTTTGAGCAAAACAACCAATACCTTGTATTATTGGTTACTATACATTAGATATCTGAGCAAATAAGTACACACTGCTTTTGTTACTTTGAAACATTTATAATATACTCATTTATTTAAGTATGTTTATTGAGTCCTTAGGATAAACTGATGGGTGCTCAGAGGTGAAAAAGGAAATAAACAACTAAACCAATAAAACAATTTTAAAAGCAAACCCCAAATGAGATCAATTTTGATAAAATTTTAGGGGGTATCTGAAAGATAAGAGCCAGTGGATGTGGGTGCAGGTGAGCAGGCAGAACATACAGACACCATAGGTCACCCTGGCTCAGGAATATGAACACAGTACAAGAGGAGGAGTCCCCTGACCAAACAGGGGCCAGTGCTGCAACTTTGCTGTGTCTGGAATCTACTGAAGAATGCTAAGTGATCTCATGTGATTTATATGTCCACTCTTCCATCTGCACCATGAAGAATGGACTGGAACCAGGTGGAAGATAAAGGAAAGGACTCCGCCAGAAGGCATCTATACCAAAAGAATGCTTTTGAGATAGAAAGAAGAGGACAAGACATCTGAAGATACTTCTTAGACACAGAATTCATAGAGCTCATTAAGGGACTAGATGAGGAGAATGAGGGAAAGAAAGGAACTGAGAATGATTCAATGAATGCTTAGGTAATTGTATGCAGGGTGTTTCCCTTTACTAAAACAGTGAAGTCTGGCTAATAGGTTTCAGGAGAGGAAATGGAAAGTTTGGTGTTTACATATCTTAGTTACTTTTCTCACACTGCTGAGACAAAATACCCAGCGCCCAAAGTTGAAGTTGGAAAAGTTTATTTAGCTCATGGTTTGTAGAAGTTTCAGTCTATAATTGCCTGGCTCCATGGCAGGCTGGCATGGGAGACGAGCATTGCAGAGGAGAAGCAGTTCATGGCACAGGAGGTAGCAAAGCAAGCAAGGGACCTTAGCAGCTTCTTTCTGCCTCTTTTATACTCCATCTAGGATACTGGGCGTAGGGTGGTGCCAAACCAATCAGTGAATTTATTCAACAAACACACTCAATCTCAGCACCACACTCTCTAGATTCAGCCACCTCTGAAAAAGCCCCACCTATGACAGCATGAAGCTTTTGGGGGGACTTTGATACACAAACCATAACATTATATATATCTAAAAGAAATACAAATGGATAAGCCAAAGTGTGTGTAGAATACAGTAACTGAAACTAAGGGTAGTTCTAGGTAGGAAATAAAAATTTGGGAATTCTTCACATAGAGATAGTTATAGCCACAAGAATAGGTGAACTGCCCAATAAGAGAGTAGACGGAGAAGAAAAGAGGTGTGTGGGTTAGCCTCCAAGAATGCCTACACTTTTAGAAAGGCATAGGAGGAGGACTGCATTAGGGTAGCATAGAAAGCAAGCCCGCAATGGGATGCCACAACATCAAAGAGGACACAGCAGGGAAGAGCTGCTCTTCTGCTTAATGCTGTGGAGAAGACGGCAGCAGAAAGGCTTTCTCTATCTTGAAGACCAACCACTAGCAGCTTTATGTAGCAAGCCTTGAGGTGGAGGGGACCAGAGAGCAGTGTCCCAGGCTCACAGTGTCTAGCATGGAACTTCAAAGATAGGGCAATAACGTTTTGAGTCCAAACAGGGTAAAAATATGAATAGCACTCCTATCATTAGCATACAGCTTCTAAAGGTGCCTATCACAATGCCAGCATCCTCCTGCGTGATGAAGCTTAAGGGTTCAGGTGTCTTGATATTCTGAGAAGAGCTGTGATGACTCCAGGCAAAAAGCAGCTCCATGGTAGAGATGTGGTGAGGCCTCTGCCTACAGGGTGCCTGTCCTGCTATAGGAACCAGAAATGTGAGATAAATTCTTGCCCCAAGTAATTCATGAGAGGAAAAGAGAAATGGAAGTCAATGATGGTAAAGCAGTATCTATGTAATACTGACAGCATATTGTATACGTGGGACACTCAGGGAAGGGAGATGTTTGTGGTGGGAAGTCAGACATGTCAGAAGCCCTTCTAGTGTAGCAAATATCTAAGAAAAGGGTAAGCTGGACAGTCGTGCGGCAGTAGGATGGCAGCCAGGAGGGCAAATATTTGGGTGGAGGGGACAGGACAGCTTAGTAAGACACAGAAGCATCTTCTTATATGTGCGTTAGAGTGCTTCCAATTATAGAATAAAGTGAGTTTTGGAGAAAAATATTACATTGTCCTATGGAGAAAGGGCTGCAGAGCCTTTAAAATGCTTCAGCCAGGAAGGGATGTGCTACACAGATGTGGCTTGGAGCGGACTGTTCCAACTGCTTCATATAGATTTGAAAAAAAGATGTATAAATATAACACTATTTGGATAAATATAGGTACAATAATTTGGGTAATATAGGTAGAATAATATTTTGGATTTGAAAATAGAAAAACTAAGGTCAGAGAGACCAATTGCACGGCTGTTTCGATAGTTCAGTGAAAAGATGATCCAAGATTGAACTCGAAATGTGGTGAGTGGGTGGGTGGAAGTAGGGGTTGGTTCTAGAAATACATACACTGAACTCAGATGCCTGGAGGACCAGAAGTGGAGATGGTCTGCTGTAGAGAAAAAGTGACTGAGAAGATCAGTGGGTGCCTCAGTAAAGTAAAATATAAGGAGGAAAAAAATGCAAAATATAAGGAGGAAAAGGCAGATTTAGAGGAAGATGATGAGCTCAATTCTGGACTCATTGAGTCTGAAATTCATGGATAGTCTAACAGCTGAGTGTATGATTCTGAAGCTCAGTGGAATGATTTGAGTTGGAGATATAAATTGCTTTTAAAAAATCAGCTTCAGTGCAGTGTAATTTCCATAAGAAATTCATTAATTTTACATTTGGTGAATACTAACAAATTACACAGCAGTATAACTATTGCCACAATCACACTGTGGAATGTCTCCATCAGTCCCCAAAGTTCCCTTCTGTCCCTCTGAGACAGAATCTGAAGAGTCCTGGTTAAAGGGTGGCAGCCAAAGCTAGAGGAGCTGTTGAGGTCATGTGGAAGGAGCACAGCAGGGGTGGCTGACCTACAGGCACAGACAAGGAACCGGCAGGCTACGGAGGATTCTCAAGGGTATAGTAGGCCAGGAAGGAAAACTGAGGGTCCCATTAAAAGGGAAAGGCCATAAGTAATGAATATTTAGTTACAATACTAAGTTACGTTCTTTTAAAACAACATGTTCCATTGGTCAATCCAGCTAGTGTAGACCTTAGGGAAGTCAGGTACAGCAAGGATGGAAGCAGAGAGTTTTCTGCAGCAAGCAGAAGAAATGAATGAGAAGTAGGAAGAATATAGCAGTACTGAGGGGACTTGGTGGAAAAGGGCATGGACCGCAGCTACAGGGAAGTGCCGCTGAGAATATGAAAAGAATCCGGAACCTGAAGCTTCAAACCTGAACTCTTGCCTCTGCCTCTACGTGCCACTTACCGACTGGAATCTGAGGCGTCTCACTTGCTCTGGGCCTCACTTTTTGTTGGTATAATCAGATGGCCTCCACTGTTCCTTCTAGTTTTGTATCAGTGGCACTTTCGGAGTATTTCACAACATGAAGATAATGACCACCCTTGCAAGAGCAACTTCAGTGGACTGGTGGGGATGGTGTGCATTAGAATAATCCCACAGAGAAACCTGACTGTGAAAACTGGAAAAATGTACCTGGAAGGACATAAGCTCCCAATATCTATCATAGAACACCCAAGTCACAAGGCAACATTTCGAGGTGCGGATGAGGCAACATCTGCCCAGATGGCGAGATGAGTATTGACGAACCTAGAAGAGCAACCAACATCACTCAACGTGTTGTAAACGTCAGAGAGGCTACAAGGCATTTCCTGTGCAGAACACGCTGGATGGCCAGGGTTCTTCCTGTCTCAAATGAATACTACTTTATAGACACTGTAGATTATGTGTAAATTTATATCATACTCAACCTTTGAAGAGCAAAAGAGAGTGAACAGGTTCTCCAAAATGTTTTATAAAAGCAGAGTCTCTATAGTAGACTTAGATTAACAAACATTCAGCACAAATAAAATATTTTTCACAAAGTCAGAAAATATTAAAGCAGACAAATAGGGCTCAAAGTCATATCTTCTGTCTTCAATTCCAAGTATCTCCATGACATGACAGCTGCCTAAAATTAGCCTTTTTTGAATGTCACATGTCTTGTCTTTCACCCATTTTTTGAATTGTATGGTTTTATATAGTACTTATTATTCTCTAAATTTATATTTAAATTGAAACCCCTTTTAATTAGGTAATTTAGTATCAATCAAGTATTTTTTGTCAGCCTTTGCTAGATACATGTGAGTGTCTACCAGTATCCTTATAAGTCATAATCCAGAAAAACTGAATCTCCTTCTTGACAGTATCCATGTGTCCAGATTGTATTATCTCCTATGGTCTTTTCTTTTCAGAAGCCTTAATCCTCAGCAAGAAAAGGAGATGAAAACATCACCTACACTATTATGTCCCTCAGTTCCTCCTACCTGGGACAGCTAGGTCAGTAGACATACATGCCACATTTCTTTTGGCAATAAAATTTATTCTTGTACTATATACCTGACTTTTGGCAAAGACTGATAAAAAAAATTCTCTTTTGCCTGGCAAAAAATTTATATAGCATTCATAAGATTTATACTACCTGAAGAGAAACCTGACTATAATGCCATTAACACATGAATACTTAATATATCTTTTTCTTGCCAATACATTATATTTGTAGCCTTTCTTTGTAATTCCATCTGTGTTTAGATAAGTTTTAATGTCAGTCAAAATAACATGGTCTTCCATATATTTTTAACTTTAGAGAGTAGCACATACAATGCTATGATTTCCATAGTATAATGAATTTTAATGGTGATAGACTTATGAAAATGTTGAACAACTTTGTGAACTTTTGAGGCACACAAATGAAATATTTAAAATTTAATATCTGGTCAGTTAAGGTCACTGCTATAAACTCTTCTCAACCAGGTTTCGTAGGAAGGTACGCTTCTGCATCATGAGTTGTTTTTGACTCTTAGTAGCTAAGTACTAAAAAAACCACTATTGCAGTACTTAAGCAACGACTTGAAACATACTTATAATACTACCCCGGGTAAGTGCAGGGTATAGATAAGCTTTCCTATTATCAGTAAGATTTTAGTTTACAGATGTCTTAAGGATAAATACTCCTACACGAGTAACTGGAACCAAATTAATGTGCAAGGACTATTCATAGAGCCCCCATTTTGAAATATTTTATTTAAAATGGAATTTAAAGATATAGTCATTTATAAATATCAGAAAATATAAATCATGAACAGATAAGAAGAAGCAGGAATACGCCCTCTCATAAACTGTCTTCTAAAATAGTTAAATTTTGCTTCATTTTCAATGGACACCAGATCAATGTCTCTCTCTGTCTCTGTCTGTCTCTCTCTCTCTCTCTCACCCATACACACACACACACACACACACACAAATGCAGTCATTTTAAATCACCTTTACATAACACTTAAACAAGAATACACAAACTCCTACAAAAAGGAAAGGAGTAATTTTCTGCATAAATGTTTCAAGAATCTTTATGCAACAGCATTTAAGAACATGAGCCATTTGGGGGATAAGTGGGGGAAATTTGAATATGGGCCTCCTATAGATAATATTACAGATTTAATGTCTTTGGCTAATCTAGTTAATTGCATTTACTAATGACGGAGAAAGAGCTATTAGAAACCAGGTGATATTATGGTTAAATAAGAAACGTCTTTATTCTAAGGAGATGTTACAGTATCTGCGACTTAGCTTCACATGGCTCAGACTGACAACAAAATACAAGAGAAAGAAAAAACGTAATAAAATGTTCTGTCTGATAAAGCTGAGATGTCAATGCAAAAACACACACATTTATTGAGCCATTCCTTGAACTTTTGTACAGACGTAAGCACTTCTGAAATAAAAAAAAAGTTTGGAGAAAATTTCAGATGATTATAACTATGAATATGTTTCCAAACAAACTACTGTATTTGAGCCAACACATGAGCCATAAGCCATTATCAAAACTATGTTCCTCCAGCTGTCTTCATCAGTTTGAAAGGATTTCATTTATTTAAATGAGAGAAAAGTGCAGATTTACTTGGGCAGGGGAGAAGGGAGAACAGCTTCAAAGTTTGGGAGTCTGCCTGTCACACAGATGCCACATTTGGTGAGGATGGCTGCGTGTCGCCTCCTCCGCTCTCCCCTACCAGCTGCCTGATAGCTATCTGCAGGGAGATGCGGGGAGCCCTCCAAGAGGGGGTGAGTGCAGAGACAAGATAAGGAAAATGCTGTAACCCCAAACTGAAGGGACAAGGATCTCCCTGGGGTTTTCATTTGGATGGATCTCCAGATAGGCGCATGGAGGGAAGAGGAAAGTGCTGTTAGAAACCAGGCGATAAAGCAGAAAGAAATTACATTAAAAGGCGCTGTCCTCTGCTCAGCCTCTAGAAATGATAACTTACAAAACTACTTCCCTGTCAATGAACTTGTTTCTGGTACTCATTGCGGCAAAGCAAACACGAATCGACAGTACTCTAAGCTGAGGGCAGGGAAAATATTAATTCTGAAACAAAGAGAGGGGCAGTGCAGGGACAGTACCATGAAGCAGATAATGGGCATGTGGTGTGTAATAAATGAAGGGGCTTTTTCAAAATCCTGTTGTGAGAAAATAATTTTTTTTCCTCATGACCCAGAAGACAGAGAAAAACAATGAGTGTCGACAACATGGAATTAAAAAGCCATTCCAACCCAATTTGTTATCCACCAATATATATATTCTTTTTAATTTACTCTAAGCCAGGCTGTTGGCTCCCACTACCTTACTTTTGTGTCATTATCTCTCTGCCATACACACAAGTCATAGCTGGGGATTTCAACCCGCGGAGAAGCTACGCTGAGATTCCAGGCCTCGGTGGTGTTGGCATGAGTGCTGGTCTCTTCAGTCACAGAGAAGACAGTATCCTAGGGAGGCTGGAATTATTCCTATTTTGCACCATTCAAGCCAAAACGCTGCTTATCAAGGAGGAAGTAATTGCTAGCTAGTGGCTAGGGGGGAAAAAAGAAAACATTACATTTCAAACCAAGCATCCCTTGGCACGTGACCATAAATAAGGCTGTGGAAAGTGCTAATAAAAAAATGAGGACCATTTCTTGAGGAGGTTAAATAGCACATGTTAGAAAGGCAAGTTACCTCATCCGACTGAGAGGGGCTGATTCTGGGCATGGGAGACACCTGTGGCGTTTTCAACTGCGTGCTGTTGCTGTCTGGTACGAGCTCCCGGTGCACGGTCTGGATGTGGTTCTGGAGTTCGCCTTCAGACTCGAACTTCACGTTGCAGCTGGAGCAGCGTGTCTTCAGCCCCCCTGCCTTGCCTTTGCCCTCCATGGCACTCAGATTCTCATTCTGGCCCAAACCCGGCCTATTCGTGCTGGGCGGGAGGCTGATTCCTGGGCTACTGCTCTTACTGAGATTCACACAGCCAGCACACAGACCGTATGGCAGGCCATTGATGTCAAGTTTCACCAGATCTTGCTTGGAACGGAATTCTTTGAGGCAAGATGCGCACTTGTACAGTTTCTGGACGTGCTGGCCACGTCCGGTGGTCTGAACAGCAGACCCATTCCCTGTCTTTTGCATGTGGAATGTCCCATGGATTTTGAGTTCCAAAGTGGAGGTCACAGTCTGCATGCAAACCACACAGCGAAACCCTGTCAGGGAATTTCTCAAGTCAGGGTGCATTTGGCAATGCTCCAAAAACTCCTCTTCACTCTGGAGAGGCATCTTGCAAATCCGGCAGTTTCCAGTATCAAGGCTCTTACTGTGTGTGACCTTGTGTTCAGTAAGAGTTAGAAGGGAGGGAAACCGCTCTCCACAAATGGGACACATGTAGTGTTTGACAGGGCCTAGGTGGGTCTGCATATGTTCACGGAGGCCATTTTCAGAAAAGAAGGTTCGAGAGCACACGTTACACTTATAATTCCCCTTAATGAGCTCAGCTTTCTTTTTCACGATGGCACTTTCTCCAGGCCTGATGTTGTGATCCCGAAGCTGGTGATTCTGCAGCAGGGTTTCCATGGTGTAGGCCGCCCCGCAGATGTCACACCCATACATGGGCTCAGAGCTGTCCACGTCTTCTTCACTTCCATCGTGACTGTTGTGCGACTCCTGGCTGTTGGTCAGCAAGGTCTGCAGCTCCACTTCCTCTTTCTGTACCTGCTCTGAGGCTCCATTCGTCCCACAGTTGGGCGTCTTGGTCTCAAACACACAATGCTTCTCCCGCAAATGCTTCTCTAGCAAAATGATGGCATGGAAGGCTTTGCTGCAGAACTTGCAGTTGTACTTCTTGCTGTGGGTGGTGATGTGGCACTGCAGCTCCACCTCGGTGCCGAAGGACTCACCACAGAAGATGCACTTGTGCACCTTGCCTTGGTTTTCCAGGTGATTGTGCTTCACATGGAGCTGCAAATCAGTCTCGTTGCGGAAGTCCCAATTGCAGGAGGTGCACCGGTAGACCTTCTTCTCATTACTGTGCTTCACAGCCAAGTGCAGCTGAATGGAGACTTTCGAGTCAAAAACCTCCTGGCAGAGTGTGCAGCGGAAGAACACAAAGGTGTGCATGTCCAGCAGGTGTTTCTGAAGGTCATCCACAGATGTGAACTGCTTGTCACAACTCTCACAGATATAATAGGTCGAGGTGATCATAAAGTGAATGGTCACATGCTTCAGCAGGGATTCTTGGTTGGGGAATTCCTTGTTGCACTGAGGACAGGTCAGTTTCGGCAGCACAGTGTCGAGATGAGTTTTCAGGTGAGTCTGAAAGCTGTCTAGGGACGTGTACTTAGCACCACACTGATTACAGATATATTCTCCAGCCGGACGTGCAGGTGCGCCCCCTACTGCCTGCATCATCTTAAGAGATGTCTGCTCAATGGCCACAGGGGATAGAGGGCTCAAGGCCCGGGATTTCTTCCCATTGTGAATATAATTCAGGGCCAAGGGAATGTTTTTATGATTCTCTTTGATATGCTTGTTCAGTTTAAGAACACTGTTGAATATTGGTGAATTTGTACAATAGGAACAGGAATAGACTTCTACTACTGGTTCTTTAGGAGTCCCAAGCACTGGAGACCCAAATCGAGAACCACTTAGGTCACAATGGACCTGTCTTATATGCTCTTCAAGGGAAGAGTCAGTGAGAAACCCCATATAGCAATGGGGACAAAAGAATGCATTACTGTCCTTAGCTGCAGGGTTTGCAAATCCGTGAGAACATCGGATGTGTTCCTGAAGGGTGTTGAGGTCATTGACAACTTCAGAACAGAAGTTGCACTGGTAAACTATGGCAGGCATGGCAGACACGATCAGGCCTGGGTCCTGAGCTTCATGCACTTGTTTAAGATGTTCATTTAGGTTATAGAGTGAGGGTAAGACCTCCAAGCAATACTGACAGATATGGGCCTGTTCTGGCTTATCTAAATGCATAGTTTTCAGGTGAATCTGCAAAACTGCAAGACTCGAGAACAACTGCTTGTTGCAGTAAATACAGCTGTACGTAACTTTCGGTTGTTTACCCGAGGGGCCAGTCATATCAGGGGTTTGCTGAGCAGCCCTCTTTCTCCCTCGACTCTTTGGGATTGGTGGGGCCGTCTCCACCATGGTTGAGCTGTCCACTGAGAGGTTGGAATCTGGAGTCGTGCTGGACACGGAGGTGTAGCCCACTGTAACCAGGGAAGGGCTGTTGCTGTGATTGCAGGACTCCGGTTGCTGGTGACTGTCCATGTGGCTGTACAGTTCCTCAACTGTGTGGAAACTCTCAGAACAGATGCTGCACGAATTCTTCTTCTCTCCCCCATGCACCTGCTCCATGTGGTTCATGAGGGACGTCTCCTCAACAAAGAGCTCGTGGCAGTAGACACACTGGAGGGCTGCGCGGTCCTCGTTTGGGGAGCATTCAGGGTGACACTCCGCGATGTGCTTCTGGAGGTCTTCTGGGAAGTCGAAGCCTTCCTCACACTGACTGCATTTCTGAGTGTCCTTCATCTTCCAGTCCTCCATCCTGGAGCCAGACTGGGAGCCGTCCTTGTTCCTTTCGTGAACCTGCATGTGTCCGTGTAAGGAGCTAGAGGATAGGAACCCACGGCGACAAATGGCACATTTATATGGCTTGTTGGATGTGTGAGTCTTTAAGTGGATCTTCAAGTGATCACTTCTGGAGAACGCAGCATCACATTCACTGCAGTGGTACTTCTTGTCCCCCGTGTGCAGCTTTATGTGGCGGTCTCGGCTCCGCTTGTGTTTGAACAGCCGACTGCAGTAGGTGCACTTGAAAGGCAGTTTGTCACTGTGACTCTGCTCATGGTGCTTTAGGTAGCTGAGGCGGCTAAACGACTTGTCACAGAACTGACAGGGATATGGCAGTCCAGGTCCACCTTCTTCCTCTCCAAAATCGCAACCTTCTCCATGGCTGGGGGAAGTCTGGTCCTTGCTAGAAGGCGAGGAGGCTGGCCAGGAGCATGTGGGATCATCTTCAACATCCACGCCATCTGCAAGGAGAAGCAAGGAGACATTTCACTGCAAACGTCAGGGACGTGGGAGCCAGTCCACCATGCTATGGATCAAGCACACACAGCTACAGCGTCTTGAACCTTTCATGGGGGAAAAAAAGAAGGTCAGAATGTTTGAGTGAGACATTTTCAAACCTGAGTTCAAAGCTTTTATTCTACATTGACTTTTTATTGGGTGGTAAAATATAAAAAAGATATTAAATATTTCTATGTCTAAATTACCCTTTTATTACTTTTTATCATTCTTCCTTAGAAGCGAGATATATATTACACATTGACAATTTTATTAAAATGCAGATTTTAATATATTTAATGTTTCTTTTGTATTCATTCTAAAATGATTTGCATATTATGTGAGCATCTGAAGAACCAAATGAAAAGAGGAAATATTACAGGAATGGTTTAAAATTAACACAGTCAACCCAGATGTCTAATATTTAATAAAAAATTCCCCCTGAATTTTCCTTGTTTTTCTATAAAAAGGCAATTCTGAGGACCAAAATCTTTTTGGGGGTTCTTATTGATACAGACTTTATTGCTTTCAGCAAAAAAATATTAAAAAGTAAGCACATGAAAGAAGACAGAAAACACAATAATAATTATGTCTTGTGTAATAAAGACAACTAGGATTCCTGCAATAACTGAAAGATTCGAATACCATAGGCCAGAAAATGGATTATTAAATGTTAGAAGGGTACTGCTAGATATTACATGTAGCTGGGATCAGCCAGGATCAAGAAAAAAATGAGAGTTTCACCAGGGCCAGATTTTATAGTGTATTTTGTTTCAGGAGTTCAAGAGGTGGCCTACCATTTCTTCCTTTTGCAAAAAGCTTCAGCGGCCCGAACTTCCTTAGCTAAACAGGACCTGCACTTTGAGGTGAGCAGAGACAAAGCAACTTGTGAAAAACTGGAAACAGGAAAAGTGATAAATGATTATGGTAAATGCTGAAGGATTTATGAGTAACAAAGAGAAGACAAACAAAAGTGCGAGCCAGATATAAACTTAGCGAGTTAACCATAAAGGAACTCTACTTTATATTTATTTTAGGTGTTGTTTTTTAAAACTCTGTCTTTAGCAAATGTGCACTCGGATTTCTGTTGCCTTTCTAACATCCAAGTGGAAAAGCAGATCTTCTCAAAACAGGCTGTGAAATCTCTTCCTTACTTTTTGAAACTATCTATCATTCAAAATCAGATGAAATTTTAAAAGCATTCACCCTCTAAGAGAGCAAGATTTTTCATAAATATAGAAAAGTAAGGATCCTGCAGGAGGGCTGCTGAGGATACAGTTACTGTTATAACAATGTGTTCAATTAGGATATTATTAGAATATTCTAATAGCCATTAATGAGAATATGCTCAAGAAAGTTTAAATTCTTCAACGCTAAAGTTCACTTCCAAGCTGAGTGATAAACATAAAAGCAGAAACCGGCAAGCATTATGAAATGAATTCCATGTCTGCTTTCTTTTAGGTAACAAGATTTTACTAGATTGTCAGCCTCTTCCTTATCCACAGGAAACAGATGAGGATCATTCTTTTCCTGCATCTAGAAACTGATGACAACACCATCTCACTATCAATGCCAGATGGCAACCCTCTCACCCTGAGAAAACAACCAAACACCACTCCTGGACCCCTGCCCACTGCAACACAGCTCCACCGTACAAGTGGAAAACCGCATGATTTTGCATCCTCATTTACAGGACTCCATAACCCAACAGGCTTCCAGCCTCAGAAAGGGCTTGAGCATTGCAGGTGAGGCTTATAATTAAAGCGAATACATCAAGAACATATGCAGATAAACTCAACTTACCACCCCACACACAGAAAAATGACTTTAAAAAATCCTAAAACCAAAAAAACCTCAACAAGGATCTATTTTTCCCTTAAAAAGAGGCACCAAGGCACCTAAAAGTTGGTTTCCCTGAAGCCAACTAAAGATTCTGATATTTCTTCTAATTGAAAAAATTACTATTTGCTAAATCTGCTCAGCACTCTAGATAAAAACTTACCACATTTATCATTTACACTTAAATCCTGCTGTTTCATTTAAAAATATTTTCAAACACATCATCTCATTTGTACATTTGGGGAAAAGCAGTGAATCAGAATTTGTCATGCCTCTAGACTGGGAGGAAATAACTACTGAGGTTGAAAATTTAGCAACTGAATTTATCATTAAATTATAGGCTGTGTCTAGGCATGATATATCATTATATAAATGTGAAAAGAATTATAGAGCAATGGACTCCTATAAAAAGTGTGTGATCCCTGACACAATGTTTAAATCAAATTTCTGTCTGTGGTCCAAACCTAATGATGCCTACTATGTAACTGTTGTCTTTAGCCTGTACATTGCAAACCCATGTCAAGTGAACTGATTAGGATCAAATTTTTAACTGGTGTTTAAGAAAGCTGGGAATGTTTTCTTCCCTGCCCTTCATCGCCATAACCCAAGGACATAGAAGGAACTCATTTGCGGACTTTCAGCAATTCTGGTCCCCCTTCTATGTGCATCAGACCCTCCCAAGATTTGTACGGTGGTGGTGTTTTTACCAACAACTGCTCAAACCTACCTAAGTCTTTGGAAGTTACCTATCCTCATTAACTTACGCTTTCTGGCAGTCACAATTCCAACCATGCTTAAAGAGCTGATATAGATTAAACAATTTTGATTTGTTTTTATAGTTGGAAGAATCTACGGAGGCTTCTTTCAACTCCATTTTCAGAATCAGCTTGAACTTTTTCCCCTTCAGCACTAACTAAGCGCTGCTTGGAAGGATTGTCTTTCTGTGTTATGGCAAGTTTTCTGCATTTCAATGTGAACTACTTAACATGTCCATGTTAAATTTTAATTTTTGGAATCAATCACTTCACACTCGCTGACTCTAAGAGAGCTATAGCTCTTACAGGCAAAAAAAAAAAAAAAAAATTTGCTGGAAACCAGCTTTGTGGCCTAAAAGTCTATTTAAAGATGCAAATGTGTGTGCATAGTTGGTGCAGATGTTTTTCTACAGTGACTGTACTTGCTGAGTTTCACCATTTCCATAAAGCACATTAAAACAAGTGTGTGAACACTCGGAGATGAAAGTCTCAAACACTCCTGAGACTTTCCATGGAAAGTAGAGCCGCCTGACTTTTCTCCAAGCAGACAGGAATGCCCATGATTCAGCAGCCTGAGTAAATAAAAGAGGTCCTTATTTCCTAATTTTGCTGGCTGGCCACAGTGCAGCGGCCTCTGTGAGCTTGCCAAAGGGGATGCAGAACTGGAACTACACCCAGTCGCTGAAGGCCTGTCTTTGTTAGCCAGCCAGGCTTTCCCGACCATCTTCTGGCATCAGACCGGCTGTATCCTGCAAGGAAGACCTCCATCTCGGGCTCCAGAGCTCTCCAGTCTGCCTGCAAGGACGGAACAACAGATTTTGCCGGTCTGTGTTGGAGGAAGACAGCTGGAAACGCAGTTAGCAGCAGAGCAACACCTGTTCTGTCACATTTATGGGGGAAAGTGCTCACTAACAGAAAAGTGAAGTCATCCCCCGGAGTTATTCCACTGAAAAAGGGGACCAGAGCACAAAGTACCTTTGTGGCGTGAGCCTGGGGAGGAGTAAGTGAAGACTGGACCTGATTTTATCCTGGCTACTTCTGACGACCTGGTGAGCATGCTCGTCAAAAGGAGGCCGGTGAGAATCTGTGCATATCCTGCCACTGTGGAAGAGCAATGGCAAGAGCCTAGGCCACCCATTGGCTCCCAAGCCTCGTCGAAGTAGCCAGAAACAAAAATAATAGCGTAAAAGAAGAACGAGGACATGTGCAGGGCAGTTAGGAGGATTGTGCATATTTATTTTGTCTCATAAAGCAAGTCTTAATTAGTGTAAAGTCCATACTCCCTGAGTATAGGGACCGAGCTTTTTCACTGTGGACTCCAACAATAGGGGTAACCTGCAGTTATTAAGCAGAAACTAAAGTAAGAAAGCAGACTGAGTCATCTGAGACGCTAAAGAGATTGTCCAAATCTCCGAAGCACTGGAGACTTCCTACACATGTAGATCTCTGCAGGGCAGGGTGGACAAGAGTCTGGTTTGGTGACATCCTTCTGTTTTGTTCACCATACCAGCAGAGTAATATCTTAACTGGCCTTTGGGGAATCAGCATCATGTGTGTCCATGTGCCACACAGCAAGGTTCCACCCGCCAGGGCCAGGATTCACATCATGGCTACTTTTTACATCCCAGTGTAGAAAAGATGCACAGGTATCAACAGCCAGGGTCATCTGCATGTGGGAGCACCACGACTCAGGATAAGGACTAAAAGTCAAGAGTCTGGAGTTTTATTTCTAGCTTCATAACTGACTTGGTGAGTGACCTGACCAAGTCATTTAATCTGCCCCTACCTTGGTATTTCACCTGCAATATGAAGATAATAATTCTCCCTACTTACTCTCTTGGGTGTTACAAAGATTAGTGAATGTTTCTAGGGCACCTTATCATGGCTAGAAGAAAAGCTGCATATGTAAACAAAAGGATTTATAAGTGTTGCATGCATTTCTGTTTCCATGTGCAAGCTTCTATGTATAGACTATAAACACGTTTTAATATTTTCTTTCCTTTAATGGGACCCCTGGAATATCAGTTTTAAAGACTGGCCCAATGGAAATCTCTAGCACCTTAAGCAGTCACCATTGTATATATAGCCAGCAAGAAATTAAAACACAAATAGTTCTTAACATCTAAGAATTAATGGACCATAAATCCATGCTGACTACATTCCAAGTATTAAATTATCATACATAAGATATAATCTTGGGTCTTTACAGACAGGTACCCTTGGAACAAGTATGTTTCTCTGTAATTCTGAAGCCAAGTATATAATTTTGAAATTACCTCTCTTCCTCTTAAAACACCAGCAATACAATCATGGCATAATTTAATATCGTAATCAGTTAATTTAGTGGATTATTTTTTAAAGTGTCAAACAATAGGTTAAAACGAAAGATCAAAACAAATTTCCAGGTCTCCCCTCCTTTCCTTAGATCATTCTGTATTTCTGCCAGCAGCTCCTGGAGTGGTTGTGAACTTCCCTACTGAACACAGTTCACAGTACTGTTTTCATTCATCAGCTACCTGAGCCACCTTAACATGAGCTGGGAATCCTGAGGGACACACACAGGTGTGCACAAACGCGAGGAGACATTCAGTGCTACTTAAAGAGAACGATGCTTTGAAAAGCGGGTTTCACAGATACAGGTAAAAAGGTATCTGTCATGTGACCACACGGCCATCACGCTAATGAGTTTACCCTGTCATATTTAAAATCATCTAAACAAAGCATGCAATTCATCTTCTACAGCAATGATTTAAATTGCCAAAGGATAAAGCCATCCTACACAAACCAGCATGCATTTTGCCCAGTTGCAGCCCTTCATTCTAGGTAGAAATGCCAACAGTTTGGGGAAAACTGCCACTCTAATAATATTTAACTTTCATGCGTCTTTTTGTTGTTGGTGATTTTTTTCTTTTTACATCAACAGCTCTGCATTAAATTCATTCCTTTATCATATAAGCTTACTTAACTGCCTAAACATGAATGCTCTTTACTGAGCATTTAAAAGAGAAATGTGAACTTTAAAGTTATTCATCATTCCCAGGTGCTTCTAAATTCTGTAGTATTCCCAACTGTTCTGGGAGGACCAATGAAATACATTAGCAGTTAGGTTATGGGGAAAAGGGTGGGCGACCAATAATGACAGCAGCTGTGGGTTCTGGAACTGGCCGTGCACATTTTTTAACACAATCTTAAGATGAATTCCAGATATCAGAGCTCAGAGATTAACTTTTTTCTTTTTAATACTCCCTTTAAAAAAAAAAGGGACTCACTTTTCCCCAACAACCCTCTAATACTCGAGATGAGCCACCTTTAGCAATAAGGGGTCCCTGTGCCTTCTTTCTGCTTAGGTAATCCTGGGCTCTCCACGCATGCTGTCTCACAGGCGTGAGCATTTGCATTGCGTGTGTGTTGAGGAGGACAAATGTTTTGCTTGCTGTTGCTTAAAGTTCATTTGAACAGACGGAGCTCAGTGAATTCCATCTTCTGCAGCCAAATTAAACAGAAAACACTGCATTTTTAAGCAGTTCACACTTAACTCCACCTCTCCAATCAGAGGAAAAGGCTGACGTGAAACCAGTTAGAGAACAGTCCTCGTCTCTCACATGGAAATCAAGACATTGTGTTTCTGAAACCAGACAGACAAAAAAAGTCGTTTCCGACTACAGGGGAGGGGAGATGAGATCGGCTTTTTCTATCTTTTGGCTCACTTCAAAATACATATAACTAATGATAAGCACCAAACTCTTCCAGTTCTGTAACAGGCAATTGCGCATCACACAGCTGTTTACAGTGCTGAGACTGAGAGTGTTCTCAGCTGCTTAACATGTTTATCTTTCCTTTAATAATGACAGACATCACCCTAGTAGATCTCCTGTGTCGCTATTCTTTTTCTCTATGATTTTGAGCTAAAAGCCATTATTACTTACTGCGTAGTCTTGTGTTTATATACGACTTTGTGACACAGAGAACTTCTGAAGTCATTCATTGCCTATTTAGTTCACTCATTTATTTAACTCATATTTATTAAGCACCTAGTATGCATGTATTCAGGTCTAACAGTGAACTCCAGAAGTTATTAAGTTCTTGTTTTTTGTCTACAATGGCAGAAAAACTCCAGCCTGCCTCATAGGTAGTATTATAAGAATCAAACATGACATTGTATGAAAAAACTTTTCTGAATTACAAAAATATAAAAATGCCTTAAGCTATTACCACTACTGTGAAAGCCAATGTTAACGTCAAGTTATAGCTGATAAGTGGGACAAAAGAACAAAGGAAGAAAAATTAACCGTAATTTAGTTGTTGCCTTTTTCATGTTGAGATTCTCATAATTTTGAATGACTTAAAGGGCATTTTTGTTTACAAACGAAAAATGAACACAAACACAAAAGAAATCTTCTGAATGCTACCTACAGATAATCTGGAAAATCAATGTGCAGTATCTCTAGCCACACACACTGGCAAGTCGTGATTAAGTCACTACTAGAGTAAAATCCCCGCCTCAGAATGGCCCGCATTCAAAGTCCTGCAGACACATTCCACAATGACAACACCACCCTATAACTCACGACTTTGCTTATTTAGAAATTCCTGGAGGCCGACTCTGTTTTCCTTAAAATCCCTTGCACTAGTGTGAAGTGTCTGTATTTCCTGTGCTTTAAAGACACAGCCACCTCTTTCGGAAAATAGGAAGTTGCACGGTGCCATCAGGTCCACCATTAGTGATTTTTAAATTAACTTTTCACCAGGGAAACAATAAAGAGGATTCTTCCTGTACGAGAAGCAAGTTGCCATGGCTTCATTAGGGATGATGGATCCCTGAAAGTTCACTCCCACACATTAATAGTTTTCTTAAAGACTAGCCACAAACCAATAGAATTTCTAACAAATAAATCAAACTATTCTGAGGCATCTGGTTTCACAGAATGTTTTATCATGTTAAGCTACACTTTGCTGAGTATTTTTCCAACATGAAATCTTTGGTCCAAAGCTGGAAAACTGTGGATCACAAGGAATTTTAATAGGCCTGCAATGTGTTTATTTCACCTATATCACACATTCATGGCAGCAGGAAAGCCACCTTGAATTTTCAGCAGTTTATAAAGGCCATGCTATATACTTCATTGCAGACAAGGCCACTGGAGAATACAAAAGTGTTGAAAGGCTAAAATTTAATTAATGAACAATTAGCACCCCCTGTGGGTTCATTGTGTAGTAAAGTGATAAATACAGTTTGCTAAAGTAGAAAAAGCTGTTACAAAGATGGGGGCGTGTTACTAAAATGATCCATTTTCTACGGTAATACTATTGGCCTTCGTGTTCTTGATTTTTGACATCCATGTGCTTAATACGGGATAGGTACACTTGACATCTCAGTCAATAATCATCTTTAATTTTCCAAGGCACAAACTGACTCACACAGGTAGACAAGCAGGGGTGAAAATGGGAGTCAGATGGCCAGTGAGTCCACCTAGCTGACCACCCAACAGCTGCAACTCGTGTACTCTGTGCTGGGTACTCACTTTCTGCATTTTATGGGGAAGTTTTATATGCCATCATCGTATCAAAAAAATTCAGAGATACCAGACTATCTGACATTTTGTGCACAAGAAGGGGTCTGCAGTAGGGCTAATCCCCAATGCAGCTTCACAGAATAGAATTGTTCCATTCTTTTTTCAACATAATTATTAGCTTTCACATTCACAGAGTAAAACTAAAATTGAAAAGTGAGAACAGAGCCCAGGTAACTCAAATGATGTAAGGAGTTCCTTCATTTCAAATCAGACAATGTCTGTAAAAGTACTGTTCGAACTGCAAAGGACAAAACTACTTTCTGAAAATAACTTCACTGAGAGGATAAAACAAAACATTGATACAGATCAGATAATATCAAAAACCTTTACTTAACCAAATATGAAAGAAGCCACTTAAACATAAGTCTGATCATCAATTTGATGGGTTTTCCAGATACCTGTTTCCTTTTGGGTTCAATTTTCTCTCCTAGAATCTCTACCTTAGAATGATAGAAAATAAAATCCAAACTAGTTCATTCTATCATTTTTTCCTTGTAACATCCTTGCTAATTGTTTTTATGAGAGCCAGTATCGATCCAGATTTCAGTACATTGTGTGTATATGCATGAGTGTTTTTTATTCAGAGTTGAATAAGAGTTCAGAATAGACAACATGCTTTATGCCAAATTAGTTTTTCCAACAGTTTATGTACTTCTCATTACGAAAGTGTTAATCATAGTTATTTGCTACTTATCTGGGTAATTGTCTGTTGTGTAATCATGTCTTAATGAAACACTTCTTTAGGGGAAGACTTCGTGATACTCTTTTCACATATATATATACAAAATCATTTTTAAAAAATTTATATATGTGTATACATACAAAACTGAGATCCAATGCCTTGCCAAGTATCCTAATATTGAGATAGGGCTCAAAATCCTCATGACAGCTCCATACACTAGCCTTTCATTTTGCCTACATCTAAGATCATTTTAAAATACCAAATCAATGCACAGGAAGAGAACACCAGGCAGGGCGACCGCAGTGACAAGCCAGGTAACGAAGCTGGCTGGAGGCAGGGGTGGCTGGAGACCCCATCTGTGCTCCTTGTATGACGGCGCGCTGACACCTGGCCCTCTGGCACCCAAAGCACTCAAAAACAGCAGAGTGCACTAAAACCCACTGAGGCCTAAATATGTTAAACATGATTTAAATAAGAATAAATTGAGAAATTCTAGGCAGAGAATGAGGAATACCTTCTTATTCCACATGTGAGATACGCCAATTTCAGAATTTCAGAATAAATTTCAGAATAAATTTCCATAGGAAATGTACAGCAATTTTTTTGCCTTTCTAAAAGGGGAAACAGATAGCAATACACATCTATGTATATTCAAGACTCATTGTTATGACCCCCACACAAAGGCATATTTCTAAGCGTCAAAGACTTAAAACCCCCTAGCCACTAGCCAGGTTCTGGAATCTTGGCTGATCACATGCTGTTGGTAGCAAAGGGCTGGTTGGAATCTTTAGAGAGAACCTCTTCCTAGGCTGAGCATGACTGACTCTTTCCTTTACAGATGAGCTGATGCTGTTTGGCATAAACTGTTCAGACCTCTGGATCTGATTTGAGGGATAGACAGAAAAAAATGAGTGAATTTGCTTGGAGCCTACACAGGAAACAGAAAGAGAAGGCTGTCACCCCCTAACTTTTCAGACATAGGAAACAGAAGATCTGTGAGACATCTTGGCCTATAGGGGTAAAAGTGCTAATGTTACAGGTGAACAGAGAGCTCAACAAGAAGGAGCACCAAGGTCCAATCCCACACCAATCATCAAAATGATGGCTTCAAGAAAAACCAAACCCAAATCCCCCTCACCCAGGGAAACACCTCATCTCTGTGTGCCAGGAACTCTCCAAGCCCACCTTTCCCTGCCCTTCTTCTACTGAAACCACCACCACAACAAAACAAATCAAGTGATGAGTCATCTAGTTCTTAGAATCAAAGTATAAGCTTAAATTGTATTTAACATTCTCACTGTTTTTTCTTAGAAATGTTATTTTTCACATTGCAAAATGAATTTAGTCTAATGGCCATTTGAATTCATACATGTATGGAAGAATGCAAAAATCGCCTCACAGTTCTATGAATCGCAATCCCTAACATCCTATTTCTTAAATTAGCATCACTTCTGGCTACTGATTAGAATATCCTACACATGCACACACACACACACACACAAGCACACACACACACACACACACACACACACACATATGCACTCCTCCAGTTCTCCCTAACAACAGATGATCACCTCCCTCTCACGCACCTCCTTCTTTGAGTTGGGTGGGGTGGGGTGGTTGAATCAGGTACCAACAGATAAAAACAGAAGGAAAGGTAGGCTCCAACTGACACATGGTCAGCTTCATCCTCTTCATGCTCTTGCCTCTAGGGACATATTCATAGCCATTCATCACAATGAGGTACGAGAAGGATTCGTCTCACCTACCCTTTAGGCTACTCTTCCACAATCATCACTGCAGCTCCTCTGGCTCCACACAATCAAACCAAAGGCAGACGCCCCTGTCACCAGGCAAGCCAGGACAGCTTTGCTAGTATAGCCCATCAACCGCAGGCAGCCCCACTGTCTGAACTGCTGCTTTTCCAGGCTTACTGACTCTGAACCTCTGGGGAACCTTCTTGAGTGCTCACCTGTGCATCCAAGTTTGAGAACTACCGCAGAATTGATTCTTTCTACAGAATCACATCTACATCCTTTATTTAGGGTATGCTACACAATGCTGTTGTCTTTGCATATTTGCTGCTCCATATTAGATCATTATGATGGAAGGCTTCCTCTCTCTTATTCAAAGGTGACACTGAACCTCAGCTCTTCCAAGGAACAGTTTCAACAGCATGAAAGTAAGACCTTCTCTCATTTCCCTCCTCATCCTTTCAGTTATCCTTCCTCACTTTTAGAAGAACACTATACTGCAAATCTTCACAGCAAATGCTCAGTGATTCTGGTAAAATTTACAGTGTTCCATGTACATAAAGCTCAGCCTTATGGGATTAGGGTACATAATTCTGAGTAACAGACCCACCATGCCTCTTGCCTAAAGATAGAGACACATTTTGAGAAAGTAGGCAATTATATTACTGTGCAAGCATCAGAGTTCACTAATACAGACCTTGAGGGTATAGCCTTCCACACACCTAGGCAATCTGGTGTAGCCACTGTCCTATACAGAGTCTGTCATCGGGAGAAATGTCACTAAAAGTCTACATCTGGAACTTTTGCTGATGTCTATCTACTTTCAGGCTGCGTTAGCTTGGTGAGAAATATCAATGTGCTGTCCAAGGCAGCTCACCCGACCTACCACTTCAACATAGTAAGGTTATCATAAAACTAAACACAAAGCAAATAAATATCTGGAGCAGGAAGCAGGGGAAGGAGAAGGGTTCTATAATCTGTGGTACTTTCTCTTCTCACTCAGGAAGGTGATGCTGGAATTGCCCATTAAATGCCTCAAGTACAGACATGTCCAGAAATTATAGGCACCTTGTTCTTTGAGCTGCCTCCTATCAATCTCCTGCCGTGTCCTGGGTTCCACAGGTAAGTGTGGTCGACCATGCACACAGTAAATTAAGCCCTCTGCTGTCAGAATGGAAATAGGAGGGGAGTAGAACAAGGGCTTGATCTCAAATGCTTTTTATTGGCTTCATTTACATCCTGTTTAAGGTCTTAAGGTGTCTTATCTCTGGCTACCAGGGGGTATTTAGCAGTCGAAGAAGTGAGCACACGTTCCCTCTCCCTCTCCACCTGTCCCTCTCCCTCAAGCTCTCTTTTTTTTCAGGCTATCTTATCTTATCACACACATCTCTTCAGGCATAAGAGAACCCACACTTATCAGAAGCAGTACACTCTATTGTTGTTGAGGGCTGTTAGAGACAAATGCTAGTTTAAGTCCAAAGCAAATCAGTTAACCTCTTCTGTACTCAGTTTAGAAATACTCAGGAATATCTCACCTTTATTAGAGCTCAATGCTATGAGAAGTTTCCCCTTGAATTTACATGTGCACACAACACCTACCCCTACCAGAACAGGAAGACAAAGGTACAAAGGGCAAGTCATAGTTGCATGCTAACCCCAAATAAAGCAGCTGCATGCTTGTCTCACCCGAGCCTTCAGGTCATACCCCTACCCCCTGCTTATCTCTCCCTGATATGGGGGGGGGGGGGCGGGAAGAAAGTTCCAATAATCCATTAGGAAAAAAAAAAAACAGACACAGAAAGAGCACCAGGTAATGTGGGGGACAGAAGCCCTGAGAAAATGAACTTCCCAGATGTGTCTGAATGCCAAGCCATGGGATCGACATAACATAAAATAACTGTTAGAAGCATATACAGCACATGTCTTCTCTAACAGCAATGCAGACACCGGAATGCAAATGTATTAAATAATCAGACGGTCTGCTGGGATACCTGAGTATTGAGGACCTTGGTTTTCCATTTTAAACTCAGTAATGCTGGCCCTCAACCCTGAACACACATTGGAAATTTCCCAGGAGCTTTACACATACTGGTTGCTTCCTCGGGGCAACTGAAGCAGACCCTCCAAGGGTTGGGGCCCCATGGGGGTACAGGTAGGGTTCACAACCAGTGCTCTAGACAGTCAGGAGTCAATCTACGAAGCCCCATGCAAGGTAGTCTAAATCCAGACTCCCTCAAAACAGAGCTCTTTAGTACGTGGACTCAACCTGCCTTGCCACAGGCAGGCCTGCATGGGGCAGGTTTTCTGCTGTACTCTGTGTCAAATGTGATGAGCATTAAAAAAAAAACTGCTGCAAGAAATACTGAACACTCCAATCACTCACCATTATCACATGTGAGAGAGCAATATGGGCACAGTTATTAGGCATCTCATCTGTGTGTTTTATATTCCTTTTAAAAATTCCCACTCCTCATCTCCTTCCTACCCCAGCACCCCATGGGCTCCTTTAAATTAGTGATAACCCCATACTTTCACCTGCAGTGCAGGCTCTCTTAATTGTCCATTATCTTAGTGTGTCAGCACAAAGGAGCAGGGACGGAATCCTCGTCCAAATGGTTTCACCTCCCTCTCCTGAGAGTGATGCCCTTGTCAAGGCATTAAAGACACGAAAACCTGCCACTTATCAGAATTGTATTTGAATCGAACCACTGTCCTTGAAAATGGTAGGCAGGAGATATTATCAAACCGCACTGCATTGCCAGCTCTGGTTCCACGGTGGCTTGAACAATCTAAAAAGATACTATCCAAACTTTGCCATGCATTCCCCATAATGGAATTACAGGTTAACAATGAAAACATGTTCACTGATTTCTTTTAATGGTTAAATACAAAGAAATCCATGACTCAGATTGTTCATGAATACAAAGTTAACAGTTCTAAGCCATAGGAAACCTTTGAAACTCACCCTGGAACTAGACCGTAAAACTCTTCTAATTACTCGGTACCTCCAATTCTTAGCAAAGGCAAGACAATGTTATTAAAATAACACATTTATCTTGCCATAATGGGGGTGTGTGCACATCTCTAGTGATCCTATGCAGATTTAAAAACAAAGCACACTCTAAATAGCATTTAAACACAAAAATGAAAGAAAAGATATTTCTTATTCAGGCCAGTTTGTGTGCCTCTCATGTCTGTTGCCACTTTTTATATTTCTATTTCACTCTACCCAAACCCACACTGCCTTAGAAAACAGAATTTATGCGTGCTTTTAACAAGTAAACAAGTGTACAAATTAATTCAGAGAGCAGTAATTTTGAAAATTTTCTATGTTTAATGTGCACTGCAGTTAAACTACTTTTTCTGTACAAATTAATTTACTGCATCAGTGATCGATGTTTATGTTTAGGCAATTTTATTTCTCAGTATGGTAAAATTAGACCTAATAGTTGCAACCTGTTATGTCCAATCTGTCACTGAAATTCAAATTGCCTTTTTCCTATTATTCAAGGAGCAATTTGGAGGAATTAAAGCCATCTAAAAACGGAAGACAAACAATTCTCTGTAAGGACTCAATAGCCTGTGTCATCAACCAAATCCAACCCCCGCGATCTCTTCTGAGCAGGTTCTTTCAACATGATTTTCCTGAGGTTTTCAAACTCGTATATGCTGAGCAATGCAAGAGGAAATTTGAGGATAAACTCAAATTTTCACCCTGAAATTTTTAGCCTTTACAAGAAACAACGAAAGATTTAAAGATTTTGCTACTGACCTCCCTCCCAGGGTCAAAAGGGACGCAGTTAAAAGGTGGTAATTAATTGTTCAGAACTGGATAGCAAAGCTCAGTGTCATTCTATACCAGCAGAAGATCTGTTGTTAAAAAACTGAAATAAAACTGAAAATACCTTTCTTTGTGCTCCTACTTGCTCTTTCTATTCCACCCTTCCTCCCTCTCCCTCAACTTTTCTATGATCACTTTTTAAATTCCCAGACAAACTCATTTCCTCAGAAGATTGCTTAGATCATCAAGCTGATTAATAATTTTTACTTCAAGGCAGGACTGATTAACGTGGATTATTCAACTGATTAAGAGTGTTACGATATTACACAGCCAAGTGAGCTCCAAGTGTTGTGTTTTCCACATTTTTTTCTTTAATTATTAAAATAAGTTCTAATTAATGAGACTTAGGCTTCTTAAATTTAGAGAACTCCATCATAATGTGAACTTTGAAACTGTGGACCTAGTTATATTTCTTTGGCTATCTTAATACCCAAGGACGGTGGAAACAGAGTACATGGATTCATGGCATTTTAAATTTGAGCTTTAGGGTAAGAATCTATTGTTCACCTATGGAAACTCATTGGCTTCAAAGTGCCAAACTTTAAATGATGTGGACAAGTGAGCCCCAGGACTGTCACCTTCTTGCTGTTCACCACCTTTGACTGTCCTCACTGCATTCCACTGAGATACTGCAGAACCCCCCTCTTTCCCAGCATCAATCACATCCCTTCCCCAAAGACACCTACCTCCAGGGATCCCACCATAGTCTTGACCCAGACAATGCCAAAGTCCTGCATTCAACATCCCCAGAGAAGGTAAAATATTTAAGCCTGTGCATTCATGGACACACACACACACACACACATACACACTCACACACCCCTATATCACCTCACTTCCAAGCAGCAGAATTCCTTTAAGATTCCGAGTTCTGGTAGCAACTTGTGCCCCTACCACTGCCGCTGTGCAGGATGCCTCCGACCTCCCTGCCTGAGGACTAGAGCTTCCCAGACTCCACTCAACTTCCTGCAGGGCACAAGCCAAGAGGTCCAAATTCCTGGCCCTCACAAGGTTTCCCAACTTCCCACACCTGCTCCCGATCTAGAGCAGAAGGGATGGCGCTAATCCCATGAAAGGCAGAAAAAAGGGCTAGTCTCTGCTTCAGCGGTAAGCCCCACAGAAATGCAAATCTAGTTTCCTTCATGAAAACTCAGGACTCCATGGCCCTCTAAACAAGGGCAACGTATTGCTGTACCTGCCCTCTCTAGTACAAATCAGAGGCATCTTTATGTGACATTACCCTCTATGAGGAGAAATTCTAAAAAGTACTCTCCTTACAGAATTTTGTCAAGCGTCCTTTCTACTGGTTGAATAAAAGTGCTGCTGAATTTCTTTCTCTTCACTCCATTTTCAGGGATTTTTGTGCATTTCACAAACTGCGTAGCTGTATTCTGGGGCTCTTTTACACAAATTTCCATGTTAAAAAAAAAAAAAAGTAGGTGTTAGCTCAAGAACCAAATCCCGCTGCACTACACTGTCTCATTGGAAAATACATGGAAATTCCAAGTGACCAACATATTAACTAAACTTTTGGAAGACGATTTACAAGCTGGAAGTTACCCATATTTTAACTGGTGGTTTTAAAAACTGGAGTAAACCAACTGATCAGCTTTCTTCTAGCAAATTTTCGCCTATTCATTTACATGAGATAAGTTGTTTGGTCTCAGTGTGCATGTTCCAAACAGAATTTTTAAAATTCCATTAATTTTACTGCTGATCACCAATGAATACTTTTTATAATGCCTAATTCCTAGAAGATACATTGTTCAATTCATGGTCATTTTTTAAAAGAGCAACTTCGGGTTCATAGGAAAACTAAGCAGAAAGTACAGAGACTTCCTATAGAGCTCCTGGCCCTCCATGTACACAGCCTCCCCTGTATGACCAACACCCTCCCGTCCCACTGAGAGGTACATTTATTATGACTGATGAGCTCACAGTGGCACTTCGTCATCACTGGAAGACTCATGCCCTTTTTACTCTAAGCTCCACACACTGACTTTACAGCTAGGGGATGGTGGAAGAGAAGGAAGGCAGCAAGGTGTCAGCAGCGGGGAAGCAGCCTCCCCTCCTGGTCCCGCCAAGTGGACCTGCAAGTGGGGGGAGCTGGCCTCTGTCTAAAACACTCTGGCTGCTTTCATACCTCTTATTCAAATCAAATCCTGCAATCCTTCCTGCTTCCCTTTTCTTCCCTTTCTCCTTCCTTCCTTCCCTCCTTCCTCCCTCCCTTTTTGCCTTCCTTCCTCCTCACTGCCTCCCTTCATCCCTCCCTCTCTCCCTTCATTCCTTCACCACATGAGCATTTAGTAGGAGAGGCTTACAAAGGCATACAAAGTATGATGCCTCTGTGTACCTTGGATTTGGACAAATATGTATATTGTCACTACATGGCTAGATCAATTGTTTATTTAAAAAATGATAGCTTTGACCCCTATAATAAGAAACAACTGGACTCAGTTCCCATGCAACGGACTGCCTTTCTAATTAAAGTCAGTTATTTGGACACTATATGAACACACGCATATACACACATGTAAACACATACACATGCACATACACATGTATGTGGCATGTTTCAAAGGAAGATCCAAAGATGATTCCACTTTGCTTAGATCATAACAAGGTAGGAATCAAAGTAGTGACAACAACTTTGAACCTGAAATACTGTGTTATAGGCCAATGGAACTTTACCTGGAAGAGCACAGGCAAAGAAGATCACAACAGAACATTGAGACAGGAACAATTCTAACATTGTGCCTTTGTATTGTGCCTTTCATCCCAACTTCCTGGTAAGTTCTTTCCACACTGAATGTTGGATATGGCATTACCAACTACCTAGTGGCAATTTAACAATGTAAATTTCTTCTTGTCAACTTTTAGGGAAAGATAACACTATGGTGACTTGGGCTAGACTATTTGGGAAGCGATGTTGACTAGCAAAACAGCTACTTTCCCCATGTACTTTTCCCAGCTTTATCTAGACAAAGAACTACATAGAAGCTTTTATACATCTATCCCACTTACTTCAATAATTAGTAATTAACAACAAAATATACATATGTAAGGCCCTGTAGGCACTGGCATACGCACACACATTTCCTTCTGCCACATATGGGTGAAATTATGTGTGCACTTCTTTCAAATTCAAGCACAAACGATTATTTCAGTCACTGAATAGTAGGGTTGGACAACTACAGGCCAAATGCTCCAGGTCTTATAAATAAAGTTTTACTGACACAGAGCTATGCTCATTTGTTTACATACTGAACATGAGTTATTCAACACAGCAAAGGTAACTGATTGTGACTGAAACCATGACTGTCAGAACCTAAAATATTTATTATCTTGACTTTCACAAAAAAACTTTCCCAACCTCTTATTACAGAATTACTATGTGTTAATCTCTCTTATATGTCAAGAATAAATATTTTGACACCATATTTCTTTGCTTCCTATCTCTTCTGGTTTTGTTAAAATCAAACAATCAAACTCTGTTAATGACTTTACTGAAATGTCATACTTTGGAGTGGAAGAGGCTGATGGCTAATAACTCTATCCTGAAATAACTATATTCTAATATTGCATAAATATAACTCTGCTAAAGACTATGAGATAATTTCATCCTTCCATCATTTTATATTTGTCCACTGCTCTTGTAGTTGCATGGTTTCCCACTAGGCACCTCTACTTCTCAAATTTATTGCATGTCACTTAGCTGCCTGTGACTGAGTGGCCAAATATAGCCATCTCTTAGCTTTCAGCAAGTGCCTGATACCAAATATATAAATTAACATCAGAGATTCATTTGCCATATTATACTGTGGAACAGATCTCAGGTATACTATTTCTCCTTGGATTTTTTTGGAGGGTCACTTCTTTAAAACCGTTATTTTAAATTGGTCAGAAATTGTTGCTTTTCCTCCCATAAGAATGAATGTGATATGCATGCATTTCTGCCTTCAGCAAAGACTGTAACAATCTTTCACCTATTGGCCTTGGAGATTAATGTCTGTATGGGTGCCAGATTCTATGCCACTAGCTGCCAAATGTGTTATCTTCCAAATATGAGCTCGGATCTTATCATTCCCTTTTGAAAAATGCCCTGGCATTTACTAAGCCATCCTGTTGGTATGTGATGTGTGTATTACACAAATTTTACGGGCTTTGGTTTTGATTTCTCTCAAACATCATAATTTCCATGGTCTCTTCCAAATGAAATCTTTTAGCCACTGACTTTGAAGGTGTGTTATGCAGAAATGGCATAGCTTCATTTGGCTAAGCAGTGATTGTAAGTGTCAGGAGCTCTTAGGTGAAACACTAAAACGGTATTAAATTTGAGATCTGCAAGTAAATCATACAATCAAATCACTGAGTGTTTTCCTTCCACTTGGATTTTCTACAAGGAGGATAATGAAATTTGTTTTACCATGTAAGTCTTTAAAAGACCCATCTCATCTCAAAACTACAGATTTTCGTGCTTTATTGCAGTCTAATATGGGAGAGATGTCTGCTTGCTATGTACTACTAAGAATAATAACACTTGGTCACAAGGAAAGAATAGCATTTGATGGAACTGGATTTTTCTTTCTCCCTTTCCATTCCTACTTGCCAAACTGCCTGCTCTGCTTTTTATGTAAAACTGCAAATATCTTCTTATTAATCAAGCTTCTAATACATTCCAGATGAATAAACAACTTCAGCACTGTACCACGTACCATTCTCCTTAAACCCAGGATTTATTAGAGTTGCCCGTTCCAAGATCTCTTAACTTAAAAAAGATGGCTTATTGTTCTTCTACAGCAGGGGCCTAATAAATGCACTGAAGCTATGACTGTCCCTTTGCAATACAATATTCAAAGAGATTTCCAGCCCTATGGTGTAACACTATCCAAATCCTTTGAAACCCTGAGTAGTTTACTCAAACTCAATCATCCATATACAGAAATCATAGACAATCAATACAAATGCAATATGTTAGTGATGACATTAGAGAAACCATATCCCAGAATCCTCTGCAGTGTGCAGTAGTACAATCAACAGTCTCAACACATTCCACAGTGGCAACAGAACACAACGCTCTAATTAAGAAGCACTCTTTGGTGAACAGCTAAATATTTTGCTTTTTAAACATTCCTTATACAAGGAATAATTTAAGGAAAATTATCTACACACATGGTATTGATTAATTCAGAGCTGTGATTGCTCTGATTTCACACTGGTGATATTTCAATGGGACTTTACCATGTAATTTAACCAATCAAAATATGTTCAAGTACTAATATTTAAAAATTAAATTTCATTCAATGATCATTATTTTATGTATTTTTATTTGCACCATTTTCAAGCAAAGGGAAAATATGGCTTTCTGTATGTAATCAAATGGAAACAGGACAGGGAAGTAATAATAAGGTGGAAAAGCACATATTATAGCAATGTATGTGGCTAATAGCTTTTGTATAGCAATAGCACCCTTCTTACAGTTCCCAGCTTACTAATGTTCTTACTAATACTGGACTCCTAAGGGTGGTTCTATAAATAACACGTTTGTACAGAAAACTAGGAAAATATGAAAGGTTATAATATTAACATACCAAACTCATTTTTAATTAAAGAAATAAAAAAAGCCCAGTCTTTAGGGGGTTGGGGAAAATAAGGTAGTCAAATGAGACCAATTAACTTCATTAGCTTCCACAAATACCTAGTTTTCTAACACATTCTTATTTTTCCATCTGCTCCACAGTTAAATGTGTCTACGAATTAACATTTTATTTATGATTCAGGGCCTGATTCATAAAAATTATGCACATATTATACAAAAGACCTAATATTTTATGGAAAAATGCAGAGGAATACATCGCGATTTATTTACCAATATTTTTTTTTCTTCTTAAAGCAATGTGGATCATAAAATCCCACACACTGGAAAATCAGTTACATATTTTCTACTCATTTCTGTGCATAAGACCAAGTATTTTCCCTGCATATATTTGAAGGCAAAATTGCTCCTTTTGTCGGTGTTCTTGCTTTATTGTCATTGCATAATAAATGGCAAGGAGTTTCTTATTCAGTATCTTATAAAGTTCCTCCCACTTTGGCCTGGCATTCACATGAACTTCAAACCCCACAGTACGTCCATAATGTGCTGGAAATGCTTTCTGTCTGAGTCTTACATGCTATGCCAGTGGCCGCCCTTCCTCCTGGCTGATACAGGAGAGCAGAGCTTTCAAAATATGTTGCAAGGATAAACAAAAATCATCGTAGCTAAGGGGTGTGTGCTGATTCCATTTTAAGTATTTATATAAACCTTATCCATAAGACAAACCGACTTTCTTAAAGCAGTATTTACTACCACTCAGCTGCGAACAACAGGTACTTTCATAAGCAGGCTCTGGGGTTATTTAATTTCACTTTAACTTCTGTAAGTAACTTTATCCCTCGCTGACATGCCATTTTATTATTTTATTATTTACAGCTGTACCCGTTCATAAATCAAATCTGTACACCTCTTACAGAAAAGCACTTACAAAAAAGTAGAAACAAATTTTACTTCTGAACCCAATAATTTTAAGGATCTGTGTTTCAAGAAATTATTCAGTTGGTCCCTGAAACAGGCCCTTTCTCACTGGATACCAGGGTTTCTAAGTCCTGAAGTATAAAGCCCCACCGCGTTTCCATTTCTTAGCACTGGGACATTACAGAGCCTAAAAGGAACTGTGGCACATGCAGGAGAACTCAAGAGAAACAACTGGAGTTTAAAAGCATCATTTTTGTGACTTATACCAACTTTACCTTCTATATAGTAAAATTGGCTGTATATATTGCTCTGATGTACCTCAAAAAAATAAGAGTGCTCAAAGGAGTACATATATTTGAGGTTTCAATTGTTTTGAACAAAAATACTTCATATATTATAAGGAAAAGTTACATTTTTATTTAGATAGTTTGTTTCCAAACAAAATATATCTGCTAATATACAATGAAGCTGTCAAAGTCAAAAGTAAATGAGATCCAGCCTTTGGATAATAAAAAAATGTGGTTAATAAGAAATGATCAGCAGATAATTTGCTCAGATCCTCAGGAGAAATACAGATATAAATTGGAAATCAGTATTAAGGGCACTATATGACACAGTGCCAGCTTGGACTAGACCTCCAAAGAGATCAATGGCAGATGTGTGGGCAAACTATTTTCAAGCACCTACTACTTCTCTTTGGATAAATTTTATACACGATATAAACTCGAATATTGCCTCAACTCTCCAGTTACTTTGATCATGTGATCGTCTTACTTGTTATTAACATGATATGATGCTACTGGAGAGAAGATCACAGTGTTACAGCTGGAAGCAGCAACACTATCCAACTTGTCCAGTGTACTGTTATTTGGCCAAAAAATCAGATCCTTTGCCTGAAGTCCCATAGTAGTCATTAAAGCGTTCCATCTGGGGTTCTAGGCTAGCTACATATTTCACCAGCAGATATAAATAATGGTGAATAATTGTGGGGCTGTTCAGACTGTCTGCACCATACAACAAAATCATCAAACTATATACATTACAAATACTATAATTACTGATTTGTACTTATTCTATCCTAAAGATAGAAACTTGCACATTGTTCAAATTAACACAGTCAATCCCATTTTGGTAACGTCAAGTTAAATCAGCCAGACTAAAAAAAAAGTTTTCTAGTAATAAAATAACAACATATTCATCAGCTAGCACTCAGGATAGCTGACCATAATTTTGATTTTTAGTCAAATTCTCACTTACCCATAGCCTAATATCTTTAAAACCAATTAAGTTTCTTCTTGACAGATGCTGTTTGATTTGTGGTTATGGTTGATTTACAAGGTCCTTCTCCCGGATAATTTACATTCAGATCAAGATGCCATCTATAAACCAACCTGAGTGACAATGGAGTAAAGAAGAACACAGATTCCTGTTTCTCACCTCTCCCCAGATCCCATGTGGTAAATATGAGCATGGGACTCTCACAGACATTATGAACAGAAGCAAAGTAAGGAATGGAAATGGGCCTGTAGCACACAGGAGGAGCCTACTATGAAAATGGACGCATCCTCTCTGCATTTCCATTGATGTCCAATGTTTGCTTCTGGAGTTTTTGTGGCTCATCTGATTGCAGACTTTGTCCTTGGACTTCACCCACTCCCCACCTTTTTTGCACACAAGCCCCTGGACTTACACAATGGAGCAGTGCACCCCCAAGAAACAGTTTGAAAGAAATGAACTAGGACAAGGAAAACCCTCAGTCATTGTTATGCAAATGTCTTATGAATTAAACCACAAGTACAAATTTACTACACTGTGGAAAGGCTATAAAATAGCAATCTGTCTTACGGTATGTGTGATTTTAATGTATTCTAAAGCATGGGCATTGTCTATTTCTGTTAGCTTGTTCATTCAAACTTTGAAGTGCAAAGCAAATATAAAGCTTTGCCTTTTCAATAATATGCAGTCACGGCACAAGCTTTTCTTGTTTTCTACCTCCAGTGCGGCCCAGGAGCATGTAATTGCTGCTTTTGCACACATGATCTGATCGTTACACAGAACATGAAACTGTTTGTGATTACTTTACATTTTGCAATTTTTATGGTAACAACTACTTTCACTATTCTGGAAACAACTGTGAGTTTTAGTAGTTAATGTGTTATGGCCCTTTATACTTTAAATACAGAGTAGCAAGGGAGGTGGAACGTTTAACAGATTTTTTCATCAAAATTGTGAAAAGCTGCAACTCCCTATCACCAAACTATCTACACAACCACTCGGTAAGAATGTAATGTAGACGGTGCCCCTGGATTCTCACCTTGCAAGTTTTCAGTACGTATTTCTCGACATACCATTTTCCTGTCATTTGGTTTCAGATAGAAACAAAACAAATATTTCAATCTGCACAAGTTGTATGCGTTCAATACTAGGAGGCACTTCATTCATTCATTCATCCATTCATTCACTCAACAAACACTTGCTGAGTGCCTACTATGTACAAGGCTCTGTGACAGAGGCCAAGAAGACACAAAGACAAAAATGATCCAGTCCCCAATCTCAAGAATCATGACACAACAGAAGAGTTCAAGATTTCATGAAGTTAACCATGTGAGCTAGCAATTCATTTTCTGGGAACACACTCAAAAGAAAAGGAAACAGTCTCAAAGAGATATATGCACACCTGTGCTCACTGCAGTATTATTCACAACAGCCAGGAAGAGGAAGCAACTTACACGCCCTTGAATGAATAAATGCATAAATGTACTATATACAGTCAGTGGCCTATTTACTGTGCAGCCTTCAAAAAGGGAATCCTGCTAGATGACACAACACAGATGAAGCCTGAAGACATGACGCTAAGTGAAACAAGCTCACACAAGAGAAAAATCCTATAGGATCCCACGCGTATAAGGTACACGGAGTAGTTAGGTTCAGAGACAGAAAGCAGAAAGGGGGTCTCCAGGGGCTGAGAGGGAGAGGAATGAGTGGCTGGTGTTTAGGAGGGACAGAATTTCAGTTGTGCAAGATGAAGAATTCTGGAGACTGGTTACACGGCAACATAAATGTACTTAACACTGCTGGGCTGTGCACTTAAAGATGGCCAAGATGGTAAAATTTTATGTTATATGTACTTTACGACAATTACTGTTTTCTCAATTTAGCAGAGTTAAAACAACACATGCGACCATGAGGCCAGGAAAAACATATGTGCCTGACAGGAAGGCAGTGGAGATTCAGAGAAAGAGGAGATGAAGTCAGGTCGGGGTGTGCAGCTGGACTCAAAATGCAGCCCTCAGATGGACCTGTGACAGAAGTAGTTTCTGATTCTGCCCTAGAGACTTGAAGGGGTGAAAAGATCCCCCAAATCAGGGCAATGCACAGGAAAGGAGCCACGCCGAGGATGTGACAGGAACAGAGCTAGGAAGGAGGACAAGTTGGGTGGGAAATACGAGCTGTGATGAAAAGATACGATGAATGCTTATGTTTTTAGAAATGTATTAAAGTAAGAGACATACTGCCACTAATCCCCTTCAAATATTCCCCCTCGCTTCAGACAGCTTTCCCATCCTCTCGCCTGCCTGTCTCTGAAACAGTTGCTTACGTTCGCTTTCATCTGCGGTTCTAGTTGTGCTGTTGTGGGTGTCTCGATGTCCTGAATCCACATTTACCTTTTGTGGCCATTTTGACCTGGGGTAGAGCCGCAAGTCCCATGGTACCAGATCTGGGAATGACACAGACAAGGACACACCGTGACATTCCTGCGAGCCTGCCTGTCCACTGGATGGCACAAGGCAGCAGCGTTGCTGTATTTATGATCACTCCTCTTAAGACACTCATACAAGCGGACTTCCACATCTGCTTCAGGAGGCAGGCGTGATGGGATAAGCGTGTTTGAAGGGCAAAAGACTATACTATGGTGGACTCGTGGCAAAATGTCTTTTACTCTAATAAATCCTTTTTAATGTAAACATTCACAGTATTATCTCGATCTCACTACACACAGGTGTGCACACGTCTGAAGGAAGAACACCAAGTCCAGTGGTTGCAGAAGACGGTCACAGAGCCTCATAGAAAGGCAAGTGGCTGAACGGTCCAGAAACACTGATGTACTTCCGGGCTCCCTTCTTAAGAAAGGCGCAGCAAAAAAATACTCCCCCAAAGAGACCACAGGTAAGTTAAAAGCAAAGAACGTTCAGTATGAAGTAAAAAGGAAAGACAGAGAAACGGGAAGTGACTGATGGGGAACATAGCTAGAGAGGGAAGCTGCAGACACTGTACAATAGTGGTTGAAGTGACTCCAAGATCATTACACAGGCTTATTATTTTAGGGACACTTCTGTTGGCTTGAGGAAAACAATTTAAATAAGATCTAAGTTCTTTCACTTAAGTCACATAGTACAACGGCTTGAAAGGTGTCTTTAGAGAAGCATGTGTAGTGGATATCTGTTTCAGTCCATTTTTCAATTTGCTTCTCCAGATTGGCTTTCAGATTTAATGTAAATAAATATTAAGCTGTGAGTGAGGTTTGGGACAACCTGAAAAGGAAACCTGGGCCCCAACAACAAATCTGCTGCCCACCTCCTATGAGACTTTAAACATGTAACTGCTATTTCAACCCCAGCTTTCTTTTCTAGTAAGTTCAGGAAGAACTGGATTTCTATGCTTTTCTAACTGTGAAGTTCAAAAATTCTGGGACTGTCTCAGAGTAGAGGGTAAGTGGCCTGAGAGGCAAAACTTCACTCACTAGGATACTTCTTGTTCTTCTTGGCCTGCCAGGAGCTAACCTGAGCACTCAACTCTTGGGGGAAGGTGTCTTAGAAAATAATCACACCCTCATCTACCGGCAGCCGCTACGGAACCTCTTGCTCCCTGGAAGACACTCCACAACTTGTCAGAGACGCTTGACAATTGCCAAATACACATTTTAAATTTGTTTACATCTCTTCCAATCAGAAAGGCAAGGCCCCTGTTCATAAATAGGTTGGTTTTTGAGTCTTAGGAAGAGGTTCACATCCCATAATAATGGGTGCAGATTTTCAACTTTCCTGTTTCTCTTGAATTGCGTTTCCTCAATTTTCTCTTCAGCATTTTGTACAAACTCCTCACACATTATCAGATGTATAAAGATACTCCTTCGTATTTTAAAAAATAAAATTTATTTTGGTTTATCTGCTATTTGAAGCTATTCAAACAGCATTCCTCTCTGGAAGTATAGGCTGAGGATTAAATAAAGACAGCTGCACAGGACATTATTTATAACAAGAGGCACGCTCGTAATTGATAGGAATAATAATAGAAAAAAGGTAAACAGCATCTTCCTGTTCATTACCTTCTTTGTTTTCTCAAAAAGTCACTTGCTTTGTTTCACAGTTAGTAGCTGTTATTGATGATAAGGTTTGGATCAGACCACTGGAGAATTGTCTTTATTCCAGCCAGACAGCACTCAAAGAATATGCCCATAGACTATTACAAAATGTACAGCTTGCCCAACATGAATCACAGTGATAGGATTAGGCCCAAAGGGAGCTGTGACAACTCTCTACAAGTAACTGAAAGGTGCAAATGGCAGGGAGGGAAAAGAATTATTTAAAGAGGTCCGAGGTGTATGTGAAGAGGGATTAAATTAAGCAAAGGAAAATTCAGGTTTTACATCAAGAAAAAATTTCTAATGGCAATATGTTATAAGAACAGCTTTGCAAGAAATGTGTTGGAAGCTGCAGTGCTGCAGGGAATTTGAACTTAAACAACACTGGAAATAGACCCTAAGGAGGAATCCCACGCCAGTGAGTGAGGACTCACAAGCCTTTCCATTTCCTTTCCTATAGCCCTGTGGATTCTTCTAGAGAAGAGATTTAAAATGAAGTATTAAACTATCAAAAATGACACTGGAGATACGTGGTTTTGCTACAAAAGATGAACGCATACATGGGCTGCCTTCCCCTCCACTCTGACAAAGTACACGAAATGTCCTGAAAACTTTAAGTACGATTTAAGTTTAAAGCAGTATAACAACAACTCACAGATTTATCATTTACTGAGTAATTGCAATCTGCCAGGCACCCGGCTTGTGCCTTAGTATACATAATGTCATTCGAGCTTCACAAAAACCCAGGAGGTTTACAGAAGAGGAATCTGAGGCCGAATATGTGCCTAAAAGGTCAATAAGTGCGAGGAGATTTGAACCTGTGCCGCTAAGAGTGCAGCCCCTAAGCTCTCCATTCCTGCACCACTACCAACAGTCTGTCTGGAAGCCAGCAAAGTCCACCGTACACAGAGCCCATCATTTCCCTCACCTCCCCACCCAGCCAGGGGTATAAGGACCCCAAAAGTCACGCCCTCCTTCTCAGGAGCAGGATCAAATCATGAGCCTATTTTAAGTTGGCTCATTCTAGCTACAGGTCTGGGCCAAGTTTGGATTTGTAATTTAGCAGAAAAGAAACTTTTGAAGCAGCCCTTTGATTCAATTCTCATGACCCTTGTGAAATAAACCTTCTTAAGACTGAGTTATGGTACCAATTTGCTTCAATCCAACAAATATGTACACTGTTACGTACTCAAGGGGCTAATATCTAGCAGGGGATCAGATTAGTTCATCTCCAAAGTAGTTGGAAAGGGCACCATGGGCACACACTTCCAGGAGCGGAGACAAGGACAGAGATGGAGGGACCACAGGTGAAAATGAAGAACACAGGAACAAAGGGACAGGCCGGGGGTCCAGGCAAACTAGAATTGTAAGATTAGTCATTACTTTAATGCACTGTACAATCAAGATATTTTGGGTCCCGACCAGGTGCCAGGCATGAAAGTAGAATCAATAGTGTTTGAGACTCCATGGAGCTTATGCATGATCAGAGGAGAGATGTTACCCAACAGGTGTTCAGAGAATGGGGATCCTGGGAAAGCTTCCCAGAAAAACAGCGCCTATACTAAGAGAGACAGCAAGGAAGGGGAGGTGAACTCCAGACAGCACACACAGCACCACAGCAGGCCAGGGGAGGATGCGAGGGTGGTCAGAATGGAAGCTCATCTTACAGCAAGAGGAGCAAGCTCACTGCCTTGGAGTGAACAGGGCACAGGGCAGAGGGCGGGCAGTAAGGACTGAAAATCATAGAAAGCAGATGCCACCCAAAGACTTTGCCTTTGCCATTCATTCTAAGAGCCTTGCAAGACCACTGGGAGCTTTTGAGCGTTGAACACATTTGGTAGAGAGTCACGAGAACAGAGTGGTAAATGCCAGAGTCTCCTGAGTAGGAAAATCCTGGGCTCAAATCCCAGCTCTGCCCTTTATTTACTATGTCTCCCTATGTCTCATAGACACAATGGTGAAACCAAACAAAATTGACACAAGAATAAAACTGGCTCCTACCTCTGATACTCTGGTTGGAAGGATGAAATAAGCTGATGCCGGTAAAGTGCTGAGCACATTCTGAGGGGTGTATTCAGCATTAAAAAGGAAGGCACCATCATAAAAGGGGGTGAGGGAGCGGCAGTACAAAAATGAGAATCTAGAAAGAAAACCTCCTACAACTTACTCAGCCCTTCCTCCCTTCGCTCCTTCTCCCCCTACTCCCTAACCCTCACCCAGTACTGCAATTAAATCCAGGGCCTTTGCACTGAACTACATCCCTAGCCTTTATGGTTTTGACACAGGGTCTCATTAAGTTGCTAAGTTGCCCAAATTGAGGTTTAACTTGCAGTGTCCTGCCTCAGCTCTCCAGGTCCTGGGATTACAGGCATGCACCACTATGCCCAGCTTGGTGTTTTCTTTCAAACCTCAGCGTCTTCATCTGAGAATCCTGTTCCCACCTCATAGATGCTGTTTAAAATTTTAACAAGAAAATATAGGTGTTATACCTAGAACATAGTAAGTTCTCAATCAGTTATCATCATTGCTATTACTGCTGAGAACGTACTACAAAACTCCATATACTTTGGCATGGTTCTCAGAGAAAGAAGTGGATTTGTCTCATTTAAGATTAGTCACATGTCACATGTGTATGTATTGTACCTCAGAGGAGATAACATGATGTTGTCTTTTCAGTCTTCAAAATCCCCATAAGAGTTACCGGTACCAATGAAAATACTGAGGCACTTGGAGAGCAAACTGGCATAAAGAATTGAAGTGGAAACCACAAGTTATCAGAGAACTAAAACATCCTGCTACTCTACAAATAGCACAGCCTCTTTATTCACGGGTTCCATATCCATGGATTCAACTAACCATGAAGCCAACATATTCACAGAGTATATAGGCAGGGATGACTATATATCTTTTGTGTTTTGTTTTTTGTTTAATTTAGGCACAGTTTCAACAGAGTGAAACACTAAAACATGGGACCCTTTCTTCAAGAGGCTTTATAAATCAAGATCCTCCTTCATGTGTCTGAGTTTCTAGACTTCTAGGGCAGCACTGCAGTGTCACAGAGTGGTTGTCAAACACCAATGGGAGGGTGGGTGAAAATTAGGAACTATGTCCCACACATACCCAGTTTGATCCAGCATTAGCACCTCTAGTTACATGCAAACCAGAGACTTCCGGCAAGTGAGTGAACTAACTAAATACTTTCCCTGTCTGCTTAGCTAGTGCTGGAAACAAGCTTTAGTTAAAGCTTAGTGCTCAAACCCACACCTCCTCTGCCATCATGTTCCCAGAGTACCCAGGACATTCTGCTGTGAGGACACAGATTCTCTGGCCAGTTGTTCGATTTTGTCCTACTCACCATCCTTGCACACTTGGTGCACTAAAAGGGCCACAGAGGAGGCTCATTTCTTCAGTGAGTGGCTGCATCATCCCAATTTTTCTCATCGCAACATATATTTATTTTTCTGTTTATGAACAATTAGGAAAAAAATCAGAAAGCCTAGCGAACACATTTATTCTCCTCCTGTTTCTGCTCCATCTTCCCTCTTGCGTCTGCCTGTCTCTCCTTCTCCTTTTTGAGATGGGTGCTCTCTAATTTGCCGAGGCTGGCCTTGAACTTGGGACCTACCTGCTTCAGCCTTCCCAGTATCTGGGATTACTGGCATGACACTGGGTTTTCATTGATTTCTAAAAAGCACACAATGAATAGGTTAAGTTGGTGTTGCCCAGTCTTGGCTTCAGTGGAGCTCATCAGCTTATTTCTGGAATGTACTCCAGGGAAGGCCACTCCTCAGAGTCCTACCCACCTGAGCAATGCCCCAGGTGCTGATTGGAGCCAAGAATTATCACCCAAACCCTGCCTTGTGGAAGGACTCCAGCGCCTTCCTCAGCAGCACTAACCCAAAGGAACTGGGCCATCTTCAAACAAACAGAGCAGACCAAACATCCTAAAGCTCTTCAGTTTTGACTAGGTTTATAAAACCCTTAGTTAAGTAAACCAACAATTAAGAGACACAGTAGTCACACAATGGGCCTGAGCTTTTGCCTTATAAAGAACACATGGTACAGGAAGCCCCTAGCCAGGACACATAAACAGTCACTTCTGCCCACTGTTTCTCTACAACACCCCGGACCCAGGAATCCACGCCTCTGCCAAGACTTGCTCTGAGAAAACTACAGGGAGTATCAGAAATAGAATGGCATCTTTAAAAAAAACAGTAACAGTGTAAGGCAGACACCTTTGCGGGTAGTTGTACATTCATGTAGTGTGGGGCTCTTGTATAGGAACTCCTGAGCCCCAAATATCTCCCCTCGCAAAACCAGAATGTGTTTTCCCACTTTTGTTTCACCACTTAAAGGCCACCAATTAGCTTTTTCAAGTAAGAGACCTTTCCTTTCAAAACTAGTCGGATGCCTAACCGCCTTGGGTCACTCACATCTTAGCACAAATGAGCTCAGTATATTTTGTCATTCTATAAATATTTACTGAACATTTATGATCAAGGAAAAACATAATCTCTGCCCTTATGCAGTGCATGAGAAAGAAAAGCAGTAAGTTAATTACAGTGATGAAGCAGTACACTTTTTTGATGTGGCAAATAAATGTGAGACCAGGATCATGAGGTGGATAATTGTCTCACGGGACAGGGTTCTCCCTGGGGCTGTGAGCGAGTGGACGGCATGATGGCTGTCCCAAGGAGGGTTTAGAACGGCGTGACACATGACATGTCAAGAGACCTCTGCAGAGAGGAACGAGACAGGCAGGTGTTGAGGAGCAGCGGGATGAGACTGCCAAGAAGGAGCTTTGCCTCTTTCACGCTTTCTCTGAACATGGACTTAGATTCTTCTGGTGGGAAATTGTGAAGTAGGGTAGTGAAGTGTTAGACATGGCTGATGAAATATGGCTGGGTATTTTCTAATTATTGGCTTTGACAATTCTCAGTAAACCATCTAGTGATGCACGGTTTTAGGTGACAAGAATATCTTATACTAAATTTTAAACCTCTTGATCAAAACCAAGGTAAGAATGATTCTTACTGAATCCCTGGGCAAAAATATTTTAAATGCATCCAGAAGGGGAAGTAAACTGGATATTAAACTTAGTTCTCAGCATGGTGTTCAGGAGACACTAATTTTACCCATCCTTCAAACTAGTGATTTTGACCATGATGAAATAATATTAATTCAGTTTATTCTCATTGATGAAAAAAATTTAGGACACTAATTTTCCTAACCCATTTCTAAAATACACTGAATAAGTAATTCCACTTTTCATTGGACTGTCAAACTTATCATACTGATAGCATAACTTTAAATTTTAACAGTGCTAAATTTTTGTGTGTAATAAAGTGTTTTTACATCCAGTTTTTAGCACTTCTAGATAAATACTGTGAGAGGTGTTGGTACCTTCAACATGTATTAGGTTCAGGTTCCTGGTTCCAGCATTTTCCAACGTTATAAGCATTTTGGGCCTTGACTTCTCCTGCATAGTATGAAGATTTTACCATGTAAGTTGTAGAAGGATGACAATTCAATGAGGAATTAGGTATTTTTCACTACTACTTTTTACTCTGCCATTTCTTTCCAACATTTGGATATGAAAATGTTGAATATAAGCATTTTAAACAGAATTTTATCAATACTGATGAAATTTTGTCATTAAATAATTTCTAAAGTGTATCCAAGTTAAGTTCTTTCACCAATTTTTTATTTTAAAAAACTATTATAGTTAACCACTTTATTTTTTTCATTCTCATTCTTACTTCACTGAAATTATTTTCATTGGGATCAACTCATTTTTATGAAAATTATATAATGATAATTTGATTCATTTATCAATTTTTTCCATATCAAACATATTATGAGATTTCCTTTAGGGCCAGTATTTCTAACATGTTCACTTTTCATGGTTCAAATTTTGAAGAATTTCATCTTGTCAAAATCTCATTCTTCTGTCAATTATATTCAAAACCAAATTTATGGGGTGCAATTTACATCATCATAATCATGTTTATTTTTACACTGATTACATCTTCCAATAATTTTCATTATTAATTCCACAAAAGCCTGGAAGTTCTCTTTGCTAAATCTGGAGCATACCATAAGATATTCTGTGAGACCAAAAAAGTTAGAGAGGAAAATGAAAACCATAGTAGAAGAAGTAGCTGAGGGGACAAAAAGAGAAAATACAGATAACATAAAAGGAAAGGAAAAAAATGAGAAAAGAAGTGTGGAAGAAAGGCAAAATCAAAAATTATTTCTGAGGATGAAAATAATAGAGCCCAATACATCCTGGATTGAGACAAATAGCTTTATCAAATAATAAAGCATAACTCTTACTAGTTTCATAGTTTGTCTTCTAAAGATGTGTTAATAAATCAACTGTCATTCACAAACTACATTTTTTTAAAAAACATTAAACAAAAATATAAATTTCAGGTAACTCAACAGCACCTACACATACACACACACACACACACACGTACTGGATTCATGATATTGCTACACTCTCATGTTCAAAATACTTAAATAAGTTTGGATTCTTGGGAACTACAAATGTATAGAGAAAGGGAAACACCAAAGAATAAGAAAAAGGAAAAAGATAAAGACAGCCTCGCCTCTCGCTCTCTGGGAATTAGAAACGACTCTGCATAGGTTTTATAATAAATGCTATTACCCTGAACTTTCCTTCTTTCTCTGCTGAAGCTATTGCCCCCTAGTTTCTATCACCTCATGACATCAGAATTCTCATCAGCCCTAAGATCCCCTCGGACACCCCACACAGGTGTCTTCAGACGCCCGAGGATGTCCTCACATCCCTCCCCCTCGGCCATCAGCTTTTCCCACTCAGAAGTTTGGTCCCTTACTACACCTGTGCTGGAAATCTGACAAAAAGCACTCTGATCTAATCAATCGCCACTGACCTATGGATGACTAACAGCAATTTAGCTTTCTTCTCAAAGACAAAAATACCATGACTCTTAATAAAGTTTAAATATCTGTAACATTTTTCCAAGAATAAGGCATTAGAAGGGAAGGAATTAGCCACAATAACAGCAGACAAGTCCCACTGAGTAGCTTTCCTTCCTCCACACTCAGGTATTGAAAAGGTCAAACTTATTTTCACAATGGTGAACATTAGTAGCAGTAACTTATAGGGCCTCTGTGATTTCTAGCGAAAAGGACAAATTTGGCTAATTGAAAAGTAGCCTGATCCAGGAGGTAAGAGCACAGATCTGGAGGCAGGCTCTCTCAGCTCATACCCCAGCTTCTTCTTTTTT
>NW_004955402.1:13493229-13570290 GCF_000276665.1 Chinchilla lanigera
CCCCCCCGATTCTTCTTTTACTATTTATGTGACTTTGGAAAAGTACCATCTCTATTCTACAGCTTCCTCATCTATAAAATGGGAACAATAATAATAATAATATCATTTGCTTTTGTACAACTTTATGTAGAGTACTCCCAGTGTAGGCCATAGAGAGCACTACATAAATATCTATTACACTGATACTGAATACATAGATTACACACAGGTTGTAAGTTAGGGGTGCTTATCATACTAAGTTTTGATCCCAATGTTTCATTTGTGTGGGCCTTATTATAAGAAATCTGGCACCTTTCTATACTACAAAATTTGGGGCTGAGTTAAATATAGTTTTCTATTACTAATAATAAAACAAATAAAAAATATTAGGTGGAACCACAGAATTTCAGAGCAGAAAGGACCTAACAGTTTAAGGATGTCATCCCAGAGACAAAGAAGTTGAGGGCCCCAAGCTCAGCTGTGGGGAGAATATATGAAAGTAGAATCCACATCTCCTTTCCCCTGCCTCTTGTACTTCTAAAGAGAAGACCCTTCCTAATCCACAGTGTGAACACCATGATGCTCTGGCTTCCTGAGTCTCTATTACAACACAGAGTTACTGATCTTGCAGAGTTGCAGAGTTTCCTTTGCTGTTGAAAGATTCCTGTATGGGAAAAATACCAACAGAACCAGAAAGCCCAAAAGAATCCCCTCCACACCTTCAGCAGCCCTGGCGGTTATCAGCCTAGCTTAAGAGGGACTGGGGACACTGTCCCAGGTAGCTTCAGCAGGACCAGACCGCAGTCCCTCACAGTGCCGGGGGTCTTAAGCCTAAATCTTCCTGAAGTCAGCTGAATCTCAGGAAGATGCTACGGTGCCATCATCTGACTATAAAACAGAGACTATCAACATATTGTTGAAAACAATTAAACACATGGTATCTATTAATGGTTAACAGCCTATGGATAAAATTTCATTGACTAAATATTTTCGAAATTATGTGTTATGGGTGAGTGGAGAACCTACCTAGACAACAAAATGGGAGGAGGGACAATCTTATTGGAAGGAAAATGTAACGAAGTCCAACACAGCCAAATATATTTATGACACATTTGTGGGCAGGTGCTTTCGAATAATGAAGAAATACTTGCAAACACCACACAGTCAATGTGAAATTCTTGAGGCATGCTTCAGACTTGTTTTCAAAATGAAATAAGATGTTGTGTCTGGTGGATGGGAGAGTTGTCATTTGAATATATTTACAACATCTTAAAGTCTGTTGGGGGACTTAAAGGCTTGTCCCTTGGATTTTTCCTCATCGTTGTATATTTAACTGTATGTCTGTTAGGCATGGGAAGAACTCCAATATCCTACTGTTCAACCAAACATCAGAGCACACAGGAAAAAAGTTCCAACCCCAAAACGGGAGGACTGGAAATAAAGGAGAAAAAGGGAAAAACTTGCAAACCTTATCTGGGCTTTCGTTCAAAACAAATTCTTCATCCGACCTATAAAATATTGCCAAAAAACTTGCTATAGTGCAAACACTCAATCATCAAGGAACTGAAAAATTTACGGTGGATTTCCTGCCGATTTGTGGGGCTACTGGATCCTGCTGTGATAAAACTCGCAGGAATATGACAGGCATTTGAATAAACCTTTCTATCACGTAACCGAGGCTTTTGTAACGGATGAACTTTACAATTTCTTGCCACACAGCTTGGGAAGCAAAAGAGAAAAAAATAAGACACTAAAGCCGATGATGTCCCGGAAAGGTAAAAAAAAAAAAAAAAAGCATTTTTTTACCATAATCCAAAGCTGCAGTCGCCTGAATAGTTCAGAGGGACCAAAACGTGTGACCAAAGTTCACAGTCTTTGCACTTTGGCTTGCGGGCTATCTAGCACTGGCATTATGTGTAACACACATACCCATTTGTTCTTGCACCAACAAAAGCGACTCACCCCACAGCAAGATACACATCTGCCTTTCACAGTGCACATGCTGACCACCCCAGCCCTACAGACACATGATGATGAGCCACTGCATTCTCAGAGGTGGCTCCCTCCCTCTCTTTGTCTCCCATCAGCCCAAGTCTAGTGTTCTGCATGGGGGCCGATGGGCTTTCCTGCCAAACAAACATAAGGAAAGGAAGGGGAAACAGGTCACAGGGCTAGACTGACCAGGACGGCCTCCGCCTCGGAGACAGGAAGCGTGGGTCTCCAGGGGTGACCCTTTCTGCAGCTGTGCCCTTCCCCTTGACACATGAGCACCAGCACACGCAGTGATCCATGAAGGCAGCATTCAGGAGTGAGAGAAAGGTGATGAGCTGACAGCATCTGCTAGAAGACGTCCGGGGAAGCTGCTAGTGATGGCGCAGACTCACAAAGTTTGGCAATCGGCCACCAGCACCATGTGCAAAAAGAGCTTACTTTTAAAGGCATAAATTTTAAAAGCGAAATTTAGAAAGTAGTAGTGGAAAATCTGAAAGAATGCTTCCTCTCAGTCCCACCATCGAGGTTCACTTGGCCTTCGGGGCAGCTCTGTGCGGTACAGGGGACAGTGTGAGTCTCAGAGCCATAGCAAGCACGGCAGCGAAGGCCTGGTGGCCTGACGGCATCTCTCCTCACTTCCTCATCTCTCCCATCCCACACAGAAACTGCCATTCATATTTTTAAACCTGCAGATAGAAAAATATTAATCTAAGGCATATCAAAACACATTTTATAATGTATAAATACAATACCCAATAGACTCCTGAGAGATATACTAAATTAATCCCACTTGTGAAGGCCTTAATATTAGCTCTTTCCTCTTGGGAAGAATTTAAAATCCCACAAAAGCCCTTGATTTATTTCCTTCCTACACAACAGCAACAAACACTCACATAGTTTTTAAGCAATGTAAAATATCACTGTAACGCTGAATACACAGAGAGAGAGAGAGGGAGAGAAAGCTCTGTACTCAGAGTGGATACTCTGCAGCACAGGAAGTACTTAGGGGCCCATTTCCCTCAGCACGTCAACATAACATATCAACACAGCCTGCCTAGTTTAAGGAAGAGAGAGCCCACTGGACCTGGAATGGGTTTCCTCTACTTCCTGCGCTCCCCTCGTTCCCTGCCCCTTTCCTTAATGTGGATTCATCACTTTCTATCTTATCTGTGAAGAAGCTAGTAAAGTTCTATTAGCTTAGATACATTTAGTTCACCTTAATTTTATAACCAGAAAATCACAACTGGTGAACATTAACCCTAAACTGACAGTTCAATGGCACTGGATATCCTAATTAATAAATGAATCTATTACAACAGCAGGAAAACAATTAATATTTATATTAATATTTCTATTTATTCTGAGCAAAGACTGAATGTTATAACCGCTCCATGTCTCCTTATTCTTTACCATTAGTACTCTGGCTTTAGCGCACTATCAGTTACTCTTCCTAACACCACGGATCCACGTAGCTTTTCATCTGTAAGAAGTAAGAGAAAAGTTGGCTCAGGGCAAAATACATAGACCCACAAAACTGCCTAAATCTAATTTAGAGTTCTATACCAACCACGATGAGAGGGTCAAACCACACTGGAATGCAGAGCCGCAGCTGACAAGTAAGCATGCGTAGACATTTGCACTCACAGACACCTGTATGCCAAAAGGCCCAGTGGAAGAAAAAGTATCTGTAAGGTCATTTATGATCTTTTTGTGGGCAGCATACAAAGTAAAGAGAGTCAGTGTCCCACCAAATTAGTGTATGCTCAGCATCAGAATAAATTAATACATGCACTTGTATTTTAATAGATAAACCCATCATAAAAATGTAAATATTACTAAGGCCACAATTACCTTGAATTAATCATTATCTGTAATGACACAAAAAAATCATAAGTCAAAGATGATCAGGACTTAAGTCTTCTTAAGAAATGGAGGGAAGAAATAAGGAAGAAAATTAACATGACTTGACTTTCAAAATATTTTTCCAAGATGCCATACTCTTCCATTAAAATTAATGTACTGGTAGATTTCCCTACACCCACAATCCAGTTAAAATACAAGATCCATCATATCCAAATTTTGTGACAATGGTTAAGTCTTCTTCAGTCTGTGTGCAAATTATGAAATAAGGAAAATGTACTTCCTTATCTCCATCATTTGGAAAATGACACCTTTTAAGTCAATAATGCAATACTTAGAGAAAATGGTGCCACAGCAAACTATGACAGCACGGGCGATGCAAATTAGCGCTAAAATGGAGAGAATCACTATTCATGTACCCAAAAATGTGATAATTCCAATATTCCCTGCAACTTGTATTTTCAATAGCACTTAAAAATCTCAGTCTTCTGCAGAGAATCGAAGGTTCTTTCCATTTGTGATTGTCTGTGTGACTTACTCATCAGCAAATGGCAAAGAAAAGAAGACAAGTACTTCCAACAAAGAAAGGATTCAAGTTAAATCCCCACTCTCTCTCCTTTTTCCCTTGCAGGGGTCTATTCTCTTATAGATTTGAAGAGATTTGCAGTACTAAGTACCATTAATGCTAATGCAGGTAGTTATGCCCTGATAGCCCTAATGCCCACAACCAGAACAGCCCTGCTGCCTGCTGCCTGCTGCCTGCTGCCTGGCTTCAGAACCAGCCTCACTTGTGATCAAACTGAAGAGTGTCCTGCAATTTCATCCCTTAATTGAGATCCTAGCACATGGCAAGAATCCAAGGCCCTCTGCTTGGGTTGTTTATCTCTCAATACTTTCAAGTTACTTACTGGCTAGAAAAGAAACTGCACTGTGATTTAAAGTGAAAGTGATCAGCTTGCTGCTCCCAGTTTTTCTTCTTTGTTTTTAAATCCCTTTCTCTCTTCCTTCACTTTGAACAAATAATAAATGACTATAACCACAGATCCTCTGCAGACTTCTCGCCACTGTGAATAGTTATAACGTGATGTCATAAAATAGGTCATTTTTTACAGTAGGTTGGCTTCAGTTACTTTACAGTTCTGCTCTTTTATTAACTTTTGGTCATCTCTCTCTTTTTCTAAACTTTTAGTCTCTCAGAATCTCAAGGAAAAATATTCAACTTGTGGGGGAATTACTGGAGAGAAGCAGAGGGTGGAGCATAATTTTTATTCTAAAACCAAATGAAATCTACCATCTGCTGTTCTTACCATAAAGTGCCATACCACCTATGGCTTCCATAATCAAAATGTTCCCCCAAAAGTTAGGAGCACTGAGGAAAGGGGAAAGGAGCAGAAAAGAGACTGGCCTTATGTATAAAACAAGAACCAACTTTATGTAAGAAACTGGACCTATCAAAGTTATTATGCAATTAGTTTGGACACACACACAACTTATAAAAATATACTAGAGCATTCTGAAGTTATGATCTAATGCATTTCAACATATGTTAGCATAACTACAACCTTTGGCCTATGCTAATATTGCAATGGTTTTTGTGTAAAAGAACTGTGTAGAATATTTATTTTTGGCCAAATTTGGTACGAATGATTTAGAATTAATTCAAAAATAAATGTATGTTGCTTCTCTTTAACTTAATAGGCAGCAAAAACACTTCCCAACTGATGGGCACCAGAATTTCCTCTTTGACAGCCAGCCAGGGGAAAAAACTGTTATGCAGAATGAGGGACAACACATCCTTGTATAACAAACATACATTTTAAACAAAAACACGGTTCCATATGGTTGTGATGTGGTATTCAAGCAGAGCGTTCCTGATTGACATGTATATGAATACTGTGATTGGAATGTAAATAGAGAATGTTTCAAATCCAAGTGTTTTAACTTCACATTATGGAAAATAATAAATACTGAATAATGTAATACAAGGTATTTCTATCTTGGGGTTCTAATGACTAACCACTTGAGCTCTGCTTTTGTGGTTTATAATGTCACCAGAACCCTCCATGGAATTATATATAGAATAAATGATAGGCAATGTTGAATTACAAAGGCTATCAGGCTATAATACATAAAGTAAGTACCTAATATAGCCTTATAAATTACAGGCTTTTATGGGCTAGCATTTTACAGCATAATGTCACAAACTGCAGTGATACAATATATTGATAAAGGATATGATATCACATTAAGTTTCAAAAAAATGTCCCTGGCACTACATTAGAGTCAAATTATTTCACAGAATCACAGGCTCAGGGCCAGAAGGACCCTTGGAGGATGTCACACTCAATGCTCCCCCAGTCATCACCCAGTTACAGACATCCCCCAATGCCTTCCCCACAGCCTGACAGATGGGTATACTACCTCCAAACTCCAACGTTGAGAATAACAGGGGAAAACATCAGAGAGATGCCTCCAGTGTATGCACCACCACTATTAAGTAGCCAACACGAAGGTTAAATGCCCACAGTGTACTTGAGTGCAAACTGCAGTACTGTTTAATTGTTCAAATACACACACACACACATTCACATACTTCTACAAACACAGAGACCCTCTCTGTTTTTAAAAAAGGGAGATAAGGGATGTCATAAAACTAATCTCTCTCTCTCCAAATCAGGGTCTTGCTATATAGTCCAGGCAAGCCTTGAACTCACAATATACTCCACGCTAGTTTTAAACCCACAAACGCACCATCCTCCTGCCTCAGACTCCCAACTTGCTTGGATGCACCACCATCCCCAGCTACAAGCTTTAATACTCTTTGTAGCTCCTCATGTCTGTTTCAGGTTCCATAACCATAATCTAATGGAACTGTCCACCTTTACTCAATCAAAAACACACCCAAAAGTCAGACCCAGCACTACACAGAACACTGTGGCATTCTGCAGGGCTCCAGGCCTCTTTAAAAGTGAGAAACAAAGAAAGAAGACAGGGTGAAGCCCACAGCCAGTGCTCATGGGGATATCTGCAAACTAGAAGGCTGATGTATGAACACCGGGACACACTTCACTATGGCATGGCCAATTCTTTTCTCTGTACAATAACAAATATAAACAAAAGAAACTTTATTGTCCCATTTAGAAGGCTGGAATTTTCCCAACCTTCTGGGGATATATTTGTTTCAAATGCCGTACTTTCAAGGAGTGTTCAAAGGTAATACATATTAATATAAACCAGTGTCTGATCACCTCACACAAGGACTTCCAAGTACCTTCTCAGTCTCGTGTTCCCAAATCCCTTTCCTTCCACACTATCAAGTCCTTACTTATATTCAGGCTAGTAAGCTGTTCCTTCCACTTATCCTGTTCTCATTTGCTACTTCCTCATGAAATTTCCTTTATATCTTATCAACAAACAGTGGACTTAGGAGTGGAGAATCAAGAGATATATAAATCAATGTTTTTCAACCATTGAATTTCCTATACTCTGTCAGTGTAAATTGGTTGATGTGGGTACTTTATCTACCAAAACTCTTTTTCCAGTACTAGGGATTGAATCCTGGGGGACTCTACCACTGAGCTACATGTGCAGCCCTTTTTATTTTTTATGTTGAGGCAGGATATCAATAAGTGCCCAAGCTGGCCTCAAACTTGCAATCCTGCCTCAGGCTCCAAGTAGCTGGGATTACAGGCATGCCCCAACATACCAGGCCTCAAACCAACCAGTAACGGGTTATAATGAGGAAAAAACAGGAAGCATTCTAAAACACACTTGAGAAAGATTATTGTCTATGTATACCCACTTTGATTTCAGTATTATCATTCAACACAAATACTAAACAGACATTGAGAAAGGGAATGTTCTTTCTTTTTTTTTTTTTTTTTTTGGTTTTTCTCCAGTACCAGGAACTGAACTCACGACCTTGCGCTTGCCAGGCAGGCGCTTTTGCCGCTGAGCTAAATCCCCAGCCCCGAGAAAGGGAATGTTCTTATCCTTGCATACAGGGGGGCCAGTTGCAGTCTCTCACTTTCCATCTTAAAATAAAACTTTGGCCCAGGGCTTGGGATGTAGCTCAGAGGTGGAGTACTAACCTAGCAGGCACGAGGTCCTGGGGTTAGCCCCCAGCACTACAAAGAAAACAATAACACCAAACAAACGGCCCAAATTAATTTCGCTGACTCAAATCATGAGCTTTGACATTTGCTCTGCAGGATATATTTCACAGAAAAGCACAAACATGGCTAACATTTCCTGAACATTTGAGCGTCTTCTACATAGCCTTCTCCATTCCTTCATGAAGATCTCCACCAAAGAAGATACAGTAGTTGGCCCCACTCTACAGTCAAAACACACACACACAGAGGTGATATACCATATCCATACCACAGAACAATTTCTCTATGCACGCAATGGAGGTGGGATGGGGGCAGAAATCATGCTCAAGGAATCTGATTTTTATTGCACAAACTGTGTGCTATCCAACCTCCCTAGAAGAAGACATGGGACAGACACCCTTCCTGGGGGGCTAAAACTGCATAGTGCGGTTGCCAGTACCTTCTCAGGCAGGTGGCTATAACAAAGCACGTAGTCAGAAATAACAGAAGGACTCACAGACGGTACTTAATCAGCATTTATGAGAATCCTGCTGGCCTAGAACTAGCCGGAAAAAAAATTTCTCACAGGCTGGGCAAAGGTTTTTTTTTTTAACCTTTTTTTTAATCGGATTCTGTTTTTAAGACTCTTGAAAATAGCCTCTGCACCCTTCCTGAGAGAGCAAGTCATTTTTTAGGAAGTTCTCAGTTTAGGACTACGAAGACTCTAGCGGGGGAGGGAGTCCTCATTTCCATTTCCTCAAATTTCTAGAGTTCAGAAGGGAAAATTGAGAAGAAAGCGCACCTTTGAAATATCTTCATTAACATTTCTTCCTGCTAAAACTTCCAAACCCTTTTTTTTTTTTTTTTTTTTGGTGAGACTAACTACAGCTGGACGACAAAGGAGAACCCAGAGGGCAGATGGGTGCCAAGATGAAGGACGAGAGGGGGCTCAGAGAGGATCAGGTCAGCTGGGGAAGGGCACGGACAGAGACCTGCACACCAAAACCACAGGAAGGCCCGGCAGTGTGTGACCAGCACATCAGGCCACCAGACCAGAGAGCAAAGTTCACGCTGGGCCTTCACACGCCAGTCAGAGGGGAGGCAGGGCCTGGAGGCAGAGTAACACAATTCAGGGTCTGTTAGCAGGAAGTCAGCAGCGCTCGACTCCATCCGGTTGGCCAAGTACAGAGGTAATAAAGTGTGAGCTCCTACACGTGTGTGTGTGTGTGTGTGTGTGTGTGTGTGTGTGTGTGCACATGTGTGTGGTAGGGGACGGGAAAGGAAAGGCAACGTAGATGTGCCAAAAACAATATTCCATCAAAAATGTGACAAGCTATGAGAGGAATCTTTTTGAAAGGGCTAGTCAGAAGCCTCAAAAAAAATTATTATAGAATGCCACACCTAAAATAGAAATATTATTTTAGTAAGAAATCCCAGTGCTTTTTCTTTCCACCTTTAGGGCTTTTACCAGGGACACCTGCAAATAAGAAAAACAAACTAAAAAAAAAAAAAATCCAGCAAGAATAAAGCACTCCGCAATTGACAAGGATAGCAAAGACTACAGAAGATTTCTAAGTGCAAGGCACCACGTGGAGTACAGATAAAAGGGCTTTTAAAATTTTTAGGGCGCCAGATTCAAGTGTTCCAGTGGATACTTAAAAGTGCTTAAGCACAAAACATTTTCCTCAAATGCATTACGCGCCTAGAGAATGACTCTAACCACAGCGTGCCGCTTTGTTCAAAAGGCAGCTGGTCCCTCTTTTTGTGTGATGAACAGGGCACATACTCTATCCAATGAAAGCACAACCAAAATCTCACAGAAAGGTCGGAGTGAGCCTTGGACATATATCAAAACTCACCTCTACTCGTTATATTTTTTCTCAGCAAAGAGACTCCACCAGGTACCTCACTTTGAAAGGTTGCCTCCTTATGTCTAAGGAAGAATGTCACCCCCACTCACCTGGTTTTGCCCATCATCTTTGCTACTCTTGTCTTCTGGGTGGGGGGGGGACCTTGCCTAACAAGGCGGTTGCCCTGTTCTAAGCTTATCCCTTGAATTAGGCAGCGCTTAGCAAAGAGTCTCAATCTGAGCCTAATTCAAGAGCTCTTCCCTGGTCTCTAGTCCAACACAGGATAATTAAACGCTGAGGTCGGTCTCCAATTACTGGGCCACAATAAATAGTCCTATAAAGCTCTCACAGCCTTGTGCTGTATCAGCAAGAACATTCAGAGAAAAACACCCACTGTACCCCTCCAAGTGTATGTGTCTGCATTAACTGTAATTAATTTCATTGTCCTGATGTTTCACTGGGAAGCTTTTCCAAAACTGACAGAAAAATTATTCAGCAATGAGAGATGACATTAAATTTAAAACATAAAATAACAAGTTGCTATAATAATCTAAGTCTATTACAAATCTGAATACATTTGAAGACATCTGACCCCTTTTGCCTTTAGAAATATAGATCTGAATCCCTCCTACTACAGTCAATGAGAGTATAAAATATTATTGTAATTTGCCAAATTCCAAAACAGTTGTGTTTTTTTATTCCCTCACCACTTTTAAACTGAATTGGTTAAAAAAAAAAAATCAATGTCTAGAGACAGCTCTATGAATGTAGTCACACCTAAAAAACAAGCCAATACTTCTTTTTTCCTCTCGCCTCAAAAAAAATTCATGAGCAGCAACAGCTGGAACTGTTTTACACTAGACGGCAGAGTTCTGTGAGAATGTTCTCCTTGTCTTTGTCTGTAAAGCTGAAAGAAGCTGGACTCAGAGGTAGTGTTCGTCCCAGGAGGACCCTGGGTAAACATAAGCCCCAGCCCCCAGCTCCCTCCTGATAAGGTCAGGTGACACGGTGTCAAAAGACAGCCAAGGAAAGATCTAGAAAAGTGCACACCCAAGAAGGATATTTTTCTTTCTCTTTAGCAGGGATAATAAAGAGCAGAAATGGACTTCAAACTCTGTAATTCACTTAATATTAAAGACTGATACCCCACTCCCTCCCCCACCCCAGATCTACATATTCCTTCGGGCCACATATGTGTGCCATGTTTATACACACACTAAACCCACTGTCCTAGCTGCCCTCCACTCGCTGGTTGAGGAACACCAGATGTTGGAGCCTGCAACTCTAAATTGCCAAAGCAACCTGACTTCTTTGGAAGTCATTCAACAGTAGAAAAATAACAATATGTCACCCATCAAAAACAGTGAAATCACTTCATCAGAAAACCCAAAATACCCAAGTATTTCCAAAACTCTGCATTGAGAAGAAAGGGAGCTGAGGGCTGGTGGAAAAGATAAAAGAATGAAAGAGTCATAGGAATAAAGAAAGTCTTCAATAAAGTAGTGAGAACTGCCGGGAAAAGTAAGGACGGCACAAGTTGGGAAGAGCAGAGCATACCAAGCATGACTGGGAGGTGTAATAAAACCAGGGAGACAGACAGAGACAGAGACAGACAGAGACAGAGAGGGAGGGAGGGAGAGGGAGAACGAGAGAGGCAGAGAGAGACAGAGAGACTTCCCAGGAACAGAGACAGGTACGGTGGGAGTACAGAAAAGAAACAGCTCAGGTTGGAAGAAAACAAGATAAAACTGATGATGCACCTAAAAATGAAAACAACTTTTTCAATGTAAACAAAAGAGGTTTCTAGAGAAGCAGAAGCCACAGACACACACCCGCATGTGCTCTCTCCCGCACGCGCGTGCACACACACACACACACACACATACACGCGAAGCATCAGGCATCTATTTCAAAAGCCACATCTAAAATTTCATTAAAAAGAGCCCAGCTGCTTCCTTACCCTGACTTTGTCTTTAAGGACTTAGCTAAGGCTGAAGGAGTGGCCAGAAAAAGGGGGAAAAAAAGGAAAAAAAAAAAAAAACAACACTTCAGCCCATCTCTCTCAAATTCTTTTATTTCAGCAATGCATTAAGCAATCTCCCTGCAGAGTTATTCTCTTCTTCCTGGTGTGGATAAAGCTCCCCCTGGGGAGCTCTGTAATTTCCAGCTTCTCCGAATTCAGGTATTAGTAAAGACCGCTTGGGGACACGCAACAATATAACTCTACATTTTCAGGCATTCGGAGAGAACCCCCTAAGGGTCCCAAGTTCAAATTTCTGAAATGTAGGCATTGTAAAAGGAACCTCGGGGGACTCCAGCAATAGAAATCTGCTGAATTCAAAGCATTTCCTAAGCCCTGGCAGGAGCCTTTGCTCCCACTGGAGGCTTTTTATAAAACATGTGTTGCTGACATGTTGACAGATTGCTCAGTGAAGTGTTAGGTGCATACACAGGCTGGCCATTTAGGGGGACATCAGTTTACCCTTCATCTCTACCTGAAGCACCATGTTTTATACATTACCTGAGGACAGGCAGAAAGCAGACACTTCCCAACAAAGTATAGTATCACTTGGCAAAAGACAACCAACCCCTCACACATACCTCTATCTACCACCTACAAAACTACAGACAGGTTCTGTAGTCACATTGCCCTCCCTCCCTCCCTCCCTCCCTCTCTCCCCTCCTCTCTCTCTCCCTCTCTCTCTCTCTCTCTTACACACACACACATACACACACACTTGTGCACACATACACACACATTCATGCACATGCGCCCATGCACAGCTATATAGAATCTCCCCAAATCACAAAAAGGTCAGAAAATAAATTAAGTGTACAGTGCAAGGCCCAGGCTCGAAATTGCCTCCATGTATCAGGCCTGCCACCCTTTTGCTACACAGGCCAGAGCTCTGAGGGTATAATGAGCAAAGGAATTTTCTAATGACAGCTGACTGTTGGGAGGTAATCTGATCAAAGGCCGATATTAAATCCAACTTCTGCTCATATCAGGGTATTAGTGATGTACGACTTAATAACCCAGCAGCTCCAAAAGTGCTGCCGTGGCAACAGGATGGAAATTGGGATAATAATGTATTCATGGTGCTGGCGACCTGGGGCTGCAGTGCGTGCTCTCAGGGGAGGGCACTTCACCCTGAGCCAGACGTGTCTGGGCAAAATCACTTCACAAAGGACAGGAGTGGAATACTGAAGAGCTCTGGCACTGATGAGAGCGTCGATAAGGGGAAGAGTGGAATGAAGTGAAGGGAGGGAAGGAAAAACATTTTCAGCAGAAGAGCTTGAGTGGTGCTTCTCTGAAAAACTGATGGGGCTCAAGCAGCTCTCCCCGACAAGTACAACCAAAATGGATAATTATTAAATGAACATAAAGCTACCTTCTCTGCGAAGGGCTGGAGGAGGAACAGCCCCAGCTTGCATAAAATGCAAGATTTGCACATCAGCCTCCATCGGCTTCCAGCCTTACCTACCACTGTACAGAGGAGGGCCACTGTCTGTCCCCAGCCAAACACCCATTCTTCTCCATTTAAACAGACTCCCAATCTCAGCTACTATTTTATTGCTGGAAGGAAAAAAAATATTTGAGAATGAAACAAAGGTCATGCCTTAATCACTCACATCCTCTAGGATGCACAGTTCTCGGATATTAAAAATGATCTATATTTTTCCTTTCTGAAAATGGAATCCGGGGAGCAGCTAAACACTATTTAGTCAGAAGGATGCAAAAGGGGTATTTGGAAGCCTGGAAAGTGGACCTGGAATTTAATTAAGAAGAAGAGGGCAGGAGAAAAGGCGGCAGCATGGGCCAAGGTGTCAGCAGTCGCGTGTGTGTCCACTGAGCCTGATCTGACTCAGGATCCCTCTGGCTGCCCGGACTGGGTGAATGAAAGCACATACAAGGGTGATTTCAATTCCAAGTATCCCTTGTGAATTACATCATGAGGGACTCACATTGGCTGAAGACATCTTTAGAATATTACAGAATATTCCAAAAGAAAATGGATGGACCAGGCAGGCTTATACTTGAGGAAGAGGAGTAAAACATGGCTCATTTTTCTTATCCAGCTTACAATACCTTCTTTGCTATAAAGAAAAGGGATTTTCTGAAACCAATATAGAATATCCTCAAAGAACAAAGAGACCAAACATAGCAAGCAAACTTGGTAAAAACGTGGCGTCAAGCGACACTCCTAGGGGGCCTGGTCGGCTTCTCTGGTGAGGAAACTGACTCTTCATAATCATTCTGCCATGCAGCTGGAGAGAGCACAGCAAATCCTAATTTCTTATTCTTGCAGCGCCTAATGCCAACAACGTACATATTGTACTCTTAAGCGCTCTTCCTGCCTTTCCTAGTATTACAGATAATTTGCTAGTTTCAGAGTGTACTTATTACAGGACTGTCAGAGGAGTTTTTGTTTCAACAACACGTTAACTTTACTGCACTTATAAAAAACATTATGTGTCCCCTGTGATTCTGTGTGTTTAAGAGCAGCGAAATGTTATTGATCCCGGTGTGACAAATCAAGAGTTAGGTAATGTCTACAAAACTCAATTTTCTGCAAGACATAAAAACCCTTTTTATGAAACCCCTCCTTAAGAAATTCAGGAGAAATTCAGAGGGGAAAAAAAAAGAGAGTGTAAAGGTCAGTGACTATGTCTTATTAACGTAATCTAAGTCTATTCTAATGACAGCCGCATGACCGCAGAGGCCAATTTAAACTAATATTTACTTTCACTACTGAAAAAAAAATTGGGGAAATTTTAAAAAATTACTTGGACCGTCTGACTACTATTCTTCCCCAAAATGAACCTTAACCTGAGGCTTCATGTGAGTGCAGGTGCCCAACTTTAGCCCGGGCATTAAGATTCCACCTGCTTGTGTCTGTCTACAGTGAACTTTCGCAGAACACATTTGTTTTAGAAATGTCACCATGCTGAAAACATCTCATTCTGAGTCTCATGAAATCTTTTAATTGCCATGATTTTTTTGACCTCCAGCACAGAAAGAATCCTGAAAATGCAGCAAGAGTTGCAGCATGTTCATCAGGTAGGGAACAGGAAAAAAGAGAGGAAAAAGAAGAAACTTCTGTGTGACATTAATAATCTGGCTGTGATTTGTGCAAAATCCATTTGCATCCACAGAAATGTCCCAACTCTGCATATATATTTGGATTTCCCCCCCAACTGCTTGGAGACGGTACGCACCGATGCTGCATTTAATTAACAAGCCAACATGATGCCCTTCCATGAGGACAGCACCTAGCCAATTGCTTATGTTCTTACGAAGATAAATGTATGACAAGCACCAGTGAACTGCCACCGAATATTGCAGTAGTCATTTTCCATCATTTTCTCCAGCAAACTTTAGTCCTTGGCAGGGCTGGCCTTGTATTCACCTCCACCCTCAACTCCTTCCTTTTGGGTATGAGATTCTATGGGGAAATCTTTTCCAGGACCATTGGTTGCTCACTCTTTCTTTTTTCCTGTCTTTCCCTCTCCTTTTTCTCTACTGCATTCATCATTATTCAGCCGCATTATAACACTTAAAAAAAAAAAAGCTTTGGCAAAAAAAAAAAAAAAGAAATCATTTGATTTTCATTGCCCTGGAGAGAATTAAATACCCCCAAGGAAAAATTCTGGTATATTCTCTGCACACATTTACATGCAGCCAGTGAAGTAAACATTTCCATAATTGCTCACTTCAGAACACGTTACCCAGTTCCTAGGTACAATAACTGTCAGGAGTCAATGAGGAATAAAGAATTTTCCTGAATCCTTACACATAACCTGACTAGCATTAATAACTCCACAGTTGTACATAAGTTAAGAAATGGATTACTGCCAGACATAGCCTTGCTCTGAACACTTGGGTCATGTGCTATTGCTATAGCCATTAACAAAATAAACATGTTTCTTTTTTCATAACTTATGTCTATTGATAATAAAAGAATTCTTACCTTCCTTCTACTTAGAATAAAAAGGAATAGCCAAAACTACAGCTTTTTTTTAACCTTGGAAATTACAGCAACATATGGCTTCCATTTACTTCCAATTTTACTCGTACTGTGAGCTTCTTTGGTGAAGTTGTCTTCTATTGCTAAATGACAAAATGAATGATGAAATTCAGTTGCTATGCTCGAAAAACAAAAAACAAACCGTGGTGGTTAATCCCCAAGGAAAACTGGACTTCGGTTATGAATCATCCTTACCAGCAATCTTGTAAATCTTAAATAAAAGTCTTTATGTCCTAAAAAGTATTGTGACTAAATATTATTTTCTTTGAAACTGCTGATGGAAAGGATTCCCCTCCCTCTCCAATCTTCTGAATCCCAGGTTAGAGAGCAAGCCACCAGCCCTCAGTGACTGTCTGAACAGAACTTGCTCGTGCAAGAGGCATCAATGACCAAGGCAAGTAGGAAGTCGGCTCTGTTTTTATTGCCTGCTTATGGGGCTCCTCAGATTGCTGAGACTACAACGAAGGGCTGGGGAAGCACGTAATAAAACCAATCCATTGGCTGCTACAGTATTAGTAATTTCTCTCCAAAATGAAAATGTACACACTTTGTTATCGGATAACTCTTTATGAGCTTCTTCCATTGTTCTCTAACCAACAACTTTCCCATTTACCCACCCCCCACTCACTTGTGCGGCTTAAGATTTACTTGATCTTTTTGATGACTTTGGGTAGATGGTCATTGTCTGATTAGGCTATGACAAGGTCTGAGTAAGCGAAACATAAATTCAAAATTGGGAAGAATGATCTTAGAATTTTAAAAATGTGGCTAGCTAGACAATCAACTTCTGCAGACAATAAAAGTGTAGCTCTGTGTGTTATAAACTATTTATGACATGTTCAAGGAAGTTTTTCACCCCAGCAGAAAATATCCTTTTAATAAGCCCTTTTTACTTCAACTCACTATTATTGGTCTCTCCTTTATTGTCGTTTTCATATTTTTGGTATAAATATAAAGCAAAAAAGACAAAAGGAGATGGTGTACACAACTGAAATGTTACACAATTTGCTACAATGATGAATAAAATTAAAACTGCCTGTCAAAGCAAAATGAAAAGCAATTTTGTGTGCAATTTTCATAGCAGCTATGGAAAAGCAGCCAAATTCATGAACTGCATGCCGTCTGCAGTTTATGAGCACCCACCAGAACTGAGGAAGGTACCTGGATTAGTAATAGTACCAAGATGAACAGTGTAGCCTCCTGTTGGCCTTCCTAGGAAAGACAGATTTTTTTCTTTTCTCCCTAAACTTGAGGTAAGAGTTAATACCAGACTATCTAGATAATTATGAAAACCTTGGAAAGCTGGCGTTTTGTTCCAAATTTCAATTTCGTCAAAGATGCCAAGCACTAACACCTGTGAAATACGCATTCCATGCCCCTATTTCTGGGCCCCTCACTGGGAGCCCAGAGCACCAACTGCAAATGAGCGGACAGGGAGGTGCTGCTACCCTGTGCACAGCCAAATCTTAACTTGACAGCAACTGCCACTGAGTTGAGGGTCCGGTGCACGGCAGGCCATACTCTAGGATGAATGAATGCGTGAATGAATGAATAACATCCTTTATAGTACTGTACTCCGTTTGTATATGACATCCCAAGTTTGACTCAGATGAAACATCAAGCTCATAGGTACTTGAGGAAAGGCCCACCACTGTAACGTGTCCCACACGTTACAGTGGGACAACAGTAGTCACCCTACCAAAACTACTGAGAAGCCTGCAAATCGCTGGGATACCACCACAAAACCCTATAACTGAATCATGTGAAACTGAGGTTCTTATTCAACCATGGATAATTACCCAGTGCAATGTCTACCTGAGAAAATCCCACCAGTGACATCTGCTTCTCTATTTTACATTCTATGAAAAGTAAAAACATATAAATATATCATCACTTCATTAAAATAAGCTATTCTGTACTCATTTGGAAAACTTAACCATTAAGTGCAACAAAATGAATAAATGTGCCATGTCATTTTAGAAAGGTGTTCTAAATCCTCATACAAATATTCCTTGGCATCTTCACTCAAAGGCAAAAGTGGGGTTACACAGCCACACAAAAGTAAATTATGCATGTGAGCTTCAGGTATAGGATTATAATCATTTTCAGTTAATTCAGACAAAGCGGAGTTTCCTGGTAAGCAGTCAGTTAAAATAGAAGATTCTTCTCCTACTAGGAGAAAAAAAAAAACAGGTCAAGTCTCTGGGTTTTGCCTTCAAACACCCAAAGATCCCTGAGTCAATAAACGCCACAGCTCCTGCAGACGATTCTGCTCTCAGTAGACGTCTGCCACCCTTCTCACCAAGCTTTAGGCGTGCTACATTTCCTATTACTTAAGCCTCCACAAGTGGCATTTCTCCTTTTCAATGGTGGGCACTAGAGAAAAGAGTAGAATTTCTGAGCTTCCATAACAAGATCAACACTCTCTCTTGGTAGAACTGTGCTTCAAAAGTTGTCAAGATTTAAGACGTTTTTATCCCAGTTATTTGGAAATTCTAACCTTTGTACCATGAAAGAAAAAAAATTATCCTTTCAAATTCTTTTGGAACAAGAAAGATTTTAGTACCTGACAGTATCTGACACATAATAGGCACTTGATTAACGTGAACTAAAAGGAAGAAAAGAAAGGAGGAAAAACAGAAGCAGCGTAAAGGAAGGAAATGCCATCAAGACTATTTCTTTAATATGCCACTTGTTACGTGACCTGGAAATTCAAAACCAAGTCTTCAGCTTGGCTTAAGTTAGGTGGCCATGTCCACTAAATTATGCCTGTCACTTGCCTGTTTCCCACTAATCCTGTGTCCTATCACACCATCATGCTAACTTATGTATCGGACACTAGATTCAGGTGACTCTCATATACGTACTACCCAATCACCTCCTCATGCCTGGAGATCCGGACCTCTGAGTACCATCTGCACCCTGTCATGGCACTTACATTTAGATGAGATGACTTAATGTCAGGATGCCATCATGCAGTATGTTCACAGAATGGGCTCTCCTAACAGTCCCTTTCCAGCACTGGTATTTAAAAACCTCCCCACAGAATTCTTGAAGCATCATGCCTAACTGTATCTCTTCTTTTGTCCTTTGCATGAGCAGTTGCTTGTGCATAAGTATGGAAGAATATGCACCAAAAAGTGACAAGTAATGATATTTATCATCAAAAAACACATCCTCAAGTAGATGGGTACAAATACAAATAGAGTGAGAGTGCTGTCAGTGTTGCCAGGGAAACAGCTACATTAGACATGAACATATGGCTTCTGTCCCTGCTGCTGCCACTTCCAGCAGGGAAGTCTTGAGTAGGGCACAACTTTACTGGGCTCCTGTCTACTCAAAGGGGAATGTGGGAGATGGAGGGGGTCCTGTGGTTTGCATGTGCTTTGTCTCCCAAAGGTTCACATGTTGGAAGTTTAGTGCCCACCATGGCTAACATGTAAAGTGGTGTGATCTTTAAAAGCAAAAAGTTGGTGGAAGGTGGTTAAGTCATGGGGACACCCTTTGTAGGGATTACGAGAGAACCCAACTAGTCCCCAAAAGGGTGAAATGTTGTTAAAAGAAAAAAAAAAACAAAAAACAAGCCTGACCCCCTTGATCCCCCTCCGTCTTCCAATGTAAACTCTACTCTCTAACACACTCTGCCATAATGTGATACAGGCAGGAGCATCCCCCGCCAGGGCCAGTTCTTTTCTCTAAGCCCCACCATTGAAAAGGAGAAATGCCACTTGTGGTGGCTTAAGTAATAGGAAATATAGCACACCTAGGGCTTGGTGAAAAGGGTGGCAGACATCTACTGAGAGCAGAATCGTCTGCAGGAGCTGTGGTGTTTATTGACTCAAGGATCTTTGGATGTTTGAAGGCAAAACCCAGAGATCTGACCTGTTTTTTTTTTTTTTTTTCTCCTAGTAGGAGAAGAATCTTCTATTTTAACTGACTGCTCATCAAGAAACTCCATTTTCCCTGAATTAACTAGATGTTGAACAAAAAACAAACAAACAACAAACAAAAACTAGATGTTGGTGTCAAGCTCTTAAACTGTGAGCAAAATAAACTTCTTTTCTTTATATATTACCTACCCTCAGGTATTTTGTTATAGCAATAGACAACTGACTAATATAAGGAGATTATGCACTAAAGCAGTGGCTTTCGAGCTATTTTAATTTGTACTTTAAGCAAAAATTCTAAGCAGAATTTGAAGATAAATAAAACTGAGTTTTTAAAAAAATTCAACCTGCATCCTAGGTATAAAGCTCAGAAATTAGCCCAGAGACTTCCAGCTTAATTCTGGAATTAAGTCTTAATTCTCCTGTCAAGCTGGTGGGAATCCTGGGGCCCCCCAGAGCACAGAGGGAATCCATGGTGCATAATGATCCCCAAGGTCACTTCCTGGTCTACTGACCAATGGTTTCCCAGTGTGTATGTGGCTCTATTTCCTAGTCAATATTTTAGTTTTCTCAATAGAAGGTAAATAAATTAAGAATGGGGTACATAATATAATGGAAAAGCTCTGAATACTTGGTTGCTTAGTGATTATTTCAGTCAAAAAAAAAATTTTGGGGGGCTGGGGATTTAGCTCAGCGGCACAGCGCCTGCCTGGCAAGCGCAAGGTCGTGAGTTCGGTTCCCGGTACCAGAGAAAAACAAAATTTTTTTTTGCCAGGCAGGCGCTGTGCCGCTGAGCTAAATCCCCAGCCCCTCAACAAAGAAGTTATTACCAAACATTTCTATACTTTTTTCCCAGACAAGGACTCCAAAAAGAATTGTTACTGTGCTAACAGATTTCTTGTTTGTGCTTGTATACACACACACACACACACACACACACACACAGTCCTTAAATTTTTAGAAGTCTCTAAACAGACATTACCAAGAAATTTACACTAGAGAATCAATCAATCATTGCTCCAGGAGTACAATATTTAAAACTAGCTTTTCTGGATTCTACCTCAAGGTGATCTCACTATTGCAGCTCTTTAGAGATTTAACAACAAAATTATTATTTCCAAACTTTAATTGAGCTTCTTAAGATAGGTATTTATGATACTCTTCATAAAACTTGTAGGTTTTATGCTCTGCTGTGGAACTGTTGACTGTTTTGTTAGTATTCATTTTTATGTTGCAGGTATTTAAATAGTATTGTATAGCTTTAGCTGGAAAATAAATCAATTTGGCAGCTTGTTTTTAGCAAACAGTGCGTCCATTTTCTTACATACACTAAACCTTTTACCTTCAAGCCATCCCACCAAAGCACCCACCAAAGGATATGTTGTGACAGTCACACATTTAAATTAAAAATTCATTTTGAGGACACAATGCTTGTTCAAAAAAGGTGTGCCTTATGATTAGCAAATTAAAGATGAATTTTTCTTGCTTGCTTGCAAATAATTTCTTTAATCCAGAGCATAAGAAGTGGATTCTAGTTAGTGAATATTATCCTTGACAAGCAGTAACCTAGAATCTTAAAGGGTTCATTTTTATCATTGGTATTTTGAAGTTGCAACTTTGATCCATATCAACACAAAAAAGAAATGATTTTATTAACATTCTCTTTCATTACTAGATTATGCTCTGCAATGCTGGTACTACTGGGGAATTATTGAGGTTTTTCCTTAAAGAGGAAAAAAATAAGAGCAATAAAAATTTCGTGGTTTCTCTAGATAAAACAAGCATTCTCATTTTTCCCTGCTGTTAATTTTCTGCCGATTCTCTGGTCAATTTACTCATAGGTAGGATTCAAGGAGCTGCTTCAATCAATAAAGACACAGAAAGCATGGGAAAATAATTACTTTACAAATTAGTTATCAAATTTGATTTGAAAGGCCTAAGATCTTCTCTTCTTTCCATGACTCCATATATAGAGGTTTTCATTTTATGTTTTAAATTATTGGACACAAGTAGCAAACCATGTGTGAATTTTTCACCATGTGTGAATTATGTACCAATGTAACAAAACTTCTATATATTTGGTGACAAACTTGTCTACATTTCTTATGTGATTGCCTTGGACCTTAAAAAGAAGGTCGGGGCATACACCTTTCTATATGACAATCTCTGACATCTTTTATCACTTTCACATAAAGTTTCTTTTTTAAAAAATGATGAAACATACATCTCAAAGTACATGCTTTTAGAAATATCCTTACAGAAAATAAATAGGCATCCTAATTAATTATTGAAAACAACACTTGTGCAAGGTCAGAATACTGTTCTCCTCATCCCGTCTACCCTGAGAACAACCACCAGCCCAAGTTTTTTCTTTTTTTTTTTTTTTTTTTTTTTTTTTTTTTTGGCTTTTCTCTGGTACTGGGAACCGAATTCACGACCTTGCGCTTGCCAGGCAGGCGCTTTGCCACTGAGCTAAATCCCCAGCCCCCAGCCCAAGTTTTGTGGTAGTGATTTACAGTCTTTATCATTTGCCCACCTGTACATCAAATCCTAAATGCGACAGCTTAGTTTCACCTAATTTTGAGCTCTGCATGAGAAGATTCATACTGAATGTATTTTTTGTCTCTTTTCTGGTGTTATCTCTACATTTGCAAGGGTTATTCATCTTGTGTTGTCATAGTTATTCATTTTCTATGCTGATATACTCCATGATATGAGTATGCCTTTATCCATTTTCTTTGTTGGCTATCAGGTTGTTTCCAATTTTGACCATTATAGACAATGCTGCTATGAAAACACAGGCACATGGCTCCCATATAGTTTTCTCCAGAGTAAGAAGCCGCGAAATTGCTGAGTCACAGAATTTACACACCTTCAAATTTACTCCATAACACCAATTCACTTTCCCAAAGTGGTCCTACCAATTTACCTTCCCACCAGCGATGTCTGAAATTCTTCATTATTCCATCTCTATATCAATGCTTAGGATTGGCACAGTTTGTAATTTGCTGGGTATGCATCCCAAGAAAATTTTTTTTCATCATACCCCTTATGACTGCATTAGCTCAAAAATACTACATAGTCTCAGAAAACAAAGAAATAGTTTAAGGTATGGCCTTCTAGCCTCTTCTTTGCTTACCTTTCTTTTAAAATGGCCTTTGTCAATTTTAGATCTAATGGCTTACAAACTACGTTCATATTTCATTTCATTTCATTCCTATAACTTTATAAAATAGTCTGTTCAGATCTGGAAATCCTATCCCATTCAACAGAAGGACTAGATACACATGATTCCTCAAAGAGAAATTACCTGTTACCTGCTTCTATTCTTCTAAATATCAGTATATTCAGCAATACTGCAAATAACACTTAAACCCTTCCATTAAGAGACACTTCTGAACATTTTGAACATCAATTCCATATATGCAAGTGGCATATGTTCTAATTGCACAGCCTTGCTATGATTTGGGATCTGGGATGATCTATTTCTCCAACACCATGCTGTCATGCTTTATTCTAACAGAACTCCATTGCTGATGGCCCTGAAATCTGGACTGCTAGAAACTGATGGGGAGGGGCTGGGGATTTAGCTCAGCAGCACAGCACCTGCCTGGCAAGTGCAAGTTCGTGAGTTCGATTCCTGGTACCGGAAAAAAGCCAAAAAAAAAAAAAAAAAAAAAAGAAACTGATGGGTACATATGGAGCAGGAAAGGTGATGGGAGAATTTTTCTTGAACAAACACTCTTCTTAAGACAGTGTTTTGACCTTCACAGATCACACTGTGAGATATTTACACTGAAGTACATGTCTAACTTCTTTCTGCTTTTGCAAACACCTTCTTTACTTCAAGGTCAAGTTCAAGTCTCCCTTGGCATGCAGTCAGCCCTCCTGGAACACTGTGACTTCTCGGGTCTTGACTACACACACTGGTACTTAGTTACATACTCTAAAGTGTATCTCTTTGTATTTGGTTTTGTTTAATTAGAATCACAAGATGCTAAACTCCTAGAAAGGAAGAATCTTTCTTGTCTTGTCCAAGGTTGTATCTTCACTATAAAGATATAAGGCAGTTTGCAATATGTATTGGGTGACTGAGTACATGCAGAAAGAATGCATTCTTTCTGCACTTGTTTAATTTGTGTAACAGGTAAGCTTGATTGCCTTAACTTGACTGGCTTGAGAGTCACCCAGTGGATTAGTGGAGCACACTTCCGGTTGTCTGGTGGGTGACAGAGGTGTGACCTTGCGTACTATACCCAGTCCCTGGCCCTTTCCTCTCTGCTGCTGCTTCCCTGCTCTTTTTCTTGGCCACCATGAGTTCAGCAGCATACTTCACCACTCTCTTCCACCATGATACTTCTGCCGTGGAGTCTGCTGACCAAGGACTAACTCCCCTGAAACTTAAACTAAATAAAACCTCTCCTACTTTAAGTTGTAGGAAATATGTCCCAGCAATGAGAAAGGGGCTAATATAATGTGTATGCACGGTCCTTCCATTAATCATAAAAGCCTACAAGTAGCAAGCATTTCTTTATCATTTTTTCATTCCTCATATCATTACAGGTGATAGATATATAATGAACTGCAATGAACCCTAAAACAAGTCCTACATTCTTTAGAGTAGGTAGTTTTAAGACATCTATAACATATGAAACTTCAGAAGCTAATGAAAGCAATAGATAGGATACAAAAAAATACTTAGCAAAATACTTTGTGGAACAGTTTTTTCAATGAGATATTAGAGTAAATATATGTCAGTCGAAAGATCTGTGACAGCCTGCATAAAATCAATTTACAATATTCAGTGAATAGCAAATTCATGTAAAATTCTTATCACATTCCTCCTTATTTATTTATTTAGCATCATCTGGATATTAAAAGAATATCCAGATGATGCTAAATAAAATAGGCCATTTGTGGTGGTGCATGCCTATAGTCCTAGCAACTCTGGCTAAGGGGTGAGAATTATTTGAGCCCAGGAATTTTAGACCAGTCTAGGCACCATAGCAAGTTCCAGAGTGATAGAGTCGGGGGGGATCAGTGTGGTACAGCTTACCAACAGAAAACAGAACATAAATGTGAACACTACTAAAGCAGTATGAATTAAGAAGTTAATGATACTGTGATAATGTGCAAGCCCTGTGTTAATAGATTGCATAGTCTGGCATACCCTCACCTTTGACTATACATAGACCAAGATCCTTGAGGGAAACATGCAAACAAAGACCAATCAACAGTTTCCCTACCAGTTCAGAGACAAAAGTTCTGTGTTTTAGACATTCATATATCTCTTCTTTCTTTCTGCAAGAAGATTTAAATGAGTTTCAGATATTTCTTTTATTATATTATTATAGCCTCTATAAATCTTTAGTAGAAATCCTAGAGTAGAACTCTTTCCCATTCTTAGACTTTTCAGTTGATTCATTCAGAGACTGGTGTGTTTAATCACCCATTCATTCCTCAAACATGTACTATCGATCACTCTGTACCAAATCCTCGGTCAGAGACAACACATTCAACTATTCACTCACTCTGATTAAAAGCTTGGGATGACTTGGTATACAGATCTTTTTCATTATGTTGAAAAACTGCTTCTCTTAGTTATTATTGGGTTGTTACTGCCAGAGAGCACAAGTCCTGTCTCATGTAAATCACAGAGCAAAACATGTACACCGTAACACAAAAGATCAAATGTACAAAAGCTTTCAGACTATACCTCCAATTCACACTGTCATTTCTAAGTGATGTCCTAGGCAAGGGTCTCTCCAGTCAGCTAATGCTGGACACAAGTGTACAATCAGAAAGTCTCTTGGAGATACTCGGCCTGCGTTTTATCATGTGGACTTGACGGAGTAAATGGGAGACTACACCTTAGGACCCTCAGGTCTCTCACTCCTCTCTTTTTTCTGTTCTTTTCTCCTACTCTTTGCTCCTTTCTCCCCTTGTCTTTCTCTCCTCTTTGCCCCCACTCATCCTCTTCTTCCTTCCTCTCTCTCCCTCCCTCCAGCTGCTGCCCGAAGAGATGTGATTATACTTTACATTCTTCCTTCTCCCCTGTCTATCACAAGAAAAAGGGAACTACACTACCTCTCTACTTCTAGGACTTTGCTTCCCCTTTAAGGATGCCTCTAATACTGTTTTCCATACACATTATGTTTTTTAAATGGGAAAGCTGGGTAAGCAGAATGATACCTTCTATGACTTCCTTGATTCCACTTCAATTTAAGGACTGCACTGGTCCTATACACTAGTGATAATCATCACAAAGCAGGACAACATATTAGACTTAGCAAATTTCAAAAAATGATGGAAGGGAATTACATAAATTGCAGAGGGTAGAAGTAATGCTTAGGTACACTTGCGGTTTCATTGAGTTGAATCAGCTCTCCCTGAAGTTTCACAAGCGATGCCAGAGAATGTCACTCTTCTAGAGACAGTGCTCCCCCCAAAACAATGCACTGCTGGCCCCCTGCCAAAGGAGCAGGCTGCAAACATGGACACACCTTGGACAGCGGACATCCTGGGCGCAGCAGCAGCAGCAATGTTCTAGCTCCTGCTGCTTCCCACATGGAAATCCAGCAAAGAAAAACAATGGGGGTGGGGGGCTGTCACATGACCCAGGTTTGTCATCCTTTGCATCTGTCCCCATGTGTAAACATCTTGATACAGAAGGAAACTGACTCATCCCTATCAGGAAAAGTCAGTTTTCCTCTCCCTAACATATACCAGAACTTGGGCCTCCTGAGGTCTGCGTAAGAAGCCATACAGAATCATAATCAGCAACTGTACCAAACAAGAGCTAAACTGCTGTGAACATGTTCATGCCACAGAGTCTTATGGAGGAAAAGAGTAGGGAAAGACAGTGAATACTAATGTAATGGCACAGTGCAAGGCTAGCTAAAATTTTTTTCTACAGACTAGGGATAAGTTCATACAAGAAACTGCACAGAAGTCTTAACACAAACACAATCAACAACTTCAAAATGACAGCAATTATGCAATACTCTCATTGAAAGAAAAATGCATAGCAAGCCAGCCAGTCACTGTGGAATACTCAAAAATGAAGTGTGCCACTCCTAACAGGTGTCAAAAACATGCTGGGAAAAATACGGTAAGGTCTTTTACAAAGCAACTGCCCAATACTAGTCAGGGTGAGAAACCACTATATTGACGAATGCTTCTCTAATAAATAAAGATTCCCGAGCACATATGAGAGTGGGATTCAGGTATTGAGGGCATACCACTCTAGAGAGGGCTCCCTGTGCCACAAAGGGGGGAGGGGGCTACAGTTGAAGAACTTACACTAGGTCTTTGCTTCCTATTTGTCTCTTAGAAGCACAAGATCAATTAAAATTGCATGACAGACTTGGAAGAAGAGAAATCATAGTAAGAAAGACTTTGATTTCCGTAGTAGATTATGTTTCCCAAGGTGGCCACAACAATAACCCTGGGCCCACGTGCTCTTTTGTAGTGTGACCTTCCTAGTTCCTCATCAAGAAGTGGAGCTTATTTCCTTTCCTCTTGTAGCAGAGCCAGACGGGGAGGTTATGTTAACAGACACAGGAAGAAAGAAGTAACACCGTGTTATTTCTGAGCCTGAGCCTAGATCTTGGCGCACTCCTCCATGGGACCTGGACCCTTGCTGTGTGAAGCCAAAGCTGCTACATGAACAGGCTTATACAGGGGACCATTCAGGCCCCCCCTGCAGCCCAGCTGAGCTCCCAGGTGCAGCCAGCGCCAACCACGTGAATAACACCATCCAGAGCCACAAGTCAATCCCATGAAAGGCAGAGGATCCACCGAGGTAAACCAGAGCATCTGAAAAATGAATAAACTGCTACTGTTTTTAAGCCACTAACTTTTATGGTGGTTTATTACTCAGCAATAAATAACTGTAATGATTTCCATAATAGAGTTGTCTCTCAGGATCCACCGGGAGTTAGTTCCAACACATCCCCCCCGGGATCCCAAAGCCCATAGGTTCTAAAGTCTCTTAAATAAGATACAGACAGTAGTATTTATTCCCACATGGCCCACACATATCCTTCCATATATACTAAGTCATCCTCCAACTACCTACAATACGCAACACAGTGTAACTGCTATGTAAATAGTTATACTACACTGCTTAGAGAATGAAAACAGACATATCTGTACGTGTTCAGTAGGCATTCTTTTTTCTGAATATTCTTGATCCACAGTTGGTTGAATCCACAGATAAAGAACCACAGATATGAAGGGCCCACTTTACTGTGTCACTATGATAGGCCAGTACACACACACACACACACACACACACAGGCGTGCACAATGAAAATATAGGAATCAAAAAGAAGGGTTTTCCTACCAGCGAACAAACGTGAAAAATCTTCATTTTTTTTCTTCCCTTCACATCTCTCATTTTTAAAAACTCAAGTTTTGGATGATTAGAAATATCAAAACGTCTCACCAAAGGAAACTTTTGAAAAGAGTCACTTCCGCTTTGCAGTATTATAACAAAAATACTAAAGTTCTTCAAAAACATTTACAAATACTCAACTTTAATTTCAGTGAAGATATAAAAAAGCATATGCTTGTATGGAAACCTCTGCTCCTCCCTCCTCCTCTTTGATTCTTCAATCAAATACTTTCCCACCCTCAAAGATGTGTACAAATTAATAATTTGCAAACATCAAACATGACAAGAAACATTTATGCTTCTCCTGAGCATTGCAAACACAAAGGTGGATGATAGCTGCCTATGACATACATTTTAATTCCCTAACAATGTAACATCTATACTATAAGAAGTGTCTATAAACTTGCTTTTATTTTTAGAGCACCCATAACTTTTCCAGTTAGCATACAGAGGTACTGGCAGCCTGAATTTAATCTTTTCTTCCACCATGTCTTACCCAGTGTTATGGAGTTTCTGGGATGTACTTTGGGGATATATTAGAGGTTTATTAAAATCTAGAAAAGCATCCCATAAAGAGTTAGAGAAATCTAAAAATGTCCAGTAGAGCAAGAAAACTGACCAGGACCAGATTTACAGACCTGTGCATACTACCTAGTATGACCAGGTATGACCACGGCAGCCCCAGAAGCAGCAGAAAAGGATCATGCAGCTCTTTCTACCTTCCACTCAAAACAAAAAAATTGCCAATAGTTGAAGATACTTAGAGATACAGTGGCCAACCATTTTTTATCTCTGTGAACGTTAGCCCTGGAAAGACTCTCCCTAATAACACCAGGGACTGCACCGAGAGGTGCATGACACTCAGCATCATGCTCAAATGGCAACCTGAACTATCCAGACCTGTACCCCTGGGAGAAATTATGTAGCCCCCATGTTGCTGGCACAACCCCTGCTGCAATGAGGAGGCATTAGCAAGCTTTGCTCTTAGCATGTTCCCAGGACACAGTAGCTGGTGTCTGGGAAATATTCAAATTAGATGGGAGGGGGTAGGGGTTTACAGAGTCCAACCACTTACAGATAAATGTCTTGTGCAACTTCCGAAGGAAACATGTGCACACCTGAAGAAGACGAGGGCAACGAGCAGTTACACCATCTGGAATACACTTTCAGGCAATGGCTGATGGAGGGATTATTGCACCTGATGAAACAACTGTAGCAAAACCATCACTGGACTTGGAGTCAGAAGTTCAATGTTCAAGTCCTGACAAAATCAGTAAATTGTTAAGCGACAGTGACACACAGTGAGTCTCCATTTTTTCCCTTACAAAAAAGGAAGTTGGGCCACATGAATCAGAGTCTTTTTAACTTTTATCTTTAAGTCTTTAGCATTCCATTCTAATTGTCCATTTTTCCACTATTGTGCTATTTGCTAAATGGGAAACTTCTTTCTTCTACCACCCCTCCATTTTTTAAAAAATCTACTGTGGCTCTTTTCACACTATTTACAGATGCTGGGAGGAACCATCAGGAAGAAGCAAGGTGAGAGAACAGGGCATACGGCAGCATTCCAGGGACTGTGATATGCCCAGCAGTGAAAAGCAAGCATGTGAGACAGCAGCCTGGACGCACGTCAGGTCCCGCAGTAGTTCCATGTCTCCAGCTGGCGGGGGTGGGCCAGTAGTGCCTAGGTGATACTTCACACCCAAGAAGCAGATGAGTGACAGATCTTTCACTTAATTGACCTCTGTGTCCCAGGATGCGTATAGAATGGAGCATTTTTTATGATGCTATCATGGAAAATACAGTTTCTGGGGATAAATAAGACAGTGCTGAGGTTGGTTGAGTACACAGAAGTGCCATGTGCTGTGCCATGGCTCAGAAAACATTCCCTGGGGTCATATATACACGACATGCCTGACTGGGCCATATTAAGCATTTCGGCTCTAGTAAAGATGTCTCCTTATTTTTCTCTCTAGAAATAAGTTCTGAGGCATTCGAAGCAAAGAGTCAAGGTGGACAAAGCACGGAGTCCTAGGCTGCAGCTCAGCCTTGGATTTAAAACAGCTTCTCCATTGGAAAATCTGATGTGCTATTTGCTAAATAATTCAAGAATAGACGTTATCAACCAGAGAAAAAGGTCTGTCCATATTGGGAGTTTAAAAGCTGTTATGTTTTAGTGTGTACTCTAAATTATACATGAAATTGGAAGAGAAAAGTATCACTAGTAATACAAAATATTATAAAATAATAAAAAATGCTGAAATACACCAATCGTGTATACCAAGACTGACACTTGCCTATTTCAAAATTCATTCCTGGCGCTGGGGATTTAGCTCAGCGGCAAAAGCGCCTGCCTGGCAAGCGCAAGGTCATGAGTTCGGTTCCTGGTACCGGAGAGAAAAAAAAAAAAACAAAAAAACAACAACAACAAAAAATCAAAATCCATTCCTCCCTTCCAATAAGATGTACAGAGACAAGCGAATGGAATTTATGGAAAGGCTGTGGAAAGGGTGATAGATGAGGGAAAATAGACTGTTAACCCTTCTACCTTCTCCCTATTCCTAACCCCAATTGGACAGGGTGAAACAAACAAGAGGCTACCTTTGCCTACCTGATAAAGCCAGTCACCAGGTCATTGCGGGGAACAAAGCACCAAGAAAAACTTCCTAGACCTTGGCAAACCACAGAACCCCAAAACCACCTCTGGGACATTTATCTCTCTACTTTCACTGACATTCATAGGAAGAAACTTCTTTCTCATTTAAGCTGCTGTTTTGGGTTTTCTGTTCTATATAATTATTTAAGTATATAGTTCAACTATACTTTTTTGGACTGAGACTTCCGCTTTGTATGAACAGATTTTAATTATGTGGTAGGTAGAAAAAGATACCTCAGGTGGTCAATCACTCATGTCAAAGACATTTGATTAGCTTAAAAAAGTGTTTAAGAGTAGACTTTACTTATTTTTGCTAAGTCAGTATAGAAATAGGTTGTTGAGGAAATTCACTAAAGTTTTTGATTTCTCAATCTTCTCATTTTATAATGGACATAATATTGACCTCTCTTGCACACAGAGGATTAACTAATTAATAATTGTCAATCGCCATGAAAATATAAATTTGAAGAAGCACTAAGACTTTTCATTAAAGTGTTAATAGCTTGCTGGGGATATAGCTCAGCAGCACAGTGCCTGCCTGACAAGCACAAGGTCCTGAGTTCAATTCCCAGTAACAAAAAAAATATTAATAGCTGTGGTAGTAGTTTCTTTCTTCTCTGAAGAAAATTTACATTTGATATGCACCAAAGGCTCATAACACAATAAGAATAAAACTTAAATGAAGATTAAGGCTTAAGACACTTCATGATACTTTAACCAAAGCATTAAAGTAAAAGATGCTACCATCGAGGATAGTCTTTGGAGACAGGCTCCACATATTTCTGATGAACTAAGGACCTTCATGAGGGAGTCCCTGCTATTGAGTCTATTTTAGAGAAGTACTTTTAGTTTCTATGTATTCTAAACTGCTGCCACAGCCTAACTCCCTTCTCAGCAGTTGCTCATAAACTCTGTCCTACTCAATTCTTTTCACACTGCTCACTAGACAAGTTCATGCAAAGTAGACTTTTTTAAATGTTCGGGTTAGTAACTGACTTTATACTTATTTTGCTTTGTACACAGCTGCTGCAGCACTTTTTAACTGCACTGTACCCTACTCAAACTCATGAGTACTCATACAGTACAACCTGCTGTGAGAGAATGCATGCACTATCAGATTGTTGTCTGTACGAGATATCAGAACTTTAAGCCACAGGACTTTTATGCAGTAATGAGTTCCCATTTGGAATGCTCAATGTGGCCCCTTTTGCCCACACTTCCACCCTCCTATTCACTTCTCATGATCCCTCTGGGCAGTGGCAACCTCTGGTTCTTCCACAGGTCTCTCCTGCATACACGCACCACTCCCCCTTCTTTGAGTAGGCATAGCACTTACCACCCACAGTAACAGCCCTGACATTTAATGACGCGGGGCTACATTCACTATTTCATTTTCAGGTGCATATGTTCTCTTCCTCAAGTGTACAGTAAGATCCTTAGCAATGGGATTCAAGACTCACATTTCTTTTGTGCCCTCAGACTGCTAAGGAGATGTGAATATAGTAAAACACTTAATACACACACACACACACACACACACACACACACACACACACACACGAAATATGTTGCTTTGGTATATCTCATGCACTGCAAAGCCAGTCAACAGTCTTTATGATCATTTATTATACAAATGCATCTCTTTAGGGACTATGCTCCCAGAAAACAGAAGTACAAACCTCCAGTATTTAAATGAATTCACATAGATGAGATAATTTTCAAAACCATTGATCACTTGTGCCTCCATTACAGGTAGACTAATCCCATGACACTTATGCCTGCCTACTAAAAGTGAGGTATGAATATTTTAAACTGCACTAAGCTAAAATTAATATGTTCTAATTTGTTGAGCTAATTCACAAAACTAGATAGAAATCTTTTAAAGCCATTCTAAAAAATTGCATAGGAAAATTTGGTGCCACTAAATACAAGTATAAAAGTTTTCCATGATATTCATGGCACCATGACCTTTCTATACGTTGCAGACCCCAGAGTTCCTGCTAAAATCTGACATCAGGACTTTAACTTTAATGTTTTACACAGAATAAAGTGTTATACAGAAATAAAATATCTTCTTTATACCCAAAACATAATATTTTCTGTTCTTTATAAATTTAAATATCAAGGTCTTCTTTAAAAAGTGATGAACACACACAACTCGACAAACTCTTTCCCTCCTTTTGCCCTATATCCCCGCCTCAATCACACATCATTACTTTTTGAATTATAAAAGAGGAGAATTTTAGAAAGAATGCCAAAGATGAACTCATAATAATTCCTTCAAAAGGTCTCAGGATTCTGTAAGATATTCTGGTCTGAAACTCATGTGGATGATCTTAAAGGAATCTTTATCATCTTTAATATCAATAACACTAATATTAATACATAATGTTTATCATGTACCTTCGCTATGTGCCAAGCACATCACTAGGATTAGTCAATGAGGTAGGTGATTTTATCTACCACCTTTTCAGTATTGTTCCTAATTTACAGACAAGGAAATTTTAGATTGAACATTTAAGTCATCTCCCTAACCCTACCCAGCTACAACTGAGATTTGCATTGCAGTCGGCAGGCTGCCAAAGCCCACCCCTTTATCCATTACACCCACATCTTTCCTAGCCCCATTAACCACACAACACTTTTTACCCATTTTAACACTTTGAAGTTTTGTTAATTCATTTCTCCTTCAGAAGATTGGTAAGAATTAATTACTACTGAATGATTACATTGATTTTTTTTTAAGCTAATGGAATTTTTAATGAAAATAATACTAAAGGAGATGATGGGAAAATGCAAGTCTGAAAATCAGCCATAAAAGCAGCCTGTTAAGATTCACAAGACGGTCACAGATTCCAAGCAATGAACAGTAAAATTAAATCTGCCTGGTAATTTCTTGGCAGGGGGGAATGGCAGCTGGTGAATATAACTAATATTTCCTTTATAGTAAGATTTCCCATAGAGATGGACAGTAGTATATCTTTTCCAGAAAAAATTCACTGTTCTAATCCCATGAGAGTAAAGCACCCTTCTCAGCATCATTTGCTGGGTGGCAGTGAAGCATCAAACCTTATATGTCAAAATTCCCCACCTTGAAAGGCAAGAACACTAGCCAGCTTAATGCTTCATATATCTTGCTTTTACAGGAAAGACTAATAGAGTATCATTTCCTCTCGCTGTCACAACCCTAGCTACCAAAGACCTTGTATCTAGGAACTAACCTTTAAGTAATAACCAACCTGGGCAAAGGCGATTTTTCATTTAAAAAACAAAAAAGTTAGATCAGGTTACAAAAGTGGGGATAAGGTGGGGAAAAAAGCTTAGAGAATTCACAAAGGGGAAACTTAACCACAGTTCAAGAAAAGATGATGTAATCATATACTAAATGAACTAAACTCTATCTTGGGTCCTGGCCTAAAGATACAACTGCTTCTTCAAACAATGCTAGCCAGAAAAGTATCTCAAATTTAACACACAGGTAAAGGAAGCCACCATCCTCATTTGCAAGTCTACTTCTTTCTCACTCCTGGCATATGTTGTCCAGTTTACCTAAGGAATCAGAGACCTGAGATTGGCCCTAGGTGGTCATTTCATTGTGTTGCATGCCTCAGAATGAATAGAACACAATACTTGGATGATTTTCCCTCCTACATGGCTGTTTGGCTCTCTTCTCCAGACCTATGGCCACACACTGGTTTCCGCCCCCTCTTATTTCACTAGCAGGAATGTAAGAGCTTAAGTCAAAAAGGTGTAGCGGCATCATTACACAGCAACAGAGAATTAATACAGGCCTACTGTCTCACTGATTCCTTGTGTTACACCTCTTCCTCTAGCTGGAAGTTGCCCAGATGATTCTGTGCTGTTTCTTACTTTCTTTCTTGTCCATCAGACTGAAACACTCTTGCTCATCACTAAAGGCACCAGGTACTCAGGAGCCATCCCTGACGCTCAGTAACCCCTCTCTCAAAATTTTTATCCCAGAAAATGCTGAGCCTGGAGCCCTGTATTCTCAGAACTTATTGGATGTGTTCTTTAGCTTTTCATTAATACACCAAAATGCTTCAGATAAGCAACTTATAAGGAGGAAGGTTTATTTGGCTCATGATCGTCAAGATTCCAGGATCAGATGGAACCACTGCTTTTATGCTCTGGGGTGTTACTGGGGTGCTGTGGACTCCTTTTAGAGATTCTGTCCAGGTTCTTGTTGTCCTAAACAAAGAATTGGACAAGAAATGTGCAAAAGGTAGAGAAGTTTTACATTTATTAAAGGTAGGAAAAGAAATAAGCTCTGCAGAGTGAGTGTGGGCTAAATAAACGTAGGAAAAGAAGTATGCCCCATAAAGTAAGACTAGGCCACTGAAAGAGAGAGAGTACAGTAGCCACAAGGCTAAAGGCTGCCATCCTTTGTATCTCCCATTCCTCAGGCAGACATCAGATTTAGGTCATCCAATCAAACATCTGCTTGATCTCATACTAGAACAATTGAAGACAGCATTTTCTGATTGGTCTCAGGTGCAGAGCTTGGGCACATGTGTCCCAGATCTCTGAAATGGACAAGACAGCTGCCCACTTGCCTAGTCAGCTGGACACACCCTAATCTCCTGCCTCAGGGAGATGGGAGAGGGATGCCAAATGGTAATGGTAGAAACTGCATGATAGATGAAACTGCTCACTTCATGGTCAGGAAGCAACAGAGTGAGGAGAGGTATGAGTCCCACAATCCCCTTCAAGGCCACACCTCCAATGACCTAAAGATCTCCCATTAGACGCCACCTCTCAAAGCTCTCCCACTTCCCTACAGCACCACCCTAGACATAAAGTCTTTAACACATGAGCCTTTGGGGGACATTCAAGATTCAAACTAAAGCACTAGGCAAAGAATAGGATCTCAATACATATTTAGTGGACAAGTTTTCCGATGAACGCATAGCAAGCTATGGGGAAACCTGCACCTGAGAGGTGCTGTTCATTGGCTGTGGAGAGCCTTCAGAGTGCAGCAAAAATGGTGCCATATACTTCACATGATGCTAACCTATTCTTCAGCACCTAATCCATGTAAGAACAGTCATATTAATGCACATTTGTCTGTTTTAAACTGGTGGCCGAGAGAAAAAAGCTATCACTATTTAGCTGGCAGGCACCAATTTAAGCTGCGGTTGAGAGTGACCACTAATGAAAATGAAGGGAGAGAGTGCTTTTTCACTGTTTTGGTAGGTAATGGGACAAATGAACTGCAAAGGGCAAGCAAATTGCTTGAGGAAAAAGTTACGAGTAATGGAAGGAGGCTGGAATGAAGTGAGGTGCTGTGTTCCTCTGTCATGCTTAATAACCATCACGTTAGACCAAGTGACAAAGTAGCATCAGCTCTGGAAAAGGCTCCATTTTGGTTCTCAGAAGAAGAAGTGACGGTAAGACACGACTGAGTTTAGAAAACTATCATCTTTCTCCCAATATAAGAGATAGGAAAACCAAACTGAAAGAGCAAATCAGTACGATAGGGCTGAAAATAATGCTCTGGGAAAGAAAGCAAAGCAACACAGTGGTGGGTGCAGTGTAAAATTATAGAGAAAAGTATTCAGAAGGAAAAGAAAAAAAGTTCAAATATCCACCTTAAATAAAAGTTTAAAACTTTCCCTTTGAAGGCATGATACTATAGAATATTTAATATAAAGTATTAAAACAGTTTATATAGCCACAATACATAGCTTTTTGATGACCAGTAGAAAACACTGACTAAAAAGCAAATACCCTGCATAGAAAATAGCATTAAGTGCAAAAACAATAAGTTGTTATAGATTTAACGGATTTCTTTTTTAAAAGATTACAAAAGCATTCCCAAGAGTTTGTCAGCCTGATAATTTAATTATGATGGGGAACATTTTCACAAATTAGACTCTAAAAATTTAACTTTAAAGGCAATCTGAGTAATAAAAATATACATATTAGATAATTCATAAATTAAATGAAAAACGTCTGGTTGATACAACCGAAAATAAAAATCTTAGCATTTGAATAGTGCTTTTTCTAAAAGCATATTTCTTTTAAATAATTTTAACAATCATAACATGTTCTGTAGAAAGACTATTTTGCAAGAATAATACATAGGCAAGTTGGTAGCTGTTCTTACATTTATTTTCTGCTTCTGTAGTCAGCTCCCAGCCCTCCAGAGACCTGCATATCTGCCCTCTTTCAGTATCTCTCACACCAGAAAACCAAGAGCTTTGGGGTCTTCCAAATGGGCATGACTCCAAGAAAGCCGCTATGTAAAAAACTGATGTAAAAATGGACATTGCCTAAGACCAAGTGAAATTTGTACTTTGAAACTTTCTGGTGCGTATGCCTCCTACCATTCATTAGGCATGTGAGGAGGGAAGCCATAAAGTTCATCACCCATCATCCTTGTCCACATTTTTAGTTAGTCACCAGGGGGAGCTAATACTGCTCTGTGGGGAGGTAACCTAAGAATCAGAATTTATTTTTAAGGAAAAATGAATGTGATAATGAATAGAATTCAAATATGATCTACAGATACTATAAGGCAAATATATCACACACCCCAAAACTCAGATATGTCATTTTGCTGTTAAACAAAGAAGTTCAAAAACAAGAAGAAAGAATAGAAAGCCATCCATTCTATTAACCGGGCTGTGCTTCACAGAGGACACATGGAAACCCCGTCATTTATGGTTGTCTTTAGTCCTAGGAAAAGTTTTATTCATCATCCTGATTTTGCACATTTGCCCATTTGTCGCGTTGGCCCTGTTGTTTTCTTGGTTTGACATGCTGCTGTGATTCTGCATTTTCAACAGCTAATCATTTGCTCAAAAATATTCCACATAATTACATTATAATCATATTGAAACAAATGTTTCTTTACCCTTTTCCCTTTCAAATATTCCCTTCTGTTCCAAATATATTTTTTAGCACTTTTAACGTGTGTTCAAAGAATCCTACCCAATAATCTACTTAAATTCATCCTACCATTCACCCAGGAGACACAATCCCTTTAAACTTTGAGAGGCTCCAGTTGGAACAAAGAGGGGAAAAGGGTTCAGAGTTTGTGGAATAATCACCTCTAATCGATCAATTTCCCCTGAAGGTAAAGCAGAAAGAAAGGAGGAGTGAGGAGTTCCAGCCCAATTCCTTGAAGTTTAAAGGAACTAAGCCCTGAGGCACAGCGCAGAAAGATTCCTGCCTTCCCCTCCCAAGACCTATTAAGAGGTCACAGATCTCTGTGACACTGCTGCCATTCCCTAAAGACAAGATCCCCAGCCAGAAGCTTAGCACAAAGAGAGGGTGTGGAAAAAGTCTACTTTTAATAGCTTCTTAAGCAACCCTCTCCCTCAAAAAGGAAGTAGATATCAGTCACAAGCATTTTAAGAAGTGTACTGTTTTAAAGTGCAGCCAGGCAAAAATGTAAAAAATTTAACACCTTAAGTTTTATCATGTAGAATTTCACATCTGAGAACAGGCTAACCACGGAAGAACCTTTAGGCGCACAACTGTAGCCAAACAGCTCAATGCTCTCCTGCTCACTCGGTAGCTGGAATGGCTGCAGAGGGCCTAGGAAATTGGGGATCTCTTTTAATTCATCTCCTCCACAAATGAGACCCCACTGTTTCCACGTCCCAAATGCAGCTCTTCATGTGTAATTTTTACACTTCTCCACGGGGACAAACTGACAGCTTTAATTACCATCAATGACCATCAAGGGCATGGTAGAAATTCCTGAAGAAATTCTCCCCTGGTTTGTGTTCTTGACATTTTATTTACAATTTTTGGCAAATGAATCCTGAAACCACACAATTAGATTATTAGATATTCATTATCATTTATAAAGTGAGACAAAACCATTTCTCTAAAACCGTTACAGTTACGCAGACATCCAAAGGTAATATTTACAAATATTAATACTAATTTTCTTCTTGTATCCTCTTTAACACATAAATTTTTTTAAAAAACTCAAATCAAAGGACATGTAATTTCTGAGTATACTTGTAACAGTGATATTCTCCACTTAGATTTTTCTTGTAAAAAACAAAGTGAATACATCCACTTGTTTCCTATGTCAGATTTCTTCCTTCAGAAACTTTCCATTCAGACTCGGCAGCTGCTCTGCGATTCACAAGTTATTAAGGCAGGCTAAGTGTAAAACTACTTCATTAAAGACGGACATCAAAAATATAAAGAAATACTCCTTTGAGTTACCCTTTCAACATTTATACCATTTAATTATAATAAACTAATAAAAGTAACAGCTCATCACTCATAGTGGAAAAACGTAATTCATTAGTACAGCCCTCTGACAACTCCCAATTACATTAGCCAGAAGCATTCAAAGAGCTTTGAGAAAATAATGGACCTAAACTTGACTGTTTTATACTCATGTTTCGGTAGAGACCTTCACAAACAAGTACATCAAAAAGAGAGTGGCAGGCGAGATACTAATATTCAAATTCTGCTATAGTAAAGACAACGTGGAAATCATAACACTTTGCAGCTTTACAAAGGACTGAAAAAGTTGAACTGACCCTTCCTCCAAAGCTGGAAAAAGGGAGTTCACTCAGCAGACCACTCAGAAGTTAAAACCAATTTAGGATAATTCCTCTCTCTTTGGAAATGCACAGGAAAATTTAGTCATAGCCCTGAGAGGAAGAAAATGACACGCTCAGCCCTACCACTTTCTCCAAGACTGGGAGTGGCAGAGATGTGGTGAGCTACTTTTCATATCACGAAGGAAGCGGCAGACAAGAACAGTGGGCTCTGAAACACAGGGTGAAAAGGATATTGAGGATATTTCACAACCAATTAGAAAGGACACCACTCATAAATGGCCATCAGACTACGAATAAGCCCTGTCTGAGCGCTAGATAAGTAATACCTCCGTTGGCCAATGACTTCTTTTTTCCAACCCTCTGTACCTCACTGGGAAGGAGCTGACCATATATGGTGAAAGGGACTCACAGAGCATCTTGTTTTGTTTTAACTTCATTCACATGCAGTCCTCAAAGTCTGACAACTGACTTTAAGAGTTTTTGCGAGAAAACTGCAATATATTGATAATCAAGCACAAGAAATCTATAAGAAAATGGCCGTCTGGCTTGTTCTTAATAAAAGCTTTCTGTCAGCCATCGCATGAAAGAGGGAAAAAGAAATAAGTGAAGCAAAGCTGACCAAAAATTGGCCAAACAAAATTAAGATGATCACGAAAGTTTGAAATACGAGTTTATACCCACCACTGATTATAATAAATCTCATGGACACATAAATTACATATCCTTTCTTTGCTGGTTTTGTGAGGTATCTTTTTCAGCTCTAGCAGTTATTAAAGTGAATTAATAAAATAAATGAAATTACATCAGGACTCTAAAATAAAATTATTTTTAAGTATTGTTTATTTCATACCTAGTGATTCAATTTCTACTTTTGTGAATGTTGCATGACACATATCACTATGCCATGGGTTAATATATAAGTAAATTATGAAAGTTCATACTAAAGTCTTTTGGTTAAAAAAAAATAGTTTAGAAACTACCCATCCCAAAACTAAGATGCAAATGCAGAAGGAACTTGATAACAAAATCTACAAAAACTATGAAAATATATTTTAAGGTCTGAGGGAGAGAAGGAAAATGAAGTAGGCTAAAAAAACACAGAAATATTTTGAGAAGGACAAGAATAATTCATCAAAATGAAGGGAAATAGTAAAATGAAACTTTTAGAATCTTCTAATTAATACAAAGATGAGTATTTACCGTATTAATGATTAACAACAAAATAAGAACAATGAATTAATATACAAACATACAAGTAAAACATATAATGCCTTTGGCCTACTATAAACTGAAAAGCTTAAATACTGTGTTTATTTCGTGTAATTTATGTCAAGTTATAACTTGATATGGAAAATAGCAAAAAAAAATTCCAAAGAAGTTTTTAATGTCTAAAGGCAGTTTCAGTGGGCTTCTACAAAAATCACGCTTCCCTCTCTGAAACACGCATCCTTGTCCAGTGGGACCAACTCATCTCTAATTTACCACAAGCATAAAACGAAAGGTTTTGACTCACCCATGTAATAATCAAATATTTCAGATGTCTAAAAGTTCTCAGTTTACAAAAATTATGTGAAGTTTCCAGGAAGTCTCCTAACTTTCAAAATGTTATTACGTGAAGATACTACTTTCCGCTGATCTACAGTATCTACTCATCCATTTAGGTTATTTTGCTCCAAAAATGTGAACCCATACAGAAATACTTGTAAAAAAGCCATACGTGTGGTCAGGGCTTTATAACTGATCTGTAAACGTGCACCCAAAACTACAGCAGGCTCCTGCCACGCAGACTTCTACCTACTCAACCACCAATAGGATGGCGGGCAGTGGGTTAAGATCTAAAACAATACAATTTAAGGGTTTTTTTTCCTGCATTTATGCCCAAGCAATTCACATTAATGATGTGGAAGAACACTTAACAGACAATTTAAGTTTGCAAATTAGCAAGAGAAAAGAGAAAAATGACTTCGAACAACAAGCAGACTGTATTATCAAATGCACTTTACACATTTATCCTGTTAAGTGTAGCTTACTTTTGATGATTTACAATGCTAGCTCTTACTCAGTTTTGTAAGCATAATAAAGTCTCCGTAATCTCAGCCTTCCCATAGCACCCTGCTATTAAATCTTTGTTGAGAAGTGTGATGACACCCTTCTGGCTTCCAGCCCTCCCCACCCCCTGAGGGAACAGGCAAGAAATGATAGGGTGTGTGGATTAGTAAAATGAGAGGTTCTCTGTGCTTTCCCTTCTTTAAATATATATTTTGATAATCTTTCTTCTGCATCAGAGAGTCCCAATAGCACTAGAGTGTGGATTTCCCTCCCTTCTCAGCCTCCAGGAAAAAGACAGCAAGGCTGGGGCAAGGCAGGTGGTTTCCATCTATAGCTACAACTGAAGAGAGGGATTTCTTTCCCTTCACCTTTCCCCCATTCCTTCAAGCAGGAATGATACAAAATTTAATTATACATGCTAGATTGTAGGCTAGAGGAAAACTACATTATGAGGCAAAGAAGAGAAAAAATCATCTGCATGAGTGTACCCGTATTGCTTGCTATCTTTAGGGATGGATTTGTCCTTTTCTAGACCATGGATGCCTGTTCAAAACTGGACATCTGAGAATACACCTCAGAGACAGGCCACATACTGTGTATGTGACATGTTCCATCCCTCCGCCCTGTGCTGGAGCCTCTGTCAAAGGTCCCAGGCATCCTGGACCTCTACCCATGAGGGACCTGCTGTATTCTCAGTCTGCAAGCTGACTTTCAAATCTGAGACTAGAATTAATGATCTGGTTCCACGTTTGCCTTTCTTCTCCAGAGGGCTGGTTTGGTCTAGGCTCCTATGGCAAGCCAGGATTTCAAGCTCTTTCATATGGAATAAATCAATTTTCAGTGAGGCAGACTTTCCAATAAATGTTCAACACCCTTCATGAGATTAGTCACCAAAGGAATGGATCTGAAGTTACCTAGAAAGCCTTCAGTTCGAGAAAAGGAAGAACCCAAGGTAGGCTTGTCATGACTCTCACAGCAGAACCATCCTAAGTAACGCTCCCCCCCATACGTGTGTGTTAGTCTGCTTTCCACTGCTGTGACAAAATACCTAGACAGGCAACTCAAAGGAGAAAAGATTTATTTTGGCTTACAGTTTCAGATGTTTCAGTCCACGGACACTTGGCTCAATTGCTTCTGATGAGGAAGAAACTACAGCAGGGAGGAGACAGCAGGGCAAAGCTGCTCACCTCATGGTGGCCAGGAAGAAAAGACAGACAGAGAGATCCAGAGAGGAAGGGACCAGAACAAGACACAGTCCCCAAGGTGCCCACTCCATAATCCATTCCCTTCAACTAGGTTCCACCTCCTAATAGCTCACTCGATGATCAACTCATCAGTGGATTAATCCATCCATGAGCTTTGCACTCTCTTGATCTGACCACATCCCAAAATCCCATCCACTGTTCTTTAAGGAGCATTTCAGATCCAAACCATAATAGCATCAGACCATAAAATACCTGTTCTTGTTACTTTGCAGAACAACCAGTTATAAGGCTTTGGGGTCCTCTAATTCCCTTCTGTAATTAACCTTCCAGTACACTACTCAGAATTCTTCACACAAATTACCTATCAGAAAGTCTTCAGGTTATGATCTAGCCAGGTGGGGTCAAACACTAAAACACAAAACCTAATAGAGAAGAGGCCATGAGGATCAAATACACTGAAAAAGCTGTTAAGACTCTGATGAAAGAGGGTTGGAAGTTGGTGTGAACAAGAAAAGTAGAGGACTTAGAAGAGGGACAAGGAGCAGGGGCAAATTAGTAAAGACACAAATAAGGCTGTATGAAGTTAAAAGACAGAATGAAGAAGAACAATGAAAGATAAAAAGAGTAAATCTGAGAGGAAAAAAAAATGAAACAAATAGAAATTTCCTTTTTTTTTTTCAAAATGTAGCATTTTGGCAGTCAGTGTGGTGAGCAGCCCCAGAAAGTGATGTCAGGCAGCAGGAGGAAAAGCTGATGGGGGGGCTGCTCCCCCAACTTACACCAAGAGGCTGGCATCAAGTAAGAGGGCATCAGGTAATTTTTTTTTCTTTCTTTTTTTTTTTTTATGGTCTTTTTGAGACAGGGTTTCACTATACAATTCACACTGGCTTTGAATTCACTTTGTAGCCCAGGTTGGTCCTGAACTCACAGCGATCCTCCTGCCCCCACCTCCCGAGTTCTGGGATTACAGTTGTGCACTATCATGCCTGGCCATGGTATTCTTTTAATTAAAATGCTTTCAAGTGTCTTGAATCTTTTCAATATCAGACTGCAAGGCACTATCAACCAACTCAAATTTCAACTTCAACAAACGGGGATGAACCCCAATATTGCTTCTCCCTCTCTTTGCTTTTCCCTGCCCTTCCTTCCACTTCTGCTTTGCCTCCTGAATCTACCCTGCACCAGTATCACCCTGTACAATCATAAACAGGAACAAGCCCCGTCAGACTTACATTTTCCTGACAGGTGTCTCAGTAACTCTCAAATAAGCTTTCGCTTTTCTATCTTTGGTTAAAATGTTGTGATACGTAAGCATCAGGCAGATTCCCTGCTTTTAGAAAGCTTCAAACCAAAGTAAACCAAATATTTTATGTTTTTTTTTAAAAGGAAAGCAATATTTAACCCATAAATATTATCTTTACCATGGCATGTGCAGAAAAATCCAGCATTTTCTGCACAAATGTTATTAAAATTGTATGAGACAGAAATAATGTCTCTTATTTCTGTTCTATTTCATAGGGCTGAATGTACAGACCGCTAAAAGGTAGACACTCTATTAAAGGTAAGCACCTCAAGTGGAATCAGAAGTTTGTTTTTAAAATATTTGAATTTTCAAGTAATCTTAGAGTTGGGGGTGCAGCTCAGTGAGTGACCACTTGTCTAGCACACATGAGTTCCTGGGTTCAATCCCCTGCATGCCTAAATAAGTAAGTAAAGTAAGTAAAATAAGTGGCTCCAAGCCTAAAAGACAACTCATTCCTGTCTTAGTTAAGTTTTCTTCCTAACTTAGTATATACTGGGCAGGTCAGTAAAGTTTGCTTGCTCAAGTTTCTCTGATTTTGCTTTCACGAGGGTGATGATTCCATGTGAGTGTGGTTTGCAGTCCCATTTAAAACACTCTCATTAATTATCTACATTCAATAGGATTACCCTAAAATTATCTGTTCTAAAGAAAATATGGGTTAAATGAAGTCAGTTAAATATATATGGTTCAGAAACTGTACATAAATCAACAAAAGGTACCAGTATATCCCACAGCATGCCAGCATGAGAAAGACCTACACCACCAATGTCAGCAAGGATGTACAATGACTAGAACTCTGTCACATTTACTAGTGCAAGTGGAAAGTGGTACACCTACTCTAGAATCAGGCACAGAAGTTTCCCATACAGACGGACCTACCCCACCACCATACCCTCAATGACCCAGCAATTCCACTCCTACATTATTCTACGCAGAGAATTAAATCATACGTTCACATAAAAATTCTAGCAAGAAGATTCATTACAACTTTATTACAACTGATACCAGCCAGACACTAAAAATAACCAAAATGTCCAAAACTAAGAGAATGAAGAATACATTCTTGTCACAGTCATACAACAGTGGTAGGAGTCCCATATGCCAAATATTACTCAGCAACAGAAAGAGACACACTATTTATATGCACAATAACATGAATGACTCTCACTGACATACTGAACAGAAGAAGCCAGATGCACAGAAAAGAGGGCAGAGTATACGATCCCATTAGCAACAGGCGAACCACATCAGTCATTCAAGAACTTAGAAACTTTTAGAGGAACATGATGTTGCAGAAAGGGACATAAGGGACTTCCAGGATGCAAGAAATCATCTCTTAAGAGGAATGTGACACACAGATGTGTGTATTTTGCCAACAACCATCAAATTGTGTACTTAAGATTTATGAATTTTACTGTTAGGTAAATGTTGTATTAAAATTATAGCATTGGTAATTCTAAACAACATTAAACTCCAGTTAGTTTGCTTATCGTGGTAGTATGAGTAAGCCATTTTGACACTATTTAATATGCACTCTAGTCTTCAGCAAATGAGTAAATACATTGAGGGTGATGGCGGTTAGCTTCCTGTATATCAAAGATGAAAGGCAGAACTAGTCAGATTCTCTTCATCACAGTATTTTTAACTGTAGCAAATAAATCTGCCTGTGCCTCTGAAAAAAAGAAGTGGGAGAACAAATACAGAAAGGGAAAAGACTGGGATGTATCTGAGATGTTGGAATGAACTTGAGCTATCCATATGAGCATGTGGTTTTTATTGGATAGTGAAAGAAAAAATGTACATGTGCATATACTTTTGCATGTGTGAATTTTATGAATTGTCATGTATGTTTTTACATATTATATTAAATGTACACATACTTTTGCATCAGTTGAAGGGCCTACAGACAATGGTATATTTGTAGCAATGAGCACACATAATATCCATATCTTGGCTTCTAAATACCATGTCCTCTAAAATGAAGGGTTCCAAAAAGGGGGGATGAGGAAGGAGAGAGACAGACAAAGGGGAAGGTAGGTTGGTTGATTGTAGGACTGGGATAAGAAAAGAACATGACTACTTCAAGCGTCTGTTATCTGTGGAAACTAAGTAATTCCTCAAATAACTGTGGAGACATTAAACAAGGAGAAGATCTAGTTTGACCGTACTCTCAATGGCTAAGTCAAGGGCAATCTAAGCATCTAAATGCTAATAATAAACTACGACCCACTGAATAAAAATCTCAAAGTCCACAATGATATGAATAAAAGGACAAATGGCTAAGACAGGAAACTGCAGTAGACCAACTAGTAACAGAAATTATAGTTATGATGGATACCCAAACAATGGGTGAAAGTTTTATGAAAATGAAGATATTTACATAGTATCAAAGTATGTGCCCACAAATTTCCAAAGAGGAAATGGTAAGTTCACGCTGGAGAAAGCTGTCAGGCAGCACCTTCAACAAGCTTTCGCTGGTAACCTCACAACATTGGAACAAATGAACGTCACGCACTTCACGATGAGCTGCGAAGAGCGGGATTTCACTTTGGTGGCCCTGCCACAAGTACATCACCTGAACATAATCAGGAGGAAACATCAGGCAAACCCAGTGGACGGGCATTCTATACTCTATTGCAGCTTCTCTGCAAAAATGCACTGATTAAGAGAGTAAAAATTTTAAAAGCCCTAAAGAATAAAGAAGTCAAAAGAAACATGAAAATAAAGTGTTATACATGATCCTGAATCCTGGATGAGGGAAAACTAGAGAGCTATAGCAGCAATTACTGGAATAACTGTTAAAATTGAAATACAGATTACGTATCAGACAAAAGATAGTATCTATTGGTGTCAGCTACTAACTGTCTTGATTTTGGTAAATACGCCTTGGCTATGTAGGAGAATATATTTGTTCATAGAAATATACAGGATATATTTATAGGGTGTGATATCTTGAACCCACTCTCAAATAACTAAGAAAAGTGGTAAAGGGACACAGGAAAGAAAGTATGTGAATGATAAAGGTTTTTTTTTTGGTGCCGGGAATGAAACTCAGGACCTTGCACTTGCCAGGCAGGCGCTTGTGCCACTGAGCTATATCTCCAGCCCACGTATGATAAAAGTAAGTGAGACAAAATATAAGCAGTTAATGAAGCAGATAAATAGTATATGGGAATTTCTTCTATTATTTTTATAATACTTAAGTTTGGAATTGTATCTAAATAAAAACTACCCCCAAGATCCATATTAAAATATAAAACATATGTACAGTCTATAGGTACCATTCCAAATGATGCTACTGAGTTTTCTGAATGAAAGACTCCATGACCTCATGAACGTGTTCAGTGTGTCCTTTCTGAAGACAGAAACACCCCCCCCATGCACTTTAATAAGGGAACCTATTTAACTGGGATTAATCCAGCAGTTTCACAATACTGTTAGGGAAACCTTGTAAACTGGAACACTCACTAAATATATATATTCTATGGAAAACAGTTGGGGAACCACTTGTCTAGAAGATGAATTTCCCATACATAGCTGATTTTAAAAAGATCTGTGCTAGGAAAAAGAAAGAGAGGAAGAAAGAAAGATACTCATTCACAACAAAAGCAGTATCCGCTTCAAAGAGGAAGAGAAAAATGCCACATACCTCAAAAAAAAAAGACATCTATCTAACAGAGCCCAGCCAAGTAGAGCACATTCTTGAAGATACCCCGTCATCACTCATACCCCTGGGGACAGGTTTCAGGACCCTCAAAGGATATCAAAATTCACCAATGTTTAACTTCCTTACACAAAGTAACACAGTATCTGCACACGAGCTACATGTATCCTGCAACTCAGCTCTATTACTTATGAAACCTAACACAGTGTAAACGCTATATCAACACCTGTTGCACTGTACTGTTTAGGAAATAAGGACAAGAATTTAAAAAGTCTGTACCTGCTCAGTGCAGATGCTTTTCTTCCCCCCAAATATTTTTGATCCACACTTGGTTGAATTCACACATGTAGACTCCATGAACGTGGAGAGTGTGTTGTTGAAGAGGACAGATATCATATAAACTGAGTTTTAGTTTTATGCAATCATTACATGGGGCATGCTGTGCTTTGTGCGATTTTAAATCTGACTCTTCCAAAGAATCGGGTAACAGAAGAGCTCACCAGCCTTAGTGAGTATCTGGGCCAGATAGGTACTGTGCCAGGCTCAGAGATGCAAAGATGAACCAGATACAACTCCTGCCATCCACACACTCACACACCAATGACGGAGGCAGAAAAGTGAGGACTATGGTACTCAGAGGCTGAGGATGAGGCTCAGTAGTAGTTGAGAGCATTCGAAGCATGCTAGAAACAAATCCCAGATTCAACCGCCAGTGTTGAGATGACAGACAGACAGACAGACAGGTAGATAGATAGATAATAGAGATAGATGAGAGAGAGGAGGGAGGGGGTGGAGGGAGAGAGGCACAGAGAGAGCGCACGCCTACCTCAAGCAGAGAGGGATAAGGAAGTTTCCTTGATGAGACAATATTTAAGTTAAAATAATACATGCTAAATTTGGGAGGGAAAGTATTCAAAAGAATTTTTCACTTTATTTTAGTTATCCAAATTACATTGTACTTTCATTGCTATCAATGGAAGAAAGAAAAGGAGGGAGGGAGGGAGATGAAAAAAAGAGAAAAAAAATTAAAGATAGTCATTAACTACTAAATTTAGGTGCCTTTAAAAAATCTAAGGACTAGGCAGTAAGGTTGCCCCAAAATAACCACCTTAGAATTCTTGCAAAGGCACCGTGAGACACACCGAGGATTTCCAAGGCAGGAGGAAGATAATTGGAAGAGAAAAAACACATAAAGAAACAAACTAAAACAAATCAGAAATAGAACAGTATGAGAAGACAAGAAGCGATAAGTATTGTTTACCTGTCAGCTGACATTGATTAATCTTGTGTTCTGTGATATCGCTCAGTGATTCAAACACCTGCAGGCAGCTGTCACAGCTGTGCACGGCTTCGTCTTCCAACTCCTCCCCGTCTTCCAGCCTCTTCTTACAATCTAGTGCCTCTCCATCATCAGTCTTGTCTTCAAGTTTACAGTTGGGGTCTGAAAGGAAATCAAGACTGTAAGTACAGCGCTTAAAGACAGGTTCTTTTAAAGTAACATTTAATCTTCTCGCTACCCAAAACAGAAACATCATTTTCCTTGAAGCTGCAAAAGGAAGGCTTCGTTGTGGATTTCATTACAGAGGATCAGAAGTGAGCCTTCCCCAGAATCGGTCAGGTTTTGATTATTAAACAAGTCCTTCCTTTTCCCCTACTATGTAGGCCTTTTGTGACCTCTCCCTTTAAATAGTTTGTCCATCCTCAAGCATAACTTTGTCATTTTTCACAGTCTTTTAGGAGCTTTTGCTTACAAAGGAGAGATAAATCACTTTAAAAATTAAACAGTCTCCAAAGCAAAGGGAAAAAATTTCACTGTGCTTAAGAATGAACTTCTCTTCTGCTAAATATACTCTTCCATGGGAAATTACCAGAATTAAACAAAAGTCTAGAGTAATCTAAGCTAATTACCATAGGCACGAAATTGACCTTTACTTACAAACTGGTCAAAACACACAGTTACTCCATTATTTGTTAGACAGCGAGAGCAAAACAAGCTCTACCACACAGTAAAACATTCTTACAAACACAAACTCAAGAGTGAATGTCTTCTGTTTTCAAAACTACCCGAGAAAACAAGAAGGAGGGGCAACTCAAAATCATAATCAAGTCATCAGCTTGAATCGGCATCATCAGTACTGAAAAGCTAGCAACTGTGAAAACTTTAAATAGTTCCACTTGAACCTTAAGAATGATATGGAAACAATGGCGGAAATAAAACAGTAAAGCTCATGTGAAGCTTTTACTTAGAGCTCAATGAATACTTTCTGATTATTTATGTTATTCTTTGGTTCATTTTAGAAATATATTCATAAAGCCCTGGTGTCTTTGCCCCTCTCACAGAAAAGCAAAGGGCTGTGAAGGCACTCAGGTGGGAGTCAGCAGAAGGGTGAGAACATGGTTCTTTCAGTGAAACCAGGATCATCTAATTGGTGGCTTAATTTGTGGGATACCAATGTCTAATAGAAAGTAGTTCCCCCAAATTAGAAATAAACTGTCTCATATCAAACCAGAGATTGAAAATACTGACTCATCAATGAAATATTGACAAAAATATTATATCAAGATACCTAAGAGATATGTCATGCATCCTCCATACTCACATCTTCAATAAGACTATATTAATTTTAATATAGCTATCTTTGATGATTGAAATACACAAATATTTACTGTCTTAAATGTTTCATTAACTCTTTGAATTGTCATAGGTGAGAATCCACACAACCAAAAGTATCCAAATATTTCTGAGGAAATTCCATAATGCTACTGCCTCGCCATCCTGCTGTCCGAAAGTGCTTTCTGCTATCCTTCCTGCTAACTGTGACATACTTCTAGAAAGTCTGCTTCTGCAAGTCCCTGATACACCCTTTTTCACCTGACAGTTGTTCCAAAGCCTTTCTTTTGCATTTACAATAGACATAACTATGTCACTATGCTTGAAATGATTCAGATATGCCCAAACCCACTTACATTCCAAAGCACAAAATAATCTCTCAAGTTCATTAGAAAAAGCAGAATTCCCATCTCCAAGAGCAAGTCGTTTGTTTGTTATTTGTTTTTTAAAGAACATAGTATTTAAGTAAATTGGTAATTTAGGTTGATTTGCCATCTGGAAAATTATTATCTCAAAATCTCTACACAGTGCCCATTTCCATCTACTGGAGTTTAGAGGGCTCGTTCCTAGGGGAGTAATAACAGAATCTTTCTCGTTTGTCTTATACTTTGCCCAGTACAATGCCACCGCCAGGTGAATGCTCAGCAAATAGTATTTAAAGGTGGTGAAAAGGAAAAGGAAAAAAAAATGATGGTGACTAGAAAGTGTCCTTTATTGATACGTTTTTTGGTAAATGGGAACAGCCTAGTTATTTCCAAATTAAAAAGCATTTGGATGCCTACATTTCCCCAAATTAATACTATATGACCCACCACATTTGAGCTTTCTGCTTTCAAATGTTTTGTCTAGAGGTACAGACACAACAGACGTGTAACGGTCTGAAGATCTCCCGCAAACTAAAAGCAAGTGGTGAAACCCTGCCAAACTAGAAAGCAGTTGAAGACAATGGATAATTGTCCCAATGATCACAAAGCGACCCCCCCCCATGCCACTAAATATTTGTTGGAAGGGAGCACGGACACACTGAATATTCTTAGTTGTTTAGCATGAGTTTCCAGTTTCTCGAAAAAAACCGACAGCACTCAGGGAGATGTGGATGTTAAGTCTGAATTTTAATACGATTATTTAAATGCTACGCAGCAAGTTTGCCAACCTGTTTGTTTTTAAATAAGGAGACTCTCAGAATACTCTAGGTAGTTTGCAGAGAAAAATGATAAAAACTCACCTTCCTTATTATTCAAGCATATGAGCACTTTACACAAACCCAATATCAAAAATACCAAACAAATAAAATGTGTGATATTTTTGCCCTCAAAAGCTAAAGAATGACCCTAGCCCATGCTTCTGACAGTATGGCTAGTTATTAGAATGAGAGTCATTTTAAGACTAATAAAAATGTTTTTGCCTCCACTTCTGCATTTACAGATAGAACCCTTCAGGGACCAAAGTCAGTCAAGCTTATTCACTTCTGCTGCAACTTTAGGATGCATGCTCCAGCCAACTGGCGAATTTGTTTTTAGGTCAACACTTAAGCAGAACCCTCTGGGAGGTGGGTTCGATTATAGCCTATCATGCTTCAGTGTAATGAGTACTAGAATCTCAGTCTCTCTCTCTCTCTCTCTCTCTCTCTCTCTCTCTCTCTGCAAGATTTTTCCAACCTCCACTTTCAAGAGAAATTCCTTCTTGCCCATTCAAAAGATGTGTTTATTTGGTTAGGGGTTTCCATTCCTAATGCTAGTTGATGCAGGAAGATTCTAGAAAGCTTACATTGTCAACTATTTCTTCCCCACAGGTGGCTACACTTCAGTAATTGCACATGGCCTTAGTGATGTAGTTTTTATAAAGTCCTCTGAGAGCCAATCATAAAAAATAATTGTATTACTCTGCTAGCCATTCAAACCTCTGACTTCAACCTAATGGGTTATAAACACAAGGTCCATGCCTGTGAGCACCGCCCTGCTCCCCCATTACTGCAAGAGGGACAATTATTCTCCCAACCACACTGTTGGCTATAAACCTACTCCAAGGGCAGTATTTTAAAACATCCCCATGCCCCCTACAGCGCAGCTGCAATCCATAGCAGAGCTGCAGACAGGACACCTCTCACTAAACAATGCCACCTAAACATGCTGCATCCACCACAAGTGACTTCGCCTCTTCAGCCAACTTCCCAGCTCATCCCTTTGCAAGAGTACTGGGGGCACAGAATTTATAGTGTCCTGACTGGAATAAAAAGCTGGATCTTAGAATACAGACACAACCATTACTACTACAATAAACAGCAGAATTCTGTTTCCAATTTTGTTAACATTACCTATAAATGAGAATTTAAAAGAGGTATGATTTTCCCTTTATTCTATTCTCCAGCAGGTAGTTCTTTCCTTCTTCTCATCCTCCTCTTCATAAGGATTGTTATTGCTTTAACTTGGTTTAATAAAATTACAACTTTGGGGAAAATGAAAAATTGCACTGGCTTAAAAGTGTTGGAGGCAATAAACCCATGGACTTCAATTAATTTCAAGTGAGGGATCAGTTTAAGGCCAACCTGCAGAAATTCTATTCTGTTCATGTAAAATGAGGTTTCACCACATTTACTTTTTATAACCTATATAAAAGTCAAGTAAAAGTAATGAATATCTAAAAGCCATCTCAGTGGACTGGCAAAGACTATCTGTATTCTTAAAACTCATCTTACATATTTCTCTCTTTGCAACAAGGATCTCATGCCTGATCAAAGCTAAAATGTCAAACTACTGAGAAAACAGCCCAATTTCCAATCCATTTCACTGCCTAGAAATGGACCTCCTTCCAAGCCACTTTTGCATGGAAAAGCACTGGCAAAAGAAAGAAAAACTAAGAGATCATGTGGTTATAATTATTACCAGGCAAGGAATATTTCTGCAGCTCAGTGGTAAAGTAAAACTCTGTCGCTCTCTGCTCCCAATAGTGTCCATCGCAAAACAACTGCCTCATTAAATCTCTGCAGTAAGATTAATATGCCGTAGCTGCACTACATTTATAACTTGGTACTCTATAAAAAGCACATTTAATGGTAAGAGCCAGAGCCTAGATACAAAGTATTACTATAAAAACTTCTGGCAGCGAATGCATAGTGCAGGCCTCCCCTTCTTGCAGGAGATATAAATGAGGCTTTTCCTGGTAAATTCCAAGCATGAAGCCCTACCTTAAAAACCAGACTCAGTTTTTATGAGAGTGGCAGAAACACAAGAGTCTGAAGATGATGTAAATATGAATGCAAGAAGATTACTTTACAACTAAGACTGGCAAGAGATGAATGAACTCAAAATACTCTACTTATACACACACGCAAACTTAAAACTGGACCATTTCCTAACAGTTTGTTCTCTGGTCATAGCCAATTTTTCACCAGATTAAATAATCACGGCATGAATTATTCGATCTGAAATCAACGAACACAGTGCCAAGTGAGTTCAATAAATGATCAACTAAAAATACCTATTACTTTTAAAAAGAAATACAAGGCTTGATTTCATTGTAACAACTATGACCTTTTGGATTTTAATTATTTAAAGCTATAAAAAGTATTCAAAAAAGTGTCCCCAATACTAGACTACTAGTGGAATAGCAATGATGGTTTTACTTTGGGAAGTGTCCAAGGGTATCTTCTTTCAAAGAAAAATTAAAATCCACTGTTTTATACTGAGGTTTTATGCTAACGAAATACACATAAGATTTAAACAAATACATTCCACATTCAAATAGCCCCCAAATCACTATAGCAGGTGATTAATTAACAATGTGCGGTTAACAACCATCTTATATCAAATAATAATTGTCTAGTGTTGTGTGTAAAGCTTACGTGTGTACAAGTAACTAGTCAACTAGGCTTACTGCCATATTCAGAAACCTCACCCCTGAAAAGAAACTCAGAGACTGCCTGTTAAGTACCCGTGTCTGGAAATACTCCTGTCCTACATGTGCATTTGAATCACATTCACTGATTTCTCCTTATACTTTTTAACAACAGAGGAAAAGTTCCCTCCAGGCTATGAAGAGTTAACAAAAAGCAGAAACCCTTCCCAGTTTTCAAAAACCAAAGGGCGGGATCATTATTTTGTGCTTTCTGGGCTCTAGATATGCATTCGAACTTGAAATCCCATAAGATGAAAACAGATTTAGGGAAAATAAATGGCACACAGATATAAAATGGCAAGCAGACTCTAATGAAGGAATGCAGCCCTGCCAGACTGTGCAGCCGTCTGTCCCACACTCGCCTGCTGGTCTGCTGTCTCATTTTTTTTTTTCTCACTGTCATCTAAAAGTAAACAAACAAAACAAAAACAAAAGCAAGCAGAGTGGTGGCTAGGGACAAGCATCCCGGAGGCCAAGCCTGAGCTTAGCAGGACAAATAAGGCCACTCTAGGTAGAGACCTGGCTATGTACCAAGAGATGCAAGGAGCACCTGTGGTCAAGGTTAAAAACATGCTCTTCTTCCTTGTTCTACAATATTCATTTTCTGGAGGCTCTATTCTCTGAAAATTATTAAATTGTTTTATCGAAAGAAGGAAATCCCCTTTAATCTGCTCGTTCTTTTCTTTTTGTCTATGAAATTTCAGACAGAAAGAATTATCTCTACATTAAACAAAATCATGCTGTTGAAGTTTAGGATTTCTGTGGTTTTGCTTGATTGTTCTACAGGTCTATCATGGTCCTTGAAGACCAAAAAGAAATATCACAGATGCACCATTATCAAGGAGAACATGCCAAACATGAATATATTACCACTCTGTATCTACAGTGAAATTCCTTGTAGGAAGATGTTGAGTGGGAGGAAATTAGCCTTGGGAGAGGTTAAAACAAACAACACATACACATGCATACTTTGGAACCAAATAAAAAGTTTCTCCTCTTCTAATCAGAAAATTTTACCCAAATTTCTTCCACTTAGACCCTCTTTATCATTTAGTTAAAGAAAGATCTAATAAAAGAAAGCAGTTTCAGCACTCCAAGTTTCAAATGCAGAGAAATTATAAACATGGTCCTACTTTAAAGTCATTTAACTTCAAAATGAATATCTAGGGCTGCCTTACACCACTTCTGTAAACAAGTATTTACTGGGCACCTATGAGGTGAAAAGCATTTGGCTAAGATCCTGGACGTATAAAATGTAAGATGTCCTGGTCCCTGTCTCCAAAGTTTGCAATCTGCTGTAGTTTTCCAACTGGTCAGTCAAAATAAGCTCAGGGGTTTGGGGATATTGGTCTTTTCTGCTTTCAAAGTGTCCAGACACAGCTTGGGGTGACTAGGAACCGCAAATTAGCTTGAGCTGCTTTGTTCTTTTACCCAAGTTTGGCATGCAGAACTTACCATCTTTCTGCCTGTCATGACACAGCAAGGAGAGAGACGGACAAACAAAAAACTGAGTGCAAGGAGAGAGAAGTGCTCAGAAGGGGCAACATCTCCATCAGAGCGCATTTTACCCAGAACAAAGCAGCTTCAGCTCAGGCTAAGTTTTGAAGGAAAGAGAAGCACTGAAGACAGGTAGAACAGAGGTCTCCAAACTAAGGACACATGGGCAAAACCACAGACGCATAAAGCAACACAACTGCCCTCACAGAAATGCAAGTACTTCTGCTCAAATGAGGGGCACTGGGTAGAATAGAAACAGCGGGAAGCCATGTAAGGACCCAGCTTGCAGAAGCAGCTAGCTCATGCAGCAACTACTGTGAGCACACCATTCTCACACTAACCTTAGCACTATGACAAGGCAACAAGGGATTTGAAGTAGGAAGTGACTGATCTAGGTGACAGTTTAGAAACACGCTCCACTGGCCATGGAGAGGATGGGTTGGACAAAGTCCAGATCAGAAAGCAGGCAGATGAGTCTGGAGGCTACAGATCAACCAGGAAAGAAGTGGAGACTGCAAAGTGCAAACTAAGTCAATGGCAGAGAGAAAATAATGTGTCCGGGCGCCCCTGCGGACTGCGGGCACACGAAAGTGGGGAGCTATCTCAGTGTCTGCCAGGAATTGCGGTTTGGTGGCGCCATTCCTACAGACGAACTTGAAGTCTTTGTTTAAAACGGGTGTATTCACCTGGGTTAATGACTTCACATTTTCTCATTCAAGTTATGTCTTTTATCTCACTTACCTAAATGGTGGCAAATAAATGCCAAAGCTGGGCAGAGAATAGACAGAAATATAATACTAGCTAACTTGACAATCTCATACAAGAGGTCTGCAGGCACCCCAGAGAAAATGATCAGGAAAAGAACTCACTGATGAAATTCCTTTACTTCAGTTTTATTTTGAATACACATGATGCTGAAGACAGATACAAGCAAAATTTAACTGAAAATAAAACCAGACATTGATTCCAAACTCCCCCTTCTTATTTCATATTTTTATTTTTAAAAAAATCATTAACCATTTGTTTAAATAGGAAAACATAATTCTACATACAGTCCATGATCCTTCTCATAAGACAAAGTAACTAGCCCACTTTCAAGAATGTAAGAATCTACAGGAAGTTACACATGCTCTCTCACTGGGATGCCATCCTATCCAGGGGCCCCCCTCCAGAGCTGCCTCATGCTGTTTAAACTTTCTGCCTCCAAAAATGGAATGAAAATAAACAACTTTTCTTTAAAGAAACATACTAATATATTAAAATGTTCTTTTTGAAGGATGTTATAGTTTTCTTATAGAAGAAAATATGGTAGAAACCACAAAAAATTATGGCAAGTCAGCAGGACAAATAGATGAATGTAGACAAAAATGGACATTCAAACATAGCATTATCTCACCTAACAAAGAAAAGCTACCCTGCACTTTTTTTCCAGATCGTTTTACAGTGAACAACATCCTTTTTGTTGATTTGTTGTTGGCTTTGGCTTGTTTGTTTTGGTTTGGTTTGGGACATGATCTTTCTTCTGGCCAGATTTGAGCCTCTTCACTCTCCAACTACCTGATGCCATCACACTGAACACAGATCTAAGTCTCATATGGCCTTGAACTTCCTGCGAAAACAAATGAAAGCAACTTCTACATTCCTGTGTTCAATCTTATACCAAGCCTCGAGATCCTTTCCTTCATTTTCTATAAGAAAAACATTACACACAAATATTTTTAATATCCAGGCATTCAGGTACTAATCTCTCTACAGTAAAGTAATTTTAAAACTGCTAAAAATCCATTCTGGAGGAAAATCAATTACTTCAAAAATGGATATGTAGCACATAAAGACCAGATTTAATGAATTGATTTACTTAGTACATAAAGACCAGATTTAATGAAAAAAAAATGTTGTTTAGGACAACTACAGTCATAAGTAAAATCTATTTGAAGCTAGGATTTGGACATGAGGATATCTGGAAGTTTAGTTATTTTTTCTTTACCAAATAATCTTAGAGACCCAGCTATAGAAGCATAGCTGGGAAGCTTTACAGCACCAAAGTAAGAAAAAACACGGGGGCAAAGAGTCTGTTTCTGAAGACAATACACTATTTCATGTTCCTATCATTTTCAGTTACTGTAGATGAGATCAATCAAATTACAACAATATTTCTGAATTGGGCTCTTAAAATTAACTATCTCAACAATTACTGAAACAATAGCTTAGGGGGATAGTGTTTTATTTTGAACAAGAATACTGCCTTGCTTCAATATGAGAGTCCTTGTACAATGTAACAGCACTGGCCTTCACATTTTGAGAAGTAAATCCGAACTCGTTCATAAAAATCAACCCAATATTATCGCTCAATGCTCCTTAGCAGTAATTTTGCCTCTTTTTTTTGTAATTTAGGAAGTTATTGTTCTAAATGGCAATGCTATATTGTAAAGACACATATGATTAAATTTGTCTAAAGATTACAAATTAAAGACAAAATTTACTGTCCTGCTAAACATGATCATATTACCTAGGATGATGGAAAAAATGATTTTTTTTTCCTCCCCTTCAGAACCTCCAAATGAGTCTCCAAAAAACTAGGGAGTTAAACTGCTGTTAAAATAAAGTGCAAATGATTTGAAAACACATTTTTAATTTTTTTTATTTTCATTCCTAGCTAACATGTAAATAGTAAGCTTATATCTATAACAGATTCTATTTAGGAAGATAAAGTGGAATCTAAATAGCTTCTTTAGTAACATGATGACTCAGCAGGAGAGAAAAGAGGGGGAAATCCTATAAAGTAAGGTACTGTACATGTTTATACAACGAGAGATCAGAGCAAAAAAGGAAACTGTGATTTATGACTTAGGAACTATTACAAACTACAAGAAAATTTATGTACAATTGAAAAAAAAAAGAAATCCATTTTGTCTCCCTGTATTTGGACTAATAAATTTAAAAATGCATACAACTCTGAACGTCTAAGTTTCCTTCAGCCTGACAAACAAAACAAGAGAAACCATATGACCAAAAATAAACTATAAAAATAGATTATTATTGATTCATTGCCATTTCTGCAACACTTTCCTTAAGGAACCTGAAACAAAGGAGACAGAAGGGCATCATTTTCTTTTAACTTTTTAACTGTGCTCTTCATTTACCAGAACATCGACTTCCTTAAGTTTCCATATTAGTTTAATTCTATTTTAAATTTTAACCGCCTCTCCAAATATGAGATTTTTTTCAAATGCACAGAATGACAATCTTGCCAAATGTGCATTTAATCTGCATGTTTCTGCAGACAAGTAATAAAGACACCAGTGCTATTAGCATAATCAATACGCAATTTACAGAGCTACCCAGACAGAACCGAAAGGGAACGTGTATGCCATTCTTTTCCTAACTATAAATGAGTAGTTCATTGAAATATGTTCCCACTTATGTCGTCTCAGTCTTGACTTGTCAAAATAATGTGATAATATATGAAATATTTTATACATATGCTATATATAAGCATATTTTTAAATGATTATTCATTATCAGATAATCTCCAAATCTAGTGGAATCAAGTAAATCAATTGCTCATAAGGGAGACTGGCTGATAAATCAACACCCATATACATTCGCTTTTTTTTCTTTAGCATGTGATTTAGTAAGCAGAAATGTGTGTGCATGTGTGTGTATGTGTGGGTGTGTGTGCATGTGTGTGCATGTACATACGTATGCACACACACATCAGATATACAACTTTCAGTAAATATATGTAGGGGGCCTTGGTGTTTGCAGAGGTAAGCCAAAGGGCCAGTGCTTACATTTTCTAAGAGCCAAGGCTCATCTTGTTTTTAAGGTTTTGTTTTGTTTTCTATGGTCCTGGGGATGAAGCACAGGGCACTGCATATGCTCATGCTAGGCAAGCACTCTTCCACGGAGTTAGTCCCCAGCCCTCCTCTTAGTCTCTAAAATAGTAAAAGAAAAAGAAAAAAAAAAAAAAAAAAAACCTCATCTGATCAATCCTACAGTAGCTGCTTATAATTTTTTTAAAAATTTGTGCAACTTTACACTTTAGCCAACACTACAAACAAACAAAAGAGCATGTGCCATCTCAAAAATACTGTAAGACAACAGAATTAGAGTCATTTTTTGTTTTTTTCCAGGAATAGTAGCAGGTCCTTCCTGATCCTCTGTACAGACATCAATGGTCCTTTAAAGTTCAGCCCATGGCTTTCAGGCTGGCGGGATGCCTTAACTTGCTATAGGGAATATGAATTTGGATTTTTGCTAGCTGCTTCACACCAGACATTTGACACAACCAATGTGGCTCTCCCTAAGTCAGATGCATGGCTATGCTTTGGCAGGCCCAACCACCACTCACTTTTTCCTATAACTCAGGCTGGTGGGCTCCACCCCAGCAAATCTTCAGATTCTGAGTGAGAGCATCAAGAGAAAGACTTCTGAAAAGCTCCTCAGCTTTTGCATTCAGAGATTTCACCAGCAAAGGGGAAAATGTTCCCACATCGCTCTGCACCTTTCCCTTCAACCACTAAAATGCCTCTAAGATCAGCTTCCAAGGCCATTTAACTCTTTCATCAGAAGCCAAAGCTTTTAATTATACAACTGCAGATTTGTCAGGTTCCTCACGCTTTCAAGGCTATGAGGTCAAGTCTTAATTTTTTCTTGTAGAAGACACCTTCAGGAAAGGTGGATGGGATAGGGGAACAGCACCCAGATATAAACAAAAGGGAACAGCAGAGACCTGGTGACTGGAGCATTATTCTACCTCTTGGTTTTGTCACTGGCCCTGGGAGCATTCATTTGAAAACTGTGGGATTGAAGACAGCTCACTTCCAAGTCAGAAGTCCACATTTTTCTTCTGTTTCAGCCATGCGAATTGGATTAACCCAGTGTCTCCACCTCAGTTTTCTCACTGATAAACAGGGTCAATGACAAGTAGCACAGGATTCACACAAGGCCAAATAAAGGCACAGTATCTCTGGAAACGAGGGCACGAAGGCAAACTATTTGCCAAAACTATAAACTCAACTCTCCACTGGTGCCATCATCATCTTCCATGGTACAGATGGTTACTAACAATTAAACACACAAGTTCCAACAATGGTTACTAGGGGCTGGAGATTTAGCTCAGCGGCACAGTGCCTGCCTGGCAAGTGCAAGGTCATGAGTTCGATTCCTGGTACTGGAAAAAAAACAACAACAACAAAAAGATCCTATCTCCTATCTCAAACAATGGTTACTAAGAATTGACATAAAAGTTCACAAAAGAAGGGAAATTTTCTTTTCCAAATGAAGAGGCAAAGCAGTCACAAAACTGTGTGTCCCCTTCCCACCAAGGACTTTGCAGAAAACTCGAAGAAAAGGGAAAATGCACGATCCCTAGCTTCCCAGAAAATTCATCCGTAATAGAAGGTGACTATCAGTTAGAAACTTGATGTGAGTCAGAAATCTGTTGAACGGTTCTATGAAGTAGACTCTTTGCCTGTTATCAGTAAGAAAACTGAGGCTTAGTAAACTTTGATAACATCAGGATGCAATCACAGGTCCATCAGGCAAGGGTTGCACCTTGTCCACTCACTGTGCCATACTGATCGTGCACACAGGATCAAAAGCTCGGGGCACGGACAGCTAAAACCAGAATAGGGAAGGTAACTCTCACATAGCAGTGACCCATGAGTTTGGTTTTGAAAGCCTTCCTTAGTCTACAGGATGCACAACCATAGGAGATAATTTCCAGAATTAGAAAACAAGAAACCTACATTGTCACCTTGGTCTGTCATGAGATCATGGTATAACACAGAACATGATATGAAAGCTCTCTGGAGTTTGGAAGTGAACTGGGAGGGGGGGGTCACCACTAGTGTCCCCTCGGCAACACTATCCCATGATCTGCATCCTTTTTTCTTCTGTCTGCTCCTTTGCTTCTTCTTCCTAAGACATTCATCCCCAGCCACGGCTGACCTTTCTGAAAACGACACTACCACCGAACCTGATGCCCTTTTGAAAGTGTTTTCTAGAGTATCTACATTAAATGATCCCAAAGTGGAATTTTCTCTGTCACTTGCTATCATTTGAGGATATTCCACTCATTAAAAGTGGCCTCTCACAATCCTCCTGGCTCTCCCCACTCCAATTTTCATTACTATTTCTCTCACTTCATTTAGCATTAAGGTTGAAAGCAAAAGGATAAATGGATATTTGAAAGTCATCTGATTGGATATATGAAGGTTTTAGACTTTGTCTGTATAGAAAGTCAACTTTATGACAATTATCACTTAGTTAAAATAAAAAGAGAAGATACTGTCTACAAAGAGTATCACCAGGCAAATGAGCACCGAGGTCAACCAGCGGGCACTGGCAGGCTGGGTCTGTAAAGCCCAAAGGGACAGCAATGACAAGCAATCTGGGAGTGGGACAGGGTGATTTCATAGACCACACAGAGAGCAGAGGATTGGACATTGAGCAAGCAGGGGAAAGTAAGGAGAAATAAAAATAAAGCCAATGGAACAGTTAGGAGTTACAGAACGGAGAAGAAATTAACCCATTTATATCAAAGGTTGCAAGTTTTTTTTAATTTTTGCATGAAATTCATGTATATTACTTAAAAAAATTGAAATGAGAATTTGAAGAGAAAAAAATTATTATGTTCTACTGTTACAGACATTCCAAACATGAAACACTAGGCACTGAAGGGTTAAGAGGGGACAAATTTCAGACAACTCGCCTTCAAATAAGATTTCAAAGAAAAGGAAAATAGTGGCTAGACACAGCCCTACAGGGACCAGTGTTAACAGCCACTCCGCAGACACATTCCCAAATTGTCCCTCGATTTTCACACTGTACCCACAGGTGCTTCTGGACCATGTAAAATCCTTCTCTGAACCTAGAAGAAAATCCTTCTAAACAAATTTACTGATGACTGAAACGATGTAGAAAATCATCCCCTCCTTTGGTTAATTCTTTCGTAAACTCAAGCCCAGATTTACCTTTTTAATTTAAGGATTATTAATAAATCTGCTATGATTAAACTTTGTAATGATATGTGAATTATTTGTCTCTAGTTCCTCTCTCAAGAATAATTAGACTACCTTTGCAAATTAGCGTTTGGCCTTTCTGTGAAGAACTTAAAAAGACACCAGCCTGACTTACCAAAAAGATGGCAGAGGCTCTGAAATTAATTAGTTTCACTTTATGCTTCCATTATCTTTTAATTGGAATTTCTTGCAGGAATTTTTCTCTCAGAGTTCTCTCTCTACTGGCAAAGCAAAGCCGGAGTTCAGTCGGGATGGCTCTCTTGGCCAGGGCGAAATGCTAGCTTTAGCAGACTGAACCCTGCAAAGACTAGTGAGAACCCCACCCTCACTCTGTGCCTCCAGACAGGCCTCATGAAGGGCTGTATTCAACCACACAGGTGTCTGGCCTTCCCTGCTCTTCAGCCATAGCAAAAAAGAACTTTCTAGAATAGCGAAGAGTTGCTTAGCAGAAGACCTTTGAGAGTAAGAACAGAAAATATTTACACGGCACTCCATATCTACCAGGTACTAGTCTAGGAGCTTACCAGAATTAACTCTTCATTTTCACAACAACACTATGGATTAGGTACTCCTATTTCCCTCAATTACAAATACAGAAGCTCAAGGAGAAGTGTTGTGACAATTTGCCCAAGGTCGACCAGACTGTAAGCCTGCTTTTAGCTATCACAGGTTATTTTCCTCATTTATTAAATATTTGCTAAGCACCTTAGTCTATTTCCAGAAATACTCTGATGGGCTAGTGACACAGAGGTGGGCATGAGGAGACAAAACCCTGAAGCCACTTTAATGGGGCAATATAGAACTAAAAGGATTAGAGGGAAAAAACTTTTCATCATCAGGCAAAAAAAACCATTAGTAACAAGAAAAAGCAGTGGCGACACTGAAAATAAAATTGTTAAACTCCGGTACAGCAGAGGAAAAATAATTCCCACCCACAAAAAGACAAACTAGGGGAAATGTCTGCAACACAAGTCAGACAAAGGACTAATTTTTTTAATGATAAGAGCTGCTCTTTCAAATCCAAAGACAAAAGCCCAGGAAATAAAAAGGCAATTCATAGAAAACAGAAATACAGTTTATAAACATTGTCACACAGATGCTCAATCTATCTAGTAATTACAAAAACGTCCATTAAAGTGTCAACGAAATAGCAGTTCATTTTTTTCACAAATTGCACTAGTAAAAATAAAGTATTTAAACATGAGCACTCTAACCCTGCCGCTAGCAGCAGTTTGCACTGAACCTACTTCTCTCTGTGGAGGGCACATTGGCAGGATCTATCAAAACTTTAAATATACATTCCCTTTGTTTCATTTTTATAAACTTGCCTCACATACCTAATAAACTAAAGCAACAGTAAATAGCAGAAACATATGGATGACCACCGGTGGGGGGAGGGCTAAATATTTGGCAGATCATTCAGTGGATCTTGTGGAGTTGTTACAGCCACAGGGAGAGGTCCTAACTGCAGGTATGGAAGGGTTGCTAGCAAATGCATGGCTATGGTTTGGATATGGTTTGCACCTGGCACGTTCGTATGTCGGAAGCCTGGCCACAGGTGTGGCAGTGTTGGGGCAGTAGGACCTTAAAGAGGTAAGGGTTACTAGAAAGTAATTAGGAAAAGAGGATTGATGGTGGTGTTCCACGACGGATTAGTTCTTGCAAGAGCAGGTTGTTTTAAACTGAGGCCACCACATGCCTTGGCTCCTTTTCCTTTATTTCTCTGGTGTGTTATAATGCAGGCAATGACCTTGTCAGGATGCCAACGCCATGCTATCTGGCTGCTAAAGCCGTTGGATTCATGAGCCAATGAAACCTCTTCACCTCATAAGTTACCCAGTGCTGTATGTTTTGTTATAGCAACACTAAGTGAACTAAGACATATATTTAGAGAAGAACACAACACAGGGAAACCCTAAGAGTGGTCCAGGTGACTGCCAGGATTACTGCTATATATCCTCTTTCTCCCTAAATAACTGTGAAGCAGATATTTAAAGAACAGTTGGAAGGAGCAACATATTATTAGCCTGTTCAGGGAATGGGTGTATCTCAGTCTGACCTGGCTTGGAAAGTTATGTGCATGGTAGCAACAGATGGATTCAAACATCCTCTCTTAGACGAACTGCAGTTTTGTTTTGTTTTTATTTTCTAAACAATACTATCTCAACTAGAAACCACAGAAAATGGGTAGGAGACTTGAGTAGAAGATGAAAAAAAAGTACTAGTAGATCTATTACTGTTTTTATAATCTTCTACAGTTGTCTATGTAAGTTTTTAGTGAAAGAATATGCTACTGGATTGGGGCTGGGGATTTAGCTCAGCGGCACAGCGCCTCCCTGGCAAGCACGAGGCTGTGAGTTTGATTCCCGGTACTGGAAAAGAACAAAAAAGAGTATGCTACTGGATTGATGATGCACTGTCATATTTTAGTATTCACTAAGCTCCTTGATATGAAACTGTGCTGAAAATTTGCAAAAATCATTAGAAAAATCATGCTATGTATCTGTATATATTTTCCTATGTATCTACATGACAAAATAAAGTAACAGTGAAAATGCCTTATGATACTAAAATGAATGCATTTATCCAGTATTCAGGGAATATTATGGGAATTAAAATAAATCCATATATTTGGGTAAGTAAATAGATCAAAATAATGAAAAACTCCATAACATATCTATAACTGTAGATAGTTTAGAGTGGGGAAAAAAAATTAAAGCTGCCCAGGCCTTGTATACAAGTTGCCAGCTATGTGCAAATAATTTGAAAAGGATGCAACTTGTGTGAATAACAAGTCCACTAGTACTGTAGAGCTACATACAATCTGGAGTGAACATTATGAGGCTCACAAAGAATTGCCTAAGATGTCTTCGTGGACTGTTAGTTCCATGAACCCCATGAGCACTTGGGTCAGATTTGTTCATGTCTCCTGAGAACCTGACACCTATCTGGAGTTCAATAAAAAAATTCCTCTAGAATGCATTGCCATACGCAGTATTTTTTACTCCAAAACATATTAAACTTTAGGCTTGGCTTGAAAGTGCTTCATCCAAACCAGTGGTGGCAAACCTCCGGCACGCGTGCCTCAGCAGGCTGTCTGTATCACTGAAACTCTAACAGGTTTGCCATCACTGCTCTAGAGCCTTTTCTGAGCTCACTGATCTCAGTTAAATGTTCTCATTAACACTCAGTGCTGTCCCTTCACAGAACCCTGTAAGTAACGTGCTCCCACTACTTGGCTGCCATAGCCACACGGACAGTGTGTGTCTCCTTCACAGCCTTCCGCCTCCTAGCACTCCTAGACTTGCAAAGGATGGATGTGCGGCAAATATCTGGTAAATAAAAAAAATGACTGAATCAATGCATTTGTTTGTGCATTTATTACTTACATTTTGAGTATGGGCATTCAAAGAACAGGGACACCAAACTGTGTTCTCAGAAGGCATATAGACAGACCAGAAAACCAACTTGGTACCACATGTCCTAAAACCTATGAAGTACAAGGGGGGCTATTAAAGAGAAGGATCCATTCTTAACTCAGGGTCAGAAAAAACCTCCTATAATATGTGAATGGAGTTGTAAGAAATGAAAAATCTATTCAAGACCTTATTATTGTACAAAAAAAACTAGCAAAGGCCCAAGAGAGTCCAAGAAAAGATTCAATGTGAAACTGTGGACTTGTAGCTGCATGAAAGTAATACCAGCATTTGGACAAATGGATGAACACGAACTGAAGCTGACTGGACAGGATAAATCAAACTGAGTCACAATACCATTCTTAAACAACACAATTTTACTCCGAACCACCGGCTCAAAGTTATTCCACTGCAGAAACATACCCGAGACCCAGGTAAACACAGGTTGACCACATATACATATACATACACATACACGTGCGCATACAATACCCACACGCTTCCAAACCAAAGCGGGAGCTGCTCCTGGCTGCTCCAGTGAGACCTGACACACCCTTGTGAGGCGACTCAGTGACTAGTCCATCTCACTTAGAAACTGCCAAGTGTTCTGTCGAAACTCCAGGACTTGAATGGAACGAGGTTCCTTACAAAGGCACTGCGAATGGTTTGGTGCATAATTCATGCCTGCTTCTATATAACTGCTTAAACAGTGCTGGGGGTATCTTGACAAGAAATCACTGTGGAAACTGAAATCACCTGACCTTTGTGGAGATTTTTGGCCAGTCTTTCTCTTTGTTCTATCAGCTATACCTCAAACAACTACATAATTTAAAAGTATGCTGGCCTCATTAATATGAATTATTAATCAAATTGCAAGAATCACAATTCCTCAATAAGAGAATCCAGGATGTTGAACCTCAAAAGGAAGTCAAAAGTCATGGGAGTCTTCATTTCACTGGTGAGAAATGCAGTGATTTTGGCTCCATGGAAGTTCAGTGAGTGCTTCGTATAATTCAGGCACCTGGCTAAGCGCTCTCCCAGCCTCGGGACAGGGGCCCAGACATAGCTAGGAAGCTACCTGGGAGCCTTGCAGTCCATTAAACTCACACTGGGTTTTAAATATGCATATCAGCAAGTATGAGAAACAGTTACTTGTAACAGAAGCTATAAAATGGTGTTATTATCTTGTAATGGTTTTATTTTGAAGATTAAATCTTTGGTATAATGATGCCATACTCATGCAAATGACCTCTGTGATGTCAGAAGAGGCAAAAGGGATTTCACAGGGATCACCTTTTGCTTTGGTCAGTTACACTCCCCATCACCATTCACTCCAGCACTCACACTTTTGATCGTGAAAACCACCATGACACCCAAGATCATTATCCCTAAATTGCCTTACACTTAAGAACCATGATTCCATAAAAGTTTATCTCGAAGCATTCACCTATCTCTCAGGGGAAAAATAATCTAACTTGGACACTACAGACTTTTCAGTACCAACTTGCTGCATTTCCTTGTATTGTGTGTCTGTGTGTTTAATGGAATTAATTCCTGGGGACTTGCTTCCCCTCAATTTTGTATAGCAGGGATTCCTAACTGTATATTAGCTTGGCTTTTTTAATATCAACATCATACATATTCTCTGAGAAAATTTAATTATCATACAGGATGTCACAAATTCTTTGAAAATTACTTACAAGCTCAAATTACATTTATTATCATGCAATTAATTATCAAAAGTGCTATCTAGATATTAGACAGGGTAAAACATATTATAGCACTAATCACCAAAATAGTTGACAATATCCTCTGTGTTGTATTTAGTAATTTCAATGGAAGTAGACATGTTTACTTTTAGATTATATGAGAAAACTAAGATCACCATTCTTAAAAAGTTCAGCTCATCACACATTTGATGCCAAAAATGGTTTTGAAACTCATTTCATCTGCTTCAATTGATCCAGTTCAAACAACACATGATATATATGTACCTTCAGCTCCACACTTACATAATTACCTTCCAACAATTAGAAACCATTGCAAGGTACTGTGTTTTAAATCTCATCCAGTTTTCTAGACTATAAGCTTCATTACAGCAAGACTTACTTTTGTTTCACTGACAAGTAAATCTTTAAACAGCAGGGTGTCTGGGACTGAATACTGTAAGCCCTGAGTTATGGGGGGTAACTTGCTAAATGACAAAATAAGCCCCCTTGTGTTACAGAGAGGAAATCTGAATCTCAGAGAACTGAGGATAAGTAGATTGCCACAACGCACACAGCAATCAGAGCTCACCCCTCTGCCCTTTGCACTCTGCAACCATCTCCCTACTGACCCTCCTATCCAAGTCACAATATTTAGGACAATAACTAAGTGTTTGTTTTTATTCTCAACTCTTTCCAGGAATTACAAATGCATTCCCTTGAGTCTGCAGTTCTTCTTGCCCTTAGTCTCGTCTGCAAAACTCGGCACAGTGTACGCTGACAGCCAGAAACCCCCCCACAGACAGGAACTTCAGACCACACATCAGCTGACGATCACAACGCTCAAGTCAGCTCCTGCTCCTCCCACTAACAGTTCTGCTTTGGCTTTGTTAGGACTGAGTGGAGCGGTGTTGGTGGATACTTCATTGCCTTTTGCCTTTTCTAACGTATAAAAATAAATAAAAGACACTGGTGATAAAAAGCATATGTCTATTAAGCAAAACAAGGGAGAAAAGTTAAACCATTAGGAATGCTGAAAACAATATTTAGTCTTGCACAGGCACTTCCTGGACCTAGTCTGATTCTCTTATGAAGAAAAGATCACATAAGAAAGGCTGGAAATTGTTTCTAAAAGTCAATACATAGTTTAAAGCAGTAATTGGTGTAATACTTTTTTGAGTCCTGGTCACAGAACCCCCTACAGCACAGCAAGTTATAGTTCACCTTACGCACTTCTCACCTTTAACAGGTTTTCACAGATGTACTGTATCTTACTAGGGGGGACTGTCCATAGCTGGTAAAAATATTTTCCCTGCCAGGTAACCAAGTTTCCAGCTTGAAATATCCTTCACAGCACACATAGGATAAGAAAGTTTTGCAGGGGGAAAGCCAACAATAGAAAAGAAAGGAAAAGGTAATAAAATTAGTGAAATAAGAACAGAGATTTTTAGTTTCTAAAGGAAATTATATTCCTCACAATGACACCAATTTTTATTGGGAAAATCTAATTTCTCCCTTAAGAATTGATTAACAATATGGATTTGCTAAATAGAATGTATTTCTTATAAAACATTAGATTATGTGTATGTGCACATGACATATATGTATATCTCACAAGGTGTTGAATTAACAGAGGGACCAAAATCTTTTGGTTTCACATATACAATATTCTTTTAAAAACTATGGTTGAAATATAAGAATGCAATTCCAATAAGCTGCACTATTATGAAAATGTATATTCTAAATGTCAATCATTCAACCTTACCCAACCTAGGAGGGTTACCCTTATGCATGAATACCACAGTTGTGCTTTCCAAACCAAATCATCCTCATCTGAAAATAAGACTTAAAAATAACACATAGCCAACACACACACACACATACACATACAAATGGCAGACTCACATATATATTTTTCAAAGATTTTTCAAAGCATTTGCTGTCCCATGGAATTAAAGTATATGGTGCCTAAAAATAATTTTTAAAGTATGCATTCATTTTTTTTTAATCTTTGAAAAAAGGGGAGTTCTAGACCGTCTTATCTGAACCTAGATTTTTTGAAATGACCAAATTATAAACCCCTGCTATTAGACATCTAGAGTAGAAATGTCAACTGTGGTATGTGCTGCTCTAATAATGATACCCCCAAGATCAACCCAGCACTTGCAGGGGTGACAGGGTCCCCAGGCAGCTAGATAACTGCTGCTTGATCATTATCCCTGCTAAAAGTGAAGCTACTGAAGTTTTAAAGAATTCATATCTTACTGAATTTCTTTCATCTCTAATAATCACTAAACTAGCATAATTACTTGTACTAGAGGTGGAATGTGATACATGCTAAAAGCCCAAGCTGCCTAAAATTAAAGTTTCTTTATTTTTTTTTTTTTTTTTAAGCCACGATTCTACTTAGTTTTCAAAGATTTATCTTGTGTCAGGCTTTTATGTCAAGAGTTGCATAATTATTTAAACTATTTAAAAGCCTTTCTTACATTATTTGATTAATACTATAACAGCACTACTTAAATTTGCTAATGTTAACTTTAATGTTTAAATTTTAATTGCTTTGTAATAATACTGTCCCAGAATACATTTTAAATCAGACAAGTACACTTTCATTACAACAAAGTATACACATTCCTAGCCAGCATACTATGTGACCTCCAAATTTAAAAAAAGAATACATTTCAAACTTAATTGAAATGGGATTAGAAAGTTGCATGCACTCCTCCCCCCGCATACTCCCCCAACTAACTTTGACCTTTGACAGCACACCAGGAATCAATGTAGAAAAAATATTAAATACATCTGCAAAAATACTTTGCTAGAGGTTTGATTCAGGATAACTGCCTTTGTATCAAAATCTCAATTCCAAAGCATGCTTTAACATATTACTTAATGATAACATTTACATTTTTAACAGGCCATAAGGCTGTAAAATATGATGTAAATATATGGTGAGTCTTAAAATCATTTTCTCTCTTAAAAATAACTAAAACTTGGAACATATTATCCCTTTAAAACAAGCCATAAAGAATGTATTCTACGGCAACCAAATTAATAGCATTAAACTAGCAATGTGAATTCTGTCAGAAGAATTAATAAAGCACAGTAATAGGAAAAACAGACCTTTCATAAAATTCTTAACTGATCTGGGTAGCCTTGCTCTTTTCTACTATCAAGACCTTTTTCTCCTTATTTCACGTTCTTACACCAAAATGAAAACTCAAGCAAGTATACTTGATAGGATGTTTCAACTTATGTCAACAAGTTTTTCACTAGAATCTATCAGAGCAACCAACCCTTCTAACCAGACTTCCTTTAAAAATAAGAGCACAGGGTTACAAATGTTCCTATAAGATGAAAGGAAATCCACAAATATGCTACAAAGCCTGCACTGATTTAAATAAGCAAATAAAAAGAACGAAGTATAATTACTGGAAGCAAAAAGTTGAAAATTTCTGTCATCACTGTTAGACGTCACTGCTGTCAGTAAGAATAACAACAATGGATTTTAAGGGACAGGAGAATATTCTGGCAAAACAAAAAAGAAAAATTATTAACAGCTTGCTTCATAAAAAGCTGCTAATCTCAAATCCCTTTGTAATTTCATTTTTGCTTATATGCTTTTATGTTCAATATCCTATTTTTTGCCCTTTTTTTTTTTTTGGCTGGATGAATAAAAGCCAACAATCCACTCATGCATCAAACAGATGTTTTTGTTTTTAAGGCCAAGTGGAATCCTATGAATCTGTGCGCCCTCCTTTTAAGAAGATGTTCCCAGAATCGCTGAAATGGTGAGACGGGCATTCTGGAAGCAACTTACTGGACCATCAATTCTGGAACTTGGACTAGCACTCGTGGGATCCTTGCCAACTGTAATTGCTGTTTTTGTTTATTTCAGATTGTCTACTGATTGGACTATAATCAATTTAATGACTTCAACATCTAGTCAGTATAATTTAGAGGTGGTGGAGGAAAGAAATAGTCACTGGTTGATAGATGAATTGAAGTACAACCGCAACTGTCAGGAGGGGGCATGAATGTCAAACTCTGAGCTGTGCGCTATTCCCAACAACCAGGCTTCCTGGAGTCCAAATCTAAAACAAAAAGCAATCATTTCTGTGTGCCAAATAATTAGTAGAGTATTTTGCCTTCACAATGTGAAAAGGAGTACTGATGTACTTGTGTGTGTGTGTGTGTGTGTGTGTATGTCTTAATGTTTTTAAACTTACCTTAAGACCCAATTATAAAAAGGGAATCATGTTTAATCTACCAAATATAATTTTCATGAAAAAGCCATTTAGTAATTTTTAAATTAAGAGTAAAATACTATACTGTCTTTAGGCAATTGTCTTATTACAGAACGCTCAGGTCTTTTTTTCTTTTTTTTTTTTTTTTTTTTTTCTTTACTATGGCATCATTTCCAAAACCAAAACTGAATCTCTAGTGGAAAGGTTAAATTTTTACAGAAATAAAACACATTGGAGTGTTAGGGAAATAGTTTTTCCCCTTTGGTTATACTTTGTCTGTCTACCTATAGAAATATATATCTTGACTTTGAAAAAAGAAAGAAAACATGTGTTTAAATAAAAACGGGAATGTAATGTTTCCATTAAATCTCGGGCCAGTGTAAGCTCCCTGTGGTGACTTTTTTAACACCTACAATTTCTAGAGCTTTTCCGCTACAGAATGCAGCCTTATAGATAGGTTTTTCTGACTTTCAAAAGGTCTGGAACTTAAAATCCACTGCCTTTTCATTCATATTCTATAATTTACATATCTTCCTGAAACTGTGAGCTGGGTTTCTGCCACTTCATTATATTTCTAAATAAATTACTTCTCTTTTAAAAAATATCTCTTATAAGTACAAAAGATGGTAAATGGGAAAAAGGTCAATCAGAAGTGTGATAACTTCAGAATGTGCCAAGTTACAAAGGGTTAGCTACTTTGACAGCCAAGTTAAACAACTCACTCTGGACCTCTCTTTCTTCCTAGTCCCCACCATTTTTCTCTAGAGGTTGCTGGTATAGGTTTATGAACACCTGAGGATCCAGATATCCTAATTGTGGCTTGTGTTTAACTTGGCCATTTAAATGACTGAGCACTCCCCTCTTCTCTCTCCTTGCTTTATAACTTGGCTCTTCCTGAATATATCACACCTTTATGCAGTAGACGACTTTTTCCTTCTTACAATGCTTTCTGGACTTGATTTCAGAAAAAAGAATTGATTGTTATCAGGTAAAATGGCTGGGAAGCTTCCATCAGAGAAGCACCACAAGAAACAGAATAAAGAGCCAGCAAGAAAATAGAAATAGGTCACAATTGACCAATTTGATGCAACTGATTTGCTGCCTCTAAAAATAAGCTGACAGCAGAACTACGTTCAGCCAGGTAATCTACTCACATACCATTGTCTACTCCCAGGAATTGAGACAAATATCCAAATAACACAAATAGGGCAGAAGGGGACTTGTTTAATTGTCTGCCTAACCCTATAAATACTGCCTTTGCTTCACTGTTCCATTAAACAGAGGGGTCACTCTGAAGATTCGTAGCAAAAGGACAGAGTATGTTTCTTGACTCACTCTGATGGGATTTTAATGCTAGGGCTTAGGGTAGTAGGAGGGTAAGGGCATTTGTTCCATGTTTCAAAATATATTTTGCAACTTTCACAAATAGAAGAATGAATCTTTTCAACATTTAACAGTTTTAATGTACTTTAGAGGAAGTAGGAAGCCCAACCAGGCACACTCCTGCAGGCAGAAACATGGCACCCACACTCAGGGGCTGGGCTACTGGGACAAGTATCCATACTCGAGTACACTGCCAACAAAAAAGCCCTGCGTGATTTTACAGAACAATTATTCACTCAGAGTACTAAATCTGTGAGAATTCACAAAATCATTTCATTTGCTAGTAGAAATTTCCTATTAGTCTGCATTTTTCATAAGCATTTGATTAAAATCTCCAAACTTAACTGTTGTTTTCATGTTTTTAACCTACCTCATGTAAACTAATCTTCTGAGGTACAAGCTTCAATGATATCACAAGCTATATCAGAAATATCATGTAAAACGCTGTTTAAGAAATAGTAAGGGAAAGTTGGGGGCTGAATGTAGAACTTTGTTTTATTTAGCGGGGCACATTGCATTTTTATGGCTTTCAGTGCCTGGCTATTTTATGGTTTCAAGCTGGTTATAAACTAATCTGCATTTTTTATGTACTGCCATTCACCCAGCAAAATCAGAATTTCTATCTCTTAATTGCAAAACTCCTAATCGCTTCTTCATAATCAGTTCTTCTGCCTTCCTGCCTCTGCTGACAGCAAAGCGTTGCTCATTGCTTACTACTAGTGATGCCAGAATATTTGTCATTATAACTCCTCCCTAGCTTTTCCAGGATCCAAGTGTGACCTTCTGAACAATGTAATGGACAGAATCCACATACTGAGAACACCCCTAAAACACACTCTGTTAAAAATGGAGATCCTTCCAAGATACTGAAGGGCTAGGTATCTAAAAAGAGACATACAGAATGCCAGTTTACCTCTTCAACCCCGCCACTAAATATCACCATTACTCATCTGACAGAGCTCATTCGAATACGTCTTTTTACAGGCAAATGTGTACCCTGAAGAAAAACAAACCAGCTCTTCAGTTAGGACTGTGTTATCTTTATTCTTGCCTCTGGGCTTTCCCCCAAAGCTCAGCCAGCGTACCTGAGGCCAGTCCCTCTTTTTAGTAGTCCTCTAAGCAACTGATGGGGAGATCCACGCCCACACGGAAAATGGAAGCTAAATCTTTGTTTTTTAATGTAAATATTTCATTTAGAGCTTGGCAGCTGAATCGGGGATGCTGTGTCTCCGTGCCGGAGATATCTGGCTAATTTTGCAACATGACAATAAAACAAAAGAAGAAAACGCCCTTTATTCCTTTTCACTCGCTTTTTTTTCTTATGAACCTAAGAGACACACAGGTCTGGGTCCCAGGTATTTTGCAGTCTGACTTACTCAAGACTGCCTGGCAAATACCGCCAAATGATGGCTTCACTTAACTGTCCCCCAAATCCTATCCTACGTGCATAAGAAATCCTCTTGAAGCAGCCCGGGGAACACAGGCTTTCACCACCAAAAGAACTTTCACTGTGAATTCCTTCCAAAGGCAGGTGAACCGAACGCTCGGAAACTGCAAAGAAGCAAAACTACCAATTGTGCAAACTTTAATAAACTTCTTGGTTTTGTTTCTGATAAAAAGCCTCCCAAATTCCTGCATGAGGGTTCGGAAGCTTTTCGGAGCCCCGTAAGCGGGACTGACACTGAGCGCTACCCTATTCAACTCCGAAAGTTCTTGTTTCCAAGTAACTAGGAAGAGACCTGCCCTCGCAACTTCGCTCCCAGCTCCACGTTACTTTTAAGGAAGCCGAGACTCCGGGCAAGCTCCACCAGCGAGCGTGGTCCACAGCTGCCCTGCCTGCGCCCCGTGCACACCCGTGGGTTCCTTTGGTCACCACCATCACTTGTATCTTTCAGGCCCTGGGTCTTGGTTTGCCCAGAAAATGTGTGGCCCACGTGAATGTAAATCAGCCCCAACACTGCGTCAAGACACATGTCAAAGATTCACCTCCTTTTCAAACTCAAAACTTCTCCTGTGCTTGGGGTGTGGGGGGAGCAAGCTTTCCAGACTGAGGCCCTCCCCCACGCGTCCCTTCCCAAGAGAAGAAAGGGCTTTGTGTATGCGCGGAGGGCTCCGTTAATGGACTTCGTAAATACACCTCAGCCGGCCCCGAGCCTGGGGCGCCGGGCTCTGGCCACCCCCGCCCGGGCAGGCAGCGGAGGCGCGAGACCCGGAGCAGGAATCCGGCCCGGGAAGCCCGGCCGGGCCGCGGAGGAGGAAGAGGATGCTGAGCCGCCGGGGAGCTGGGGACGGGGCGGGGCCGAGCCGCGCGGACCTCGGCGGGACCCTATGGGTCCCGGCGGGCGCTGAAGCCGCCCTTTGTCCTCCGCCACCAGGGTCGCGGGGACCCCGGCTGCCTCCGGTTGTCGCACCCTCGGCCTCGCCCCGATTTCCCGCTCCGCCCGCCCGCACCTCCTCCGGTCCTCGAGCGCGGCGCCGCCGCTGCCGCCCGCCCTCCCTGCTCCGGGCCTCGGAGCGCCGGACCTCGGGGCTCCCCGCGGCTGCCCGCCCCCGATTTCCTCGGGAAGGTGGAAGAGGAGGAGGAGACCGCCACGTGACTCTCCTCGCCACATTCCACCACAGCCGCCCGGATCGATAACTTCAGTGCCCCCTACCCCCCACTCCGCCGCCGCCGAGTGCACCCCAAAACCCTACACACGCGCCCGCAAACTTCCCTCTCCAGCGAGGACGAAGCGAGCTAGACCCCTCCGCCAAAACCAGAGGGCTGGCAGGGACAGCGCGGAAGAGTGGGGGCGAGGGGCAGCCAACTTTCTCGAATGGCCCAGGGGGTCGTGGGCACCCGAGCCCAGGTCCCGCTGCCCAGGTCCCTGGCCCCGGTTTGTTTACAGCGCGGCGCGGCGCGCGGAGCAGAACCCGAGCGCGCGGGGCGCGGGGCGCGGCGGGGAGGAGCGGCGGCCGTTGTGTCCTCGCCCTGGCGCGGCCGGGACCCTCGGCCACGTTTCTAAAGATCGGGGGCTGCTCCCCCTCTCCGAGATGACTTTTTTTCTTCTTCCAAAGAAAGGAAAAAAGAAGCACCGCACGGTTTTGCATATTTATTCTTCGCGAAAATACACAACAGAAACTTTTCCCTCCAGCCCAGATGTAGATCTCAGACCGGGGATGGCTTTTTTTTTTCCGTCCCCCTTCCAGATCAGGATGATTTCGTGTTTCGTTTTTTTTTGGATTTTTTTGGGGGTGGGGGTGTTATCTTTTCTGGCCCACTTTCCAGCCGCCCCATCTGGGGATACTCCTCCCTTCTCCGTCTGCGTCTCCTTCTCCCCCCACCCAGACACCTCACCCTCGCTCCACCTGGGGGCTCAGCAGGGGAGGGGAGCGCGCGCGCCCCCGCACTCACACTCACACTCACGCGCGCACCCGCCTCGCGGCCACGCAGCCCTGCTCCGCTACCCACAGTGACACTCGCGGATGGGGGAAGGCGGGGGGGGGTCCTCCTTACCTTTGAGGGATCTCGGTTTCGCTTGCTTGCGGCGAGACATCCTAAAAGCAAACAGCTCAAGTTGTTTCAATGCAGCCCTGTAAGAAACTACACTTCCTCGCGCCCTCGGCTCGGCCTCCCTCGCGCCCGGGCCCCGCGCTCCGCTCCGCTCCGCTCGGCTCCGGCTCCGGCTCCGGCTCCGGCTCCGGCTCCGGCTCGCGCGCGGGGCTCACGGCTCCCGGGCTCCGCGCTCCGCAGGCGGCTGCACCAAACTTTCCCA